>NC_091069.1:25790714-26102500 GCF_032405125.1 Capricornis sumatraensis | reverse complement strand
AACAAAGTCAGGCAGAGACACAGGGTAAGAGCCAATGAGACCTCCCACCTGCCATTGTGGGATTTGGTTACTTGCCAGTCTAATTTCCAGAAAGGGCTTCTCCAGCATCCAGCTGTCTTCAGCTTCATTTCTAAACAGTCATGTTGAAAGTGATTGCCTCATGTCTCCTGGCAACAGCCAACCCATAAATGCACACAGTTAACCTCATCTGTCATCAAGGGGAGAACTTCATTTGGATTATTTAGAAATTCAGTTTAAATTGCCAACTCACAGTACAGTCCTGTTCCCTGTTCTGACCCTATGGAGGAGTCTGAAGTGGATAAATAATGCCTCTTGTCCTCAATAAACTTGCAGTCTAATGGAAAAAGAAGACACAAACACAGACCATAACTCTGAGGAACACCTAATAGAAGACTGATGAACAGATGCATTGGGGACTTCCCTGGTGGTCCAGTGGCTAAGACTCCATGCTCCCAACACAGGGGGACTTGGTTTCGATCCCTGGCCAGGGAACTAGATCCCACATACCCCAACTAAGAGTTTGCATACTGCAACTAAAACGTCCCACATGTCATACCTATGACCCACTGCAGCCAGATATTTTTTAGAAAAGAAGAGAAAAATAAAAGACACATGCAAGATGACTCTAATAGGCAGCAGAGTAGAGTATTTAAAAAAGAGATGTTTCTAAATTGGGATGACACCCACATAAAAGGAAGGAGCTGTTGGTGCTGACCAAACCAAGCATGAGAGAAACAGCCACTGCAGGAGACAACTCTGCTCAGGCAGAGAAACCTGGACTTCACAAGCAGAGCAAGAACAGAGGCAGAAAGTCTGGGAGGTACCAGCAGTCTGGTGCATCACGAGTTTATGGGAAAGTGAAGGGAGAGGGGCTGGAATGACGGATCAGATTATGGATTGAGGTCAGACTATGAACTATGGAGAGAACTTTGTAGCTTTGCTAAAAATCTCGTTTCCCCCTTTCCCAAGCGATTAGTATTTGACAAGCATTGTGGAATACAGTGTGCCCCTGGGGCAGACAGTATGAGGGCTGGATGGGAGGGAATCTTGCTGCAGACAAGATGCCAGGGAAAGATGACAGACAGTTCCTACTGCCAAGACCCTGGTGGACCCCACTCCAAGGCAAACTGCAGAAGGAGGGGAGGATCATTCAAAGCCATGGGTACTGAAAATAACCTCTGTGTACACTGACAGTCTTTCTCTTGGAAAATGGACACCTGGTTGATTGCCTGAAATTCAGTCGATGTTCCAGTGAGTCCTGACAAACAGAGGTTGAACCTGGGACCTTGAACAGGCTGTACATGCAATAGTCATCATCCATGTGTGCCTTCATTCTTAGGAGCCTGGTGAACACAGGCTTCACAACAGACAGACCCATCCAGTTCAGAGTCGTCCTCTCACCCAAAGACTACGCAGGACGCTCCAAGGAGCCTTGGTGCAAGGACGAACAGCATTCGCTAACTGATTTCCACATCCACTGCACAAATATTTGTGGAGTTCACCCCAATGATTAAATCCTTTCAACGAAGGGAAAGGACCTTACTGTGCTCTTTGTTAGTTATTGGATTTTCCATTTCTCAGTGTGGGGGTGGAGAAGAAGATGCAATAAGGCAAACCATTTGAAATTGATTGTTTGCTTCTCTCCAGGGTAATTTCCTGGCAACTGACAAAACACACAGACTGTGAGAAGCAGGCACAAAACTTCTTGTAAAACCTCTTACTTTGTATTTCAGATTTTTTTAATTCCTGTGAGCCCCAGTTTTCTTATTTTTAAAATGAGAATAATAACACCAACCTCACTGGGCAGCTATGAGCAGGTTCATGGCTATGGCTGTAGAAATCAGTCTGGTGCAGAGCTCTAGGGGGCACCATTCATACAGATTAAAATGTGAATGGTGCAGTCTGCAGTTGAGCAGTACACAACCTCCACAACTGTATGTGGCAGTCCTGGTGCTGAGAGAAGATCAAGGAAATAAAGCTATGAAACCACTTAATGAACCATAAAGGGCTGCTTTAATCATCATAACTATTGCCCAGGACATCCAAAGGACTATCTAAATCCCAACAGGGAAGCCAGGAGCTTGACTGAGCTATGAACAGTTTGAATTGATGATAAAGTGTGCACAGCTGCAGCATGGAACTTTACCACTGCAGATGGGAAAGCTTACAAGCCTTCTGAGCTGCTGAGGGAAGCCAGCAC
Organism: Capricornis sumatraensis; assembly: GCF_032405125.1. Lineage (NCBI taxonomy): Eukaryota > Metazoa > Chordata > Mammalia > Artiodactyla > Bovidae > Capricornis > Capricornis sumatraensis. Next base: position 26,100,279 of record NC_091069.1, on the reverse strand, counting down.
AGGGATCACAGGGGAAAAGAAACAAACACAGTAGCAGACATATACTGAGTGTTTATTTTATTACAGACACTAAGCATGTTACACCCACTGTCATTTTAATCCTCACTACCATCTGTTAGGTGGGTACTATCGTCACCCCCATTTTACAAGTGAAAAAATGCTACACAAGGATATCAGTTATGAGACTAAGGAGCCACGGTGTGTAAACAGAGAAGCAAAGAGCTGAATCCATAGACTTCTCCAGCAGCTATGATTCTAATCACCTGCCTCGGCAAAGGATAAACTTCCCTGCTCACAAGGCTGCCTGTACATCCAGGCATCAGCCATGCAGTGGGAAAACAGACAAGGTCAGCAAAGCAAGCACCAGTGAGGCTCTGGGTGCTCCTAGGTGCTAGTCCCTCCTCCAGGAGGTTGTACTGTATCTGAAGCAGCCAGAAACCCCCAGAAACAATCGGTATATCAGAGAAGCCCATTCAATCACATGGTCCCATGCAAGTAGGTGTTTAGCAAAAGGAAAGAATTTTCTTAAAGTCTTTCAGAAGGACCTAAGCCTGACTATTTTCTTGGAAGAACTTGAAAGGTGGTGAGAGGGAGGTACTGGTCCCAGAGGTTTCTGCCTTGGTGTGTGACTGGGGTGTGGGTGGGAAGGTGTAGTATAATCGGCCTGGTTGTTGTGAAAGAGAGGTGTGTGTGTGTGTGCTCACTAGCTCAGCCATGTCTCTTCGTGACCCCATGGACTTTAGCCTGCCAGGCTCTTCTGTCCATGGAATTATCCTGGCAAGAGTGCTGAAGTGGGTTGCCCTTTTCTACTCCAACGTTCTTCTTGACCAGAGATCGAACCCACATCTCCTGTGTCTCCTGCATTGGCAGGTAGATTCTTTACTGCTGAGCCACCTAGGAACCCAGATGACAGAGATACTACTTGTCAAAATTAGTAGGAGGGGAAAAAATAGTCTGGATAGGGTAGCAGTGTTTCCTCTCCAAGTTGATATTCATGTTCTCTTTGTTTATTGTTTATCTTGATGCAGGCTGTCACATTTTTACATTGTCACAAAAGAAACAGAACCATGGCTGATGATTCATAGCATTTAGACTTCATGTTATGCACTTGTAATGTTTCTATCTGGGTTCAGTTATCCAGCATTGTTCTCCATCCAGAACATCATCATATTACTTAAGGAACAAATGGCTCCATTATCTTCCTTCCTCCTGAAAAGATGCTTATGGCTGATGGAGGAAGCCAAAACTGTGAGTGCCATAAAAACCAGGTGAACATTCAGCGTTGAGAGTGTTACTGAAAGTGCTCAATGCTCTAAAGCCAATACTCAGGGGCAAGGTCGGCGAAAAGAAAGCTTTCTTTAGTTTGGAGGCTGGTGTAGCCACGGAGGTGGAGAGGCAGCAGACTCATGCACAAAGGCCAACTCACGCTGCCCCCAACAATCAATGGATAAGACCTTTCATAGGTGAAGTTATGTACAGAAACGGCACAGTCAGCTCTGACAGTTACCTTGAATTTGGTCATGGCCTTGGTCTGATCAGCGTCATCTTGATTGTTTTAAGAACAGTTAATCTTCAGTTCCAGGATCAGTTTGTTCCCATTTCTTTGAGGTCGTTTCTTGGAAATGTGGCAGTCTGTGTCACGGCTACAATATGGTCATCACGTAGTTAACTTCTTCCACCTGGTGGGGTTTCAGTATCTACAAAACAGCTCAAAGGATACGGTTCAAAATACTATCTATAGCCCTGAGGAGGAACTAAAGGTCCTAGACTTTGTTTAATGACTAAACCATTATTATTATGTCCTGTTTGACTGCTTTCTTTTGCTTCTGCATTTTCTCACTTCTATGATTAAACTTACTATTTGGCTAAAGTTTTCCACAGACACGAGGCAGGCTGAGGTCGTGGAGTAGAGGGGGAGTATCATAGAGTCCTGCTCCACTAAGACAGAGGAGGAAGAGACTGGGTCTAGGAGAATAAACAATCCCCAAATCAAGGGTCAAAAGATCGGTAAAAGGGGCTAGAAAACAGAGGCAAAGATGCGGCTCCAAAGATGTGACAGCAGCAGGTGGAGCGTGGAAAGAAAGATGTCCCAACCCCTTACCAGGAGTGGGTGCTTATTTAAAGCTGTGCATAAATGGCTGTGGACTTCCCAGGTGGCACAGTGGTAAAGAATCCACTTGTCAATGCATGGGATGCAGGTATGACCCCTGGGTCAGGAAGATCCCCTGGAGGAGAAAATGGTAACACACTCTAGTATTCTTGCCTGGTAACTTCCATGGACAGAAGAGACTACAGTCCATGAAGCTGCAAAGAGTCAGACATGACTGAGCACACACATGTACACACGCACATCAATGACTGCAGAGGTTGGGTGCTTGGAGTGCTAGGTAGACAAAGCCCAGACTAGGGTATTCCTGAGGACAGGGAGACACAAACCAATGAACACAAGGAATTTGTAAGGCACTGTGTTTGTCCAAAATGCTTATTTAAAACCCTGAGGCTTCAAAGTTTTGCTCCTCCTTCAATTTGAAACGTTCCAGTCCTCTGTGTAAACCCTGAATGTTTCTTGGTAGTGCCGCAGTGATTACGTTAGGAAAAGAAGTGAGGATTGAATTGGTCTTCCGTGCTAGCCAGTGTCCCTGTCTCCACCCTAAACTGCCCTCGTGTGGCTTAGAAGCTCCCGTGGCAAAGCACCCTCGCCCCGTTCATCTGTAGATTCCCACATGAAGCCCTTCCTCTCCTCTCTCCAACACTATATACTCCTGTCCAGATTCTTGGTGGCTTCAGTGTCCACCTAGATGGTCCTTCTTGAGTCTTTCAGTGACTTGACATTGATTCCTCCTGTGATCTGCCCTCTACCCGCTTCGCCCCTTCCCATGGCCTCGCATTAGTCCTCGTAACACTAGAGGCACCAGCCCCTCCCCCATAATTGCAGACACTACCTCCGGTTCTTCAGTACATCTTTCTACCTCACTTTCCTAAACACCTCAAATATCTATCCCCACCATTCAGTGACCCCAGTGAATGGACCTAAAGTATTTTTTCATCTTGCCCTTTCCTGTTCCCATTCCCCCCACCCAGAATCGGATGCTCAGGCTCATTATCATCCTTTCTTCCCTGCCCCTTCATCTTCATTCAGTCCGCTCTTCCTTCTGTAACTTAGGGGAAGCCAGACAGGCCATCCCCTTCTTCCTGGTACCAGATGATGGCAGATGAATGGAGAAAGTGAAAGTCACCCAGTCGTGTCCAACTCTTTGCAACCCCATGGATTCCATGGAATTCTCGAGGCCAGAATCCTGGAGTGGGTAGCCTTTCCCTTCTCCAAGGGATCTTCCCAACCCAGGGATCGAACCCAGGTCTCCCACATTGCAGGTGGATTCTTTACCAGCGTGCCACCAGGGAAGCTCAAGAATACTAGAGTAGGTAGCCTATCTCTTCTCCAGCAGATCTTCCCAACCCAGGAATCGAACCAGGGTCTCCTGCATTGCAGGCAGATTCTTTACCAACTAAGCTATCAGGGCAGATTGATGAAGAAGGTATCAACCAAAACCAAACTGGAGCTGGAGAATAGCACCCAGCCCTTTTGACTGGTCTCCCTTTGGATTCAGGATCACAAATGATGAATTCATGACCAGGATTTTGTGCTCCTTGGCAGTTTTCATTTTCTTAGCTCATTCACTCCTCCATTCTGCTGAAAAGCTATTTTCTGCCCTCCCCTCTCCTTAACAACCCTTCTCCCATACTAGCTCTTGGCTGATTAGTCTTCTTCTTAATTCACTGAGGGATGAGAATCAATCGGAAGAGATGTTTCACTTCATTCAGATGCTTCCCTCATCACATCTTCATTTGCACCCATATACTCTGCTTTCCTTTCAGTTACTACCATACATAGCTGGGCAGCTTCCTGAGGCGCAATTTAAAATGTTAGCCTAACTATGTCTCTCCTCCTCTGCTCAAAATTCTTCAACAGCTTTGCATCACATGCAGGATTCAGAAAAAAACAAAGCACCAGCTTTTAATCATAACCTGCCCATTCTTCATACTCCTCACTACCTCTCCAGACTCATTTGCTCCTTAATCCCTCTGCTGCAGCCCTCACCAGCCTCCTGCCATTCCTGGGACTCTGCATGCATATAACTACCTCAGGACCTTTGCACTTGCTCTCTTGCTTAAAATGCTCTTCCCCCTGATATCCTAAAAGCTCCTTCCCTCACTGGTTCTAGGTCTCTTAAAAGGTTAACTCATCAAAGAGGCCCTTCCTAATCACCCTATGTACGGCACCAATCTTGGCATTCTCTAAGTCCATTCCTCACCTTCATTTTCTCCATGGCATGTGGTCCTTTTTTGCTATTGTTGCTATGATTGTCTTCTCCTCACACTTGGACAGGCTTTCCTGGTGGCTCAGATGGTAAAGAGTCTGCCTGCAATTGCAGGAGACCCAGGTTTGATCCCCGAGTGCAGAAGATCTGCTGGAGAAGAGATTGGCTATCCACTCCAGTATTCTTGCCTGGAGAACTCCATGGACAAAGTAGCCTGGGAGGCTACAGTCAATGAGGTCAAAAAGAGACATGACTGAACAACTAACACACACACTTGGATGTGAACATTTGGGGGGACCACCCAGGATACACGGGCCTAGTTCCCCAGTCAGGGATAGACCCAAAGTCCCCTGCAATGGAAGCACAGAGTCTTAACTGCTGGACCTCCAGGGAGGTCCCTTGGGTGTAAACGTTTTGAAAACCAATCATTTTTCTCTTTTGTTTACTACTAGTGATAAAAGTGCCTAGTACTTGTCTGATATTTGGCAGGGCTCAAGTAATACCTTTGGAATGAATAAATTAATCCAGTTTGTAACTTTAGCTTTCACATAAGATTTTGTCCCAATAAAGGGTGCTGCTCCTTAAGAAAAAGTGAAGTCTCAGAAACCACTGGTCTTGATTACAGAAGTTATTGCTCAAACAAATTTAGTTTATCGTTTTGAAACATTTTGAAATAATAGCTCTACTTTAGGTATCTTGGACTCTACACTTGGCAGGGACAGAATTAAATCCAAAATAGAGGCCCTGGTTTTTAGGAGTAAGTAATTGATTCTATTCTTTCCCTCATGTTGTTGGTTTTTAAATGATCCTTCTTGGCAGCACAATCTGTAAGTTCGCACAGTGAGGCTGAGACACAACGATAAGGGTGTCCCCACAAAGTACTGTCAATGTGACAAGATTACCAAGCAGGACTTCTTTATGTCAAGACTGGGCCCTGAAATGAGTGATCCTGGGGCTGGTGCCTATTCCTGGAGCATTTTCAGTGCAGCCTCTCTGACTGATTCTTTGGAAGCCAGACTGCCTGTCCTTGGTTGATTTGTCTCGCCAAGCCCAGACAAAGCTGTCTCGAGATGATAAAGCTGGAGAAGCACATCACTACTCATGGGGCCTTGTTGTATTTCTTCAAATACACCTTGGACACTGACCTTATCATTCATTCATTCCTTCCTACTAGAATGTAAACTGTACGAAGACAGAAACTTAACGGGTCTTAGTCACTTGTTCACCTTCTTGTATAGCAGTTCATGACAGAGGCAGCACACCAAATTAATTATATGATGAGTAATGCATATAAGGAAGCTATACACTTTTTCTGCAAAGATTTTCTTGGTATGTTCTATATGCCTTGTACAGACAGATTTGCAGTGTTCAAAAAGGAGATGCCAGTGATACAGGCTCTCTAACAAGTGGAAACAGAACATGATCTTTGCCCTTGATGGCTCACAGCCAAATGTCCAGTGAAGACAGACAGATACCTAGACAACTATCTATAAAACAAAGAATGAAACAACAGTGGATAAAGTTATAAGGTGTGGGGGAGTACCAGAAAGCAAGCAATAAGTCTGACTTGGTGACGGTTGTCAGAGGATGTACATGTGAAAGTAATATTGAGTTGAGCCTTCAGGTTCAAGAAGAAATTCTTCTGTCAGTGCAGCAGGCAGAGGGAATTAGTAAATTTTTTTTTTTAATTAAAAATTGGGATGATCTTTTCTCCTTAAATCTTCTAACAAAACAATAGGCTGAATGTCAGGGACATTCTCTGCAATAAAGGACCTTTAATTTTTATAATGTCTCATCCCCCATGGACTGACACTTTCAATAAATACAGTAAAAATGCCAGAACAATATCAATTTGTATTCAAAAGATCTATATGCCTACTCTCACTTTCTGCACTTACCTCTTTGTAGACCAAGTGACCACTTTGAAAGGCACTGACCTAGGTGCACATTGATGGCATCCAAGAAAAAGATGAGCAGCATCACCATGCACTTTGGAAACACGTAAACATTGGTTTTGGCATAGTCAATAAAGCAGAAATAGATGTTTTTCTGGAATTCTCTTGCCTTTTCCATGATCCAGCTGAGGTTGGCAATTTGATCTCTGGTTCCTCTGCCGTTTCTAAAACCAGCTTGAACATCTGGAAGTTCACGCTTCACATATTGCTGAAGCGTGGCTTGGAGAATTTTGAGCATTACTTTACTAGCATGTGAGATGAGTGCAATTGTGTGGTAGTTTGAGCATTCTTTGGCATTGCCTTTCTTTGGGATTGGAATGAAAACTGACCTTTTCCAGTCCTGTGGCCACTGCTGCGTTTTCCAAATTTGCAGGCATATTGAGTGCAGCACTTTCACAGCATCATCTTTCAGGATTTGAAATAGCTCCACTGGAATTCCATCATCTCCACTAGCTTTGTTCGTCATGATGCTTTCTAAGGCCCACTTGACTTCCCATTCCAGGATGTCTGGCTCTAGGTGAGTGATCACACCATCGTGATTATCTTCATCGTGAAGATCTTTTTTGTACAGTTCTTCTCTATATTCTTGCCACCTCTTCTTAATATCTTCTGCTTCTGTTAGGTCCATACCATTTCTGTCCTTTATTGAGCCCATCTTTGCCTGAAATGTTCCCTTGGTATCTCTAATTTTCTTGAAGAGATCTCTAGTCTTTCCCTTTCTGTTCTTTGCATTGATCGCTGAGGAAGGCTTTCTGTGGAAAATTGATCACTGTGGAAAATTCTGAGAGATAGGAATACCAGGCCACCTGACCTGCCTCTTGAGAAACCTATATGCAGGTCAGGAAGCAACAGTTAGAACTGGACATGGAACAACAGACTGGTTCCAAATAGGAAAAGGAGTACGTCAAGGCTATATATTGTCACCCTGCTTATTTAACTTCTATGCAGAGTACATCATGAGAAATGCTGGGCTAGAAGAAGCACAAGCTGGAATCAAGATTGGTGGGAGAAATATCAATAACCTCAGATATACAGATGACATCACCTTTATGGCAGAAAGTGAAGAGGAACTAAAAAGCCTCTTGATGAAAGTGAAAGAGGAGAGTGAAAAAGTTGGCTTAAAGCTCAACATTCAGAAAATGAAGATCATGGCATCTGGTCCCATCACTTCATGGGAAATAGATGAGGAAACAGTAGAAACAGTATCAGACTTTATTTTTTTGGGCTCCAAAATCACTGCAGATGGTGATTGCAGCCATGAAATTAAAAGACACTTACTCCTTGGAAGGAAAGTTATGACCAACCTAGATAGCATATTGAAAAGCAGAGACATTACTTTGCCAACAAAGGTCCATCTAAGGACTATGGTTTTTCCTAGTGGTCATGTATTGATGTGAAATTTGGACTGTGAAGAAAGCTGAGCATCGAAGAATTGATGCTTCTGAACTGTGGTGTTGGAGAAGACTCTTGCGAGTCCCTTGAACTGCAGGGAGATCCAACCAATCCATTCTGAAGGAGATCAGTCCTGGGTGTTCTTTGGAAGGACTGATGCTAAAGCTGAAACTCCAATACTCTGGCCACCTCATGCAAAGAGTTGACTCATTGGAAAAGACTCTGACACTGGGAGGGATTGAGGGTAGGAGGAGAAGGGGACGACAGAGGATGAGATGGCTGGATGGCATCACTGACTCGATGGACATGAGTCTGAGTGAACTCCGGGAGTGGTGATGGACAGGGAGACCTGGCGTGCTGCGATTCATGGGGTGGCAAAGAGTTGGACATGACTGAGTGATGGAAATGAACTGAAACATTGGTTGGGTTGCAGAGGCAAGCACATGGCCGAGCTAGACTCGGCCACAGAGGGCCCAGGCATCAAGTTGCAAAAAAGCAACCTTGCACCCTTACTCCTTTAGTTTCTCTCTCTAATACCTGTGAACTCTATGGAGAACATAGGCCACCACAGAATTAAGGATAATGTGAAACCTTTACCACTGACACTCTATTAATTCAATCTTTTCCTGATAAGCTTTTTTAAAGAAACTATTAGTATTGAGCGTTGATCCCTGCTGCTCCCATGAGTCCTGGGAGGGAAGGATACACAATGTTTCTAGGTTAGGAAGCTTAGGGTCCTCCAGAAAGGGTTTTATTATATAAGTGTTATACACATGTACAGGAGAATTACTAATTTCAATACTACCATCTTCTTTAGTGAAAGATGTTTCCCAGTTATTCACTTTTAAATCTGCATTTAGGTTGAATGAAATAGACTTGCCATGACTTCAGAACTAAAGCATATATTGGCTGATGTGGGCTACCTTTATTTTACAAATCCATGTTATCACGTATCCTGAGTTTATAAGGGGAGAGATTTCACTAGCAAAGTTTTCAAGGGAAATAACTCCTTGCCTCAGAACTGATAAAAGGAAAAGGAATAAGATAAAGGAAAACCTCTGTAAACTCTTCTACTCAACCTTGTACTGGAGGCCTAGTTAGCACCTTAACAAAATTAAATTTAAAAAAAAACAAAAAGAAGAGGGATAAAAACTAGGGGGAGAGAGACAAGATATATTATTTGTAGGTAAATAATTTTTGTTGGAAATGCAAGATAATCTATGATTCACTATTTGAATTGGTTGGCACTTAGCAAATTTACAAGATACAAATTTGGTATAAATTTAATTATATGTCTATATGTCAACAGTACATATCTAGAAATTTTAAGTTTAAGATAAAGCATACCTGTATAATAGCAACAATAACAATTGAAAATGTTGATAATATTTAAGAATAAATCTAACAAAAGATATGCAGGATCCTTATGGAGAATACGATAAAATTTTGTTGACAGACTAAAAAAACGATGAAAGATAGTTCAGAGTTACATACAATGTCCCTTGAAAAGAAGATTTAACGTTGTAAACTTGCCAAATTATCTCTGATATATCCAAAGATTCAATGCAATTGTAACTAACATCCTTACAGAGTTGTGTGTGGGTCTTGGAAAATTAATGACTCTAATACAAATAGGAAAGAGAAAAGGGTAAGATCTAGACATTCTTGGGAAAGGACAAGGTCAATGACTTGCCTTACTAGATGTTGAACCTTGACAAGAATAAAAAGATAAATATGCAGGAAGAAGAGGTACGGTAAGAGAAGAAAGAAGGATTGTTCATTAAGAGATGCTGGAGTATTTCGTTATCTATATGGAAAAATGAATAAAACTGGTTCCCTATCTCACACTGTACTCGGATTCAATACCAAGTTAACAGAACTTGGTTATAAAAGAAGAGCCATAATAAAATATTAAGAAGCCAGCGTTAGAGAATTCCATTATGATTTTGTGGTAGGATGGGATTTTGGGGTTTTTTTAAAGAAAGAATGTGCAAAATATAAAGGGAAAGATGGTTTTGTTTCTCTGTGTCCCAGAGCCCTCACCAGTGAGATCGAAATAACAGATTACAAGCCTCATGGCAGTGCTTCTCAATACATGGTTCTCAGGGAGCAGGATCAGCATCACCTTGCTGGAAATGCAAATTCTCAGGTCCTGCCCCAGAACTACTGAATCAGGAACTCTGAAGGTGGGACACAGGGATCTGTATTCATAAGCTCACCGGCAGATTCCAAGGCATACAGAGACTCAGAACCACTGCTTGAGAAGATTATTTTCAGCCTTGTGTGCTGTGCTTAGTCACTCAGTCAGGACTGACTCTTTGCAATGCCATGGACTGTAGTCCACCAGGCTTCTCTGTCCGTGGGGATTCTCCAGGCAAGAATATTGGAATGGGTTGCCATGCCCTCCTCCAGGGGAATCTTCCCAAACCAGGGATCAAACCCAGGTCTCCCGCATTGCAGGTGGATTCTTTACTGCTTGAGCCACCAGGGAAATCCATATGAGATTATATCTGCAAAGTGCCAAGCCTAGCACCCAATTCCATAAATTCCAAGACATTAGGATACTTCAGCTTACTTAAAAAACACAAAAAACAATGAATCGATGGGTCACTAACATTTTTGTGTGAACTAGTTTAAAGTGTTTTGTAGAAAGTGTTTGTACCTACAAAGCAGTGTGATTGTTAGTAGACTGGTATTTTTTTTTTTTCCATTAAAAAAAAAAGGGCAGAACAGGGGCTCAAAGAGGTGAACATTTTTTTCTCAAGGTTATGTGGAGAGAAATCCAGAAGTATAATCCAGACTGATTCTGCACCTGGTTCATTTTCCATCCCTCACACTCCTGTTTAGTTTAAGCACCCTAATGCAAACAGACTTAATTAAGAGCTTATCACAGCCCCCGCACAGATTCTGGCTGGACACGGGGACTGAAGAGCTGGGTCTGTGTTGAAAATGAGATTCTCAGAGGCCCAGAGTCTCCTGTCTGGGGAACTGACTAATTATGCTTACATCTGACCTACTTGTTGATGAAGGCAGGAAAATGTGAGCTTAATCTGCAAGAAGGTGTTCATCTCCCATTCCTTCTAAAAAGAAAAGAACCACTGTAGCCAAAATTCATGCAGAGTTCGATTGAAACAGGTCTAAGAACGTCACTCACACTAATTCATTTACTCTATTAGACAGGTAGTGTTTTAGTGGTGACACAAAACACTTGCAGGTAGAGTAAACCTGGTGTGTTGTTAGTCTGAACCGATAAAGGTTCTGGCGCGCTGTCATGTCAGAAGGTTGCAGTGGTCCCAGGGCATGAGCAGTGATGCTCTAAGGATCCTTAAAGTCACTGTGCGTGCACGTGTGCCCAATCATTTCAGTCGTGTCTGACTCTTTGCAACCCTATGGACTGTAGCCCACCAGGCTCCTCTGTTCATGGGATTCTCTGGGCAAGGATACAGGAGAGGATTGCCACGCCCTCCTCCAGAGGGTGTAGGATTAAGATGTTTTTACCTTGTATTAGGGACCAGGCAACACGCTAGACATGGTTGGGGTCTCACACAAAAAGTGGAATTATTCATGAAGACAGTTACCATGTCTGACCATAGCTGAGAGAAAAGGCAAAAGGGCTAGAAAATTCTCTTGACTTTGACCATGAAAAGATTCTGAGGCATCAGAGAGGGCTGTGTCTGCTGGCCTTCTGGGATCTAAGAGTGGAGTCAGCCATCCTGAACAAGGGCCTGGAAACTGGCCCAGACAGATGGTGAGATCTAGAGGACATACACGTCCACCGGCTGCATCTGCCAGCCATGGTCAAGTTCAAAAGCCCATATTGTGTGATTCGTACTGCTTCATGCATCTTGCCATTTGTGGCTGTCTCCCTAAAGGTTTCCCTTTGGTTCAGTGCAGTCTTTTGAGAGTCCTAGCCCACCTCTGGAGTGCCAGCAGGAGCCATGGGCACTGCGTCTACATGGGCACCTCAGGATTTCAGAGGTCACCTGACAGCAGACAAGAGGCAGAGAAGTCCTTACTGGAAGAGGAACCTCCAGAAGAAAGGGCCTTAACTTGGAAGTTCTGAGCTGCTCTTTAATTAGGGACATGGGCTCCTATAACAGCTAAATCTCTAAATCAGTGAGGTGGGTGAATCCTCATATATGAAATCCAATTCCTCATTCTTTCAGGCATAAGAGAAAAGTGAAAGTCACTCAGTCATGTCCGACTGTTTGCAACCCCATGGACTATACAGTCCATGGAATTCTCTAGGCCAGAATACTGGAGAGGGTAGCCTTTCCCTTCTCCAGGGGATCTTCCCAACCCAGGGATCAAACCCAGGTCTCCCACATTGCAGGTGGATTCTTTACCAACTGAGCCACAAGGGAGCCCCTTTAAGGCATAAGTTATTTCCAAAAACTTAACCCAAACATTTTCTTCCTCACTGTCCCAAGGTCATAGATCAGAGGAGACACCCTCCTTGCATACAGTATCCCTGGGAAGCACACACATTGAGGAAAAGTGCATTGGGAAGACAGGAAACGTCCCACACGCCATCAGAGTCCTTCTGTCTAGAAGCTTTCCTGCCTTTTCTTGGTCACAGGATCTACTGGGGAGTTGGGAGAGAAGGGAGGGAGATATCTTGCTGGGACAGCCTGGTTCTTCCGCATTTGTCAAGTCACCAGCACAGCTCTCCTGCAGAAGAATTTTACCAAGACCTTTCTGAAATCTTCAGCCTAGAGACCTTGATCACCTTCTAAGTCTTTTCATTCTTCAAAACAGGTTGGAAATTTTCATGATTTGGCATCTCAGGTAGCAGGAGGCTTCAGCAGAGGCAAAAGGGATTTTGCCAATGAAAAAAGAGGGGTGTCCACCCACCAATTCAGTTTACTACTCTGTGATTGTCCCCAGTATGAAACCGAGGCCCAGGATGGGGTGTGACTTTCCAGGCCAGAGCAGGTTAGGCAAGACTTCCCCTATTCTCTCCCTCAAGAAAGAATAGAAGGGAAGAAGTCAGGAAAAGAGGGATGGGGCAGAAGAAGGGCAAATGCAGTGAGCACTCTAGTTTGTAGCCTGCCCGTCCTTCCCACCGGAACCTCTGCCCAGCTACACTGGTCAATCCTTGGTGGTCACACCAAGGAGGCCCCTGCTTACCCAGGAAGCCTCCACTCCCTCCTTGGGCAGAACCCCGCTGCTTCTCTCCGCTTCTCACTACTTCTGCCTGGAACAGCCCCATAGGCCTCCTGCCTGTGTGTGTGGCCATCCCAGCCACTCTCATTTCTACCTCAGTCACGTGTGCCCAGTGCAGCCCTGCCTTCACCAGCCAAGACCAAGTCCATGTCTTTTCTCTATCTGTGAATTTCTGAGCAGTAAGGCTCAAAGGCATGCTGTTTCCAGTTCCATTTATGTCCTAGTATAGTGCAGAGTACTCTGAGGCAGGAGTCTCGTCAAGGCCAGTTGCATGACATTGTACAAGTCATCTGTCCCACTGAGTCCCTCAGTCGTGTCCAACTCTTTGTGATCACAAGGATCACAGCTTTGTCTAACTCAGTGAAACTGTGAGCCATGCCGTGTAGGGCTGCCCAAGATGGATGGGTCATGGTGGAGAGTTCTGACAAAATGTGGTCCACTGGAGGAGGGAATGGGAAATCACTTTAGTATTCCTGCCTTGAGAACCCCATGAACGGTACAAGTCATACACAGTCTCTAAACTTCAATCTCCACACTGGAAAATTAAAAATAAATGATTTTCTTACAGAACTGTGGTGAGGATCAATGAAAGACATATATGAAAATGCTTAACTAGGTCTAGCACAAGCTAAAAGCATCTTTGGTTAATAAAATAATACATTTTTACTTGTCTAGGAGGGAAGATAACCTCAATTCTGTGAACAATGTACTTTTCACAACTGTTTGACAAATATTACCTTTGAAAGCTTGGCCTCTAGATTAAAATTTACCTTCTGGCATTTTCATTTCGGGACATAGCATTAAATGCTCTGGTTCAAACAATCCCTCTCGAGGAATGCTGGGACAGATCATTGCCTAGGGACACCGCATCCACACTTAGCTGGTGCTTTCCACTACATCCATATTCTCAAAGTGTAGGCTGAGTGCCATTTGTACTAAAGTCACCTGGGAAGCTGATAGTCAATGCAGATCACCATAAGAATTAAAAGCAGGGTCTTAAGGATGATATGTACACACCCATGTTCACGAAAGTACTATTCACAAGAGTCAAAAAGCAGAAGTTACCCAAGGGTCTATTGACAGATGAATGAAAAAAAAAATGTGATATACATGCAGTGGAATATTAATTCATCCTTGAAAAGGAAGGAAATGCTGACACACATAACAGCATGGATTAGACTTGAGGATATTATCTTAAGCAAGTCACAAAAAGACAATATATATGATGTCACTTACGTGAGGTACCTAGAGTACTCTCATAAAGACAGAAGTAGAATGGTGGTTGCCAGAGACTAAGGGGAAGGAGAAAAGGGGATTTAATATTTAGTGGTGTTGTCCTGAAATAGACTGTTGGATATTTCTCCAGCAAAAAATAAGTTTCTTCAGGATTAGGAAAGTATTGCAGTTGAGGGTCTGCAACCATGGAAAGCTACATGCAAATCCCTGCACAGCAAGGAAAGGTGAACCCTTTTATAGAAGGGGAAGGGAGTTGGGAGGGCTCTATTATACAAAGAGTCCAAGACTTTGCATTGGTAAAGTCTTTGCCAAGAAAGAAGTCTTTCTTCTTCCTGTTGGGCTCTGCTATGGGAGTTTGAGAGCTCCCCCTTCTGGTCTCCTGACTCTATTTAATTGAAATTTCTGTTTATTATTTTTTATAGTAGGTACAATAGTGTCTCAACCCACTCTGAGTTCTCAAAATCAGAGTTCCTGAAGATAGACTCAGAAACTGTTGTAAAAATTTCTCCGTGTGATTCTGATGTACACTTGCCATCTGTAAACAAGGATGCATGTACTAATGTATGGGCTGGGTCACTCACAGGAAACTGTCACAAACACATATACCCCTGACAGCTCTAGCATTTCCTGGGCATACATGCTGACTCTCTCTCCCTGTTCTGGAACAGAATCACTGCCTTGGGATAATGAGTCCAGCCTGCTTCTTTGTACTAATTAAAACCCCCTTTGCCAAACAAGCAACAAGCAAGAGAGAAACATGTGACTTCTCTGGGCAGGGACGCCTGGAGTGACCTCCAAGACATCACTCTCACAGCATGTCTCTCTTCTCTTCACCCAGCCCAGCCACCCAATCTGCCAACCCCACCTTCTCTGACACTTTTCTAACTCTGGATGCAGAAGGGAGAATGAATTGGGTACGGTATCCACAAGTTGTTAAGTCATGTCCAACTCTTTGGTAACCCCATGGACTATAGCGCATCAGGCTTCTCTGTCAATGCAATTTTCCAGGTAAGGATGCTGGAGTAGGTTGCCATCTCGTTCTCCAAGGCATCTTCCCAAGCCAGGGATCAAACCAAGGTCTCCTGCATTGCAAGTGGAATCTTAGGTGGATTCTTTACCAACTGAGCCACCAGGGAAGAAGTAAAAGTGGCCATTAGATGACACATAAAGACAATGTACAGAGTCCCAGATGAAACGGTGGTGACTTGAGTGAGGGTGTGGCTGGGGGAGAGAGACATAAGTGGATTTAAGATGTATTTACAATGAGGGGGAGAGATAGTTAGGGAGTTTAGGGTTGGCACGTACACTCTTCTCTGTTTAAAATGGATAACCAACAAGGACCTACTGTGCAGCACAGGGAACTCTGCCCTGTGTTATGTGGCAGCCTGGATGGGAGGGGAGTTTGGGGGAGATTGACTGAGTTCCTTTGCTGTTCACCTGAAACTATCACAACATTGTTAACTGGCTATGTGCTGTGCTTAGTCACTCAGTCGTGTCTGTCTCTTTGCAACCCCGTGGACTGCAGCCTGCTATGTTCTTCTGTCCATGGAGATTCTCCAGGCAAGAATACTGCAGTGGGTTGCCATTCCCTCCTCCAGGGGATCTTCCCAACCCAGGGATTGAACCCAGCTCTCCCTCATCGCAGGTGGATTCTTTACCAACTAAACCACCAGGGAAGGCCAAGAATACTGGAGTGGCTAGCCTACCTCATCTCCAGGCAATCTTCCTGGTCCAGGAATCAAACTGAAGTCTCCTGCATTGCAGGCAGATTCTTTACCAGCTGAGTTAACAGGGAAGACCTAACAGGGAAGACCAATGTAAAATAAAAAGCATAAGGCGGGGAAAAAAAACAGATGTATTTAGAAGATAAAGCACAGTTCTGCCTAAATAAAAAAGATCAATCGTTAGGTTATTAATGAAATATGAGCTTCCCAGGTGGTGCTAGTTGTAAAGAATCTTCCTGCCAACGCAGGAAAAGCAAGAAACATGGGTTCAATCCCTGGATTGGGAAGATCCCCTGGTGGAGGAAATGGCAACCTGTTCCAGTATTCTTACCTGGAAAAATCCATGGACAGAGGAGCCTGGAGGGCTACGGTCCATGGAGTCGCAAAGAGTTGTACACGACTGAGCAACTAAGCACAATGAGACATATCTTAATAGTGACTCAAACCAGTAAGACCCAAGAAGCAGTCCCACAAAGGTGTGTGAAGGATGCCACCTATGCAAGACCCAGAAAGTTTACCCCAAAAAATAATCTAAGAAAGTAAACAAAGGCCTTTGTTGTATAGGCTGACACAACAAAGGTTAAAACAGGAAAAAGCCGCAGAGAGTTGACACAGTCAGACAAAGACTACTCAGAATCCCAGTCTATTCGATAGACACCAAAAGTATACCTTCTGGATGCAGAGATCAAGTTCTCAAAACAGACACACAAAGTTCAAACATCAGGTAGAATATTTACTTCTCAAAGGCACAGGAGGAGAAATGCGAGTTCTCCCTAGAAAGGCTTTTGTTTCCTTAAGGTTAGTATTCTGAAAAGGGGTTCAATCAAGGAGGTTTTTTCTGTGTACAGAAAAAAAATAGTTTTGAAATATCAAAAGAGCCCCAATTTGGTCATTTTAGGTTGAGATCTCCTTTAGTATAGCTTCCCCAATCAAGAAAGTATCTGCAAGTATAATTTCCGCATGTACTGAATGAACCTGGCTGGGGTGTTAGCTGGAGGCTGGTAATCTGTCATTCCTTTTTCATTTGTCTAGAAAGCTTTATTTGTCATTACGAAGTTGGTTTGTCAAAATAAAATTGCTAGTGGGCCAATGTGCTGCTTGTGAGCTCAATTTCTCTAGGGTAAAACTCCCCTAGGTTTTACCCCTGTCATTCTCAGTCCTGTTACAGTTCTTTTATTCTTAGCTTCCCCCTGGTGGTATAAGACCACCACGGGTGCTCAGATCAGAGTGTCCAGTTCTCAGGCAAGTCTCTGGCAGACCAAGCTTTTAATTAAAATGAGTGGGTTTCTCTATTGTGACTGCTGCACAGTGTCACAACATGCCTCCACCACTTCTGTAAATTCCCTAGTTGCCTGAGAAAGCCATTGTCAACAGGCCAGGAAGAAATGTCCTTTCATTGCAGCAGAAAGCTTTCATAAGATATCTTTATTCTCTTGGAAAAACTCTATTAAGGTAGCCAGTCTAAGGAAAGATGGCAGGCCAGTCTTCCACCCAATCCTTCAGTTCAACCTCACTCAGTGTCTTTCAACTGAGCAAAGTCTTCCCAGTTTTTCAACTGAGGATAAGTCTCTTCTTGAAACCAAATTTCAAAGATAACCCACTGCTCCAGAGAGGAATTTAACATCACTGAATAACACTTAGGATCATCAGCCAGTAATGGAAGATTTGAGAACCAGGAGAGACTCACCCCAATTCCTTGGGACTCTCCAAGGAGTTGGGCGAGGCCAAGACCCCTCTGCTGGTACTGTAACCAGGAAGGGTTAATTACAAGTTCACACTGGATCTGCTTTTATGACTTTAAGCCTTATCTTGCCTCTTTTATTATTGTGCAGTTCAGTTCAGTCGCTCAATTGTGTCCGACTCTTTGCGACCCCATGGACCGCAACACACCAGGCTTCCCTGTCCATCCCCAACTCCCAGAGCTTGCTCAAAATCATGTCCATCGAGTCAGTGATACCATCCAACCATTTCATCCTCTGTCGTCCTGCCTTCAATCTTTCCCAGCATCAGGGTCTTTTCCAATAAGTCAGTTCTTTGCATCAGGTAGCCAAAGTATTAGAGTTTCAGCTGCAGCATCAGTCCTTCAAATGAATAGTCAGGACTGATTTCCTTTAGGATTGACTGGTTTGATCTCCTTGTGGTCCAAGGGACTCTCAAGAGTCTTCTCCAATACCATAGTTCTAAAGTATCAATTGGTTATTATAGGGATACATAATAGCCTGCCTCAGACAGACAGCCTGACCCTATCTATCCACCAGTGAAAGGTTGTAAGGAAATAAAACTAATACATCGCCTCCATGAGGCTTGCCACTATGGGAGATATTTGCAAGGATTACAAGGTCTTTCTACTTTGTTTTCTCACCTCCCCCCATCTCTGATCCATAAAAGAAACTGGCATCCAGGCCCCAATAAAATGGTTATTTTGAGGCACTAGCCTGCCATCTTCTCGGTCAGCCAGCTTTCAAAATGAAGTCCCTTCCTTTTCTCAGCACCTCATCTCAGGTTTATCAGCCTATAGTGTGGAGAGCAGAGAGAGTCTGGACTCTGTGCCAGTACCAGGTTCCAGATCCTCATAGAGTTCAGGGAAAGGGGAGAAGCCTGCTCTGGATGCCTTTGTTGGTTGCCAAAACTGTTGACTAGGGGAAAAATAGGAGAACTTGAAACGTAAGAATTATGTTTTTTCAGTGGACTTTCTGAGGACTGAAGGCTGGAATACAGCCTCTCATACAGGTCTGAGGAACTGGTCCAGAGACCTAAGGGAGGAGACAGGAGAGCAAGTTTGCTGCAAAAACCAGGTAGCCAAAGCATCAAAGATTACTCTCAATTAAAGAAAACCACACATCTGTAAGATAATTAATTCAGAGCTTTGTATGGGAAGGTGCAAGAGTCTGGGCTTACTGAAGTCATTCCTTTGATATGCACCTTAACTGTCTCCGGGCTTCCCTGGTGGCTCAGACTATAAAGAATCTGCTGCAACGCAGGAGACCCGGGTTTGACCCCGGGTCAGGAAGATCCCCTGGAGAAGGGAATGGTAACCCACTCCAGTGTTCTTGCCTGGAGTATCCCTAGAACAGAGGAGCCTGGCGGGCATTAGTCCATCCAGTTTTCTTACCTGGAGGATCCCATGGACAGGGGAGTTAGAGGGGCTACAGTCCATGGGTCACTAAGAGTTAGACACCACTAAGCTACTAATATTTTACTACTTTAACTATCTAGGGCCAATATCCGGATTGTCTCCATCCTGAATCCCCTCAGGGTGCACAGGTGGTGGTGGCTCAGTGGCTGTTTTGCCTGTATGGCAACAACATCTCTTGTTTACTAACATGGCAGGTGGCATTCTTTGTCCATAGGGACTTAGTCGAGGAAACCTATGGGGCTGGGATTCTAGAGCTCCCTCATTTAATGGGTCTAGCTCCTCGATGAAGAATAAGCTGTTCAGTTGAGTTCAGTTCAGTCACTCAGTCGTGTCCGACTCTTTGTGACCCCATGAATCGCAGCATGCCAGGCCTCCCTGTCCATCACCAACTCCCGGAGTTCACTCAAACTCACGTCCATCGAGTCAGTGATGCCATCCAGCCATCTCACCCTCTGTCGTCCCCTTTTCCTCCTGCCCCCAATCCCTCCCAGCATCAGAGTCTTTTCCAATGAGTCAACTCTTCGCATGAGGTGGCCAAAGTACTGGAGTTTCAGCCTTAGCATCATTCCCTCCAAAGAACACCCAAGGCTGATCTTCAGAATGGACTGGCTGGATCTCCTTGCAGTCCAAGGGACTCTCAGGAGTCTTCTCCAACGCCACAGTTCAAAAGCATCAACTCTTCAGCGCTCAGCTTTCTTCGGAGTCCAGTTCTCACATCCATACATGACCACTGGAGAAACAATAGCCTTGACTAGACAGACCTTAGTCGGCAAAGTAATGTCTTTGCTTTTCAATATGCTCTCTAAGTTGGTCATAACTTTTCCTCCAATGAGTAAGCCTCTTTTAATTTCATGGCTGCAATCACCATCTGCAGTCATTTTGGAGCCCAAAAACATAAAGTCTGACACTATTTCCACTGTTTCCCCATCTATTTCCCATGAAGTGATGGGACCAGATGCCATGATCTTCGTTTTCTGAATGTTGAGCTTTAAGCCAACTTTTTCACTCTCCTCTTTCACTTTCATCAAGAGTCTTTTTAGTTTCTCTTCACTTTCTGACATAAGGGTGGTGTCATTTACATATCTGAGGTTATTGATATTTCTCCCGGCAATCTTGATTCCAGCTTGTGCTTCTTCCAGCCCAACATTTCTCATGATGTACTCTGCCTATAAGTTAAATAACAAGGTGACAATATATAGCCTTGACGTACTCCTTTTCCTATTTGGAACCAGTCTGTTGTTCCATGTCCAGTTCTAACTGTTGCTTCTGACCTTCATATAGGTTTCTCAAGAGGTAAGTCAGGTGGTCTGGTATTCCCAACTCTTTCAGAATTTTCCACAGTTTATTGTGATCCACACAGTCAAAGGCTTTGGCATAGTTAATAAAGCGCAAATAGATGTTTTTTCTGGAACTCTCTTGCTTTTTCCATGATCCAGCGGATGTTGGCAATTTGATCTCTGGTTCCTGTGCCTTTTCTAAAACCAGCTTGAACATCTGGAATTTCATGGTTCACATATTGCTGAAGCCTGGCTTGAAGAATTTTGAGTATTACTTTACTAGCACGTGAGATGAGTGCAATTGTGCAGTAGTTTGAGCATTCTTTAGCATTGCCTTTCTTTGGGATTGGAATGAAAACTTTTAACTAGCTTTAAAGTCCAAGTTCTCTTTTTTTGTTTCTCCATGGCTCTTCTCAGTGGTATCAACCAAGTCAGGCTTCTTCTCTGTGCTAAAGTATTCCCATCTCCAGCTATGCACTGCACAGTTTGTGTTCCCAGCTCATCTCAAAGGAAGGCTTTCATATTTGGACTTGCTATAGGGAAGTAAGTTAGATAAAAATAAATACCATATGACATCACTTTTTACACACGGAATATAAAAATAATACAAATGAACCCATATACAAAACAGAAACAGACTCACAGACATAAAATCAAACATGATTACCAAATGGAAGAGGGAGAAAGGAAGGGATGAATTAGAAGTATACAATTAATAGATACAATTATTCTTAGTCACTCAATAGTGTCCAATTCTTTGCAACCCCATGGACTTTAGCCCACCAGGGTCCTCTGTCCAAGGAATTTTATAGGTAAGATTACTGGAGTGGGTTGCCATTTCCTTCTCCAGAGAATCTTCCTGCCCCACAGATT
Source organism: Capricornis sumatraensis (assembly GCF_032405125.1). Classification (NCBI taxonomy): domain Eukaryota; kingdom Metazoa; phylum Chordata; class Mammalia; order Artiodactyla; family Bovidae; genus Capricornis; species Capricornis sumatraensis. The sequence continues at coordinate 26,079,201 of NC_091069.1, read as the reverse complement.
GAACTCTTGTCTCTTGCATCTCCTGCATTGTCAGGCAGATTCTTTTCCACTAGCACCCCCTGGGAAGCAAATAGATAAAATTCCTATACATAAAATAGATAAGAAAAAAGGGTTTACAGTATAGCACTGGGAATTATATTCAATATCTTATAATAACCTATAATGAAATATAATCTGAGACCAATGACTGAATCACTTTTCTGTACACCTAAAGCTAACACAATATTATAAATCAATTATATTTCAAAAAATGAAATAAAAAGTTGGACCACCACCATCTTGATTTTGGAAAGAAATGTCCTTAAGTCACCATGCTTTGATGTTTCCGCTTTATCACATAATAATCTCAGTGAGGAAGCAATGAGTGGTGGCATGAAGTGAAATCTTATTTTCCTGTCCAGGAATTGAATGAGGGAAGCTTGAATGAAAACCAGGAATCCTAGCCACCAGACCATTTATCTCCTGCTTCAGTGAAGGATCCTAGTCTTATTTTACAGTGGAAGAACTAAACAAGGTAACACGGAATACCAAAATAGTTCTGCAATATCCTGAGGATGTTTATAATGAAGAAACATTTCAAATTAAGGCATACAATAGATTTTATTTTTCTGCATAATAACACGTAGGCACTTTGGCACGAAATAAAATAAACTTGTGTTCACGAACTTTTCGGGATTTGTCATTTGCCTTTCATTTTGCATATCTGCAGTAACCCAGACTCCCATCAATCACTGGAAGATAGCATCCTAACAGTCACAACATGAGACCATGAATTCAATACATCCAAGAACCAAAGTCTCACCATTGTCTCAGAAAAGCTCTCAGACAGAGAGCAAAGCCTGTACCGTTGTCACTAAAGCCTGATGGGGATTCCGTCTCTCTGGGAGGATGGAACATTTCGCTTCCTTTTATGTCATGATAATACGAGTCATAATTATTGTTCTTGGAAATGGAAGGCCTAGAATATGAGACCAAAAAAAAAAAAAAAAAAAAGGACAATCGAAGGCTAATGTACCATTAACGTGCCTTTGGGGAGGCTTCTTTGGCAACTACCAACGCATTATCCAGGAGCAGTTTGAAGATAAGAATCAATTTAATTAATTTTAAATGTCTTTGCACATTGACAAAGCCAAGGACTAAAGAAAGCAGGAACCTGGTTCAGATACATTCTGAGTAAAGAACTGTTAAAAAAAATAGAAGACAGAGCTCTGGGAATACCAATTCTTTATTTGTCAGTGAGCTCAGGGCTGGGTTTCAGTAGCGTAATCCTTTAACAATCAAGTGTAATGACTGTGAAAAGCAGAAGTAGTTTTGAAAGATCTGAATTCAAACCTTGACTCTGCATTTTATTAGCTGGGGAAAGTGAGCAGGTTTCTGGACATTTGTAAAGCCTCAGTCTGTAATTTATGGACAATTTCCATCGTGGCCATTAAAGTATGATATTAGACTCCAAACACTTCCCTGAAATTCTCTTCATTTATCAAATATATACTTGTGTTTTCATTTTCATTTGTTTCTATGCATATTTTGATTTCTTTTTTGATTTCTTCTGTGATTTGTTGGCTATTCAGAAGCGTGTTGTTCAGCCTCCATATGTTGGAATTTTTAATGGTTTTTCTCCTGTAATTGAGATCTAATCTTAATGCATTATGGTCAGAAAAGATGCTTGGAATGATTTCAATTTTTTTTTAATTTATCAAGGCTAGATTTATGGCCCAGGATGTGATCTATCCTGGAGAAGTTTCCATGAGCACTTGAGAAAAAGGTGAAATTCATTGTTTGGGGTGAAATGTCCTACAGATATCAATTAGGTCTAACTGGTCTATTGTATCATTTAAAGGTTGCATTTCTTTGTTAATTTTCTGTTTAGTTGATCTGTCCATAGGTGCGAGTGGGGTATTAAAGTCTCCCACTATTATTGTCTTATTGTTAATTTCCCCTTTCATACTTGTTAGCATTTGTCTTACATATTGCGGTGCTCCTATGTTGTGAAGTGAAGTGAGTGAAGTCGCCCAGTCGTGTCCGACTCTTTGCGGCCCCATGGACTAGTAGCCTACCAGGCTCCTCTCTCCATGGGATTCTCCAGGCAAGAGTACTGGAGTGGGTTGCCATTTCCTTCTCCAAGGGATCTTCCCAACCCAGGGATCGAACCCAAGTCTCCCGCATTCCAGGCAGAAGCTTTAACCTCTCAGCCACTTATAATTGTTATATCTTCTTCCTGGATTAATCCTTTGATCAAGATTGCTGGGAGAAATATCAATAACCTCAGATATGTAAATGACACCACCCTTATGGCAGAACGTGAAGAGGAACTAAAAAGCCTCTTGATGAAAGTGAAAGAGGAGAGTGAAAAAGTTGGCTTAAAGCTCAACATTCAGAAAATGAAGATCATGGCATCTGGTCCCGTCACTTCATGGGAAATAGATGGGGAAACAGTAGAAACAGTTTCAGACTTTGTTTTTCGGGGCTCCAAAATCACTGTAGATGGTGATTGCAGCCATGAAATCAAAAGACACTTACTCCTTGGAAGGGAAGTTATGACCAACCTAGATAGTATATTCAAAAGCAGAGACATTACTTTGCCAACAAAGGTCCATCTAGTCAAGGCTATGGGTTTTCCAGTGGTCATGTATGGATGTGAGAGTTGGACTGTGAAGAAAGCTGAGCACTGAAGAACTGATGCTTTTGAACTGTGGTGTTGGAGAAGACTCTTGAGAGTCCCTTGGACTGCAAGGAGATCCAACCAGTCCATTCTAAAGGAGATCAGTCCTGGATGTTCTTTGGGAGGAATGATGCTAAAGCTGAAACTCTAATACTTTGGCCACCTCATTGTGAAGAGTTGACTCATTGGAAAAGACTCTGATGCTGGGAAGGATTGGGGGCAGGAGGAGAAGGGGACGACAGAGGATGAGATGGCTGGATGGCATCACCAACTCAATAGACGTGAGTCTGAATGAACTCCGGGAGTTGGTGATGGACAAGGAGGCTTGGCATGCTGCAATTCATGGGGTCGTAAAGAGTCAGACACGACTGACTGCTGAACTGAACTGAACTGAACCGACTCCATTATTTTTGCCTGGAGAAATCTATGGACAGAGGAGCCTGGTTGAACTACACAGTTCATGGGGTCACAAAGAGTTGAATGTGACTGAGTGACTAACATTTTCACTTTTGGAGACAGGAGTTCAATCCCTGGGTCAGGAAGATCCCCTGGAGAAGGCAGGTGGCAACCCACCCCAGTGTTCTTGCCTGAAAGATACCACAGACAGAGTATCCTGGTGGGCTACAGTCCAAAGTGTCACAAAGCATTGGATATGAGTGAGCAGCCAAGCACAAGCACACAACAGGAACACGGATGGAGATAGAGATCATCACACCAAGTGAAGTAGGTCAGAAAGAGAAAGAAGAATACCATGGGATATCACATACATGTGGACTCTAAACTATAACTCAAAGGAACCTACTTACAAAATAGAAACAGACTCACAGACGCAGACAACAGATTTCTGGTTGCCAAGGAAGAGGGAAGGCGGAGGAGGGGTAGACTAGCAGATGGGGTTAGCAAATCAAACCGTTCCATACAGAATGAATAACCAAGGTCTTACTGTATAGCAGAGGCAGTTATATTCAATATTCTGAGATAAGCCATAATGGAAAAGAATATAAAAACGAATATATATATACACATATGTATAACTGAGTCACTTTGCTATATAGAGAAAATCAATACAACATTGTAAACCAACTATAAATAAATAAAAATAACTAAGTGAATAAAAAAAGATATACTTATAGTGTGTGTTACTCACTCAGTTGTGTTCGACTCTTTGCAACCCCGTGTGTAGCATGCAGAAACCACAGCCAAAGAGTTGGTTGAAATTAGCTCGGTACAGTGGTAAAGAATCCATCTGTAATGCAGTAGAAGACACAGAGAAGAGGTTCGATCCCTGGGTCTAGAAGATCCCCTAGAGAAGGAAATGGCAACCGACTCCAGTATTTTTGCCTGGGAAATCCCATGGACAGAGGAGCCTGGTGTGCTACAATCTATGGAGCCCCAAAGAGTCAGAAACGACTTGGCAACTAAAGAAAACAAACCCCTTCTATGCCCAGTAAATCTTGAGTCCTGGGACACTCTCAACAGCTAACCTAGGACTTAGAACTTCGAGGGCTAAGGGGTCAATTCAAGCTAATGTAAGAAACAGTTCTTAAGCTTCTGCTGAACAAGAAGTAACGTGATGGATAAAAAGATTATTAAGGTTTGGCTTTTGCTCTTAAGAATTTCATAGACCAGCATCCTGATTCAGACAAGTATACTGAGAACTGCTACTGCTGCTGCTGCTAAGCCACTTCAGTCGTGTTCGACTCTGTGCGACCCCATAGACAGAAGCCCACCAGGCTCCCCCTTGCCGGGGATTCTCCAGGCAAAAACAATGGAGTGGGTTGCCATTTCCTTCTCCAATGCATGAAAGTGAAAAGTGAAAGTGAAGTCACTCACTCGTGTCCGACTCTTAGCGACCCCATGGACTGCAGCCTACCAGGCTCCTCCGTCCATGGGATTTTCCAGGCAAGAGTACTGGAGTGGGGTGCAATTGCCTTCTCCAATACTGAGAACTACTCTATAGGATTAAATAAACAAAGTGGCAGAAAAACTGTTGAAGTTTCATGAAGAACACAATTAGATCATATAAGATAAATCAGGAGAGATTTCTTTCAAAAGTAGAAATGACATCTTTGTACTTGCTCCCTCACTTATAAACCGTAAATAATATTTGTACGTATATCATAGCATCATTGGGTTTCCCTGGTGGCTTGGTGGTAAAGAATCCGCCTGCAATGCAGGAGACATGGGTTTGATCCCTGGGCTGGGGGAGGGAATAGTAACCCACTCTAGTGCTCTTGCCTGGAGTATCCTATGAACAAAGGAGCCTGAAGAGCTATAGTCCATAGGGTTGCAAAGAGTCAGACATGACTGAAGCGACTTAGCATGCACTCATAGCATCATTATAAGAATCAAATATTTTTGTTGCTCTTTAGTCACTAAGTCGGGTCTGACGTTTTACAGTCCCATGGACTATAACCCACCAGGGATTTCCCAGACAAGAATATTGGAGTGGGTTGCCATTTCTTTCTCCAGGGGACCTTCCTAACCCTGGGATCAAACCCACATCTCCTGCATTGGCAGGCAGATTCTTTACCATTGAGCCACTAAGGAAGCCCATCAAATACTTTACCCCCTGTTAAAAGCTAAGAATAGTTCCTGGCACACAGCAACTACTTATTAACTGATAGCTACTTTTTGTTATTAACTAAGACCAGCCGGGAGAAATATCAATAACCTCAGATATGCAGATGACACCATCTTTATGGCAGAAAGTGAAGTGAAGTGAAGTCGCTTAGTCTTGTCCGACTCTGTGTGACTCCATGGACTATAGCCGACCATGCTCCTCTGTCCGTGGGATTCTCCAGGCAAGAATTCTGGAGTGGGTTGCCATTTCCTTCTCCAGGAAATCTTCCCAACCCAGGGATCGAACCCGGGTCTCCCACATTGCAGGCAGACGCTTTACCATCTGAGCCACCAGGGAAGCTCAGGCAGAAAGTGAAGAGGAACTAAAAAGCCTCTTGATGAAAGTGAAAGAGGAGAGTGAAAAACTTGGTTTAAAGCTCAGCATTCAGAAAACGAAGATCATGGCATCTGGTCCCATCACTTCATGGGAAATAGATGGGGAAACAGTGGAAACAGTGTCAGATTTTATTTTGGGGGGCTCCAAAATCACTGCAGATGGTGATTGCAGCCATGAAATTAAAAGACGCTTACTCCTTGGAAGAAAAGTTATGACCAGCCTAGATAGCATGTTGAAAAGCAGAGACATTACTTTGCCAACAAAGGTCCATCTAGTCAAGGCTATGGTTTTTCCAGTGGTCATGTATGGATGTGAGAGTTGGACTGTGAAGAAAGCTGAGCGCTGAAGAGTTGATGCTTTTGAACTGTGGTGTTGGAGAAGACTCTTGAGAGTCCCTTGGACTGCAAGGAGATCCAACCAGTCCATTCTAAAGGAGATCAGTCCTGGGTGTTCTTTGGAAGGAATGATGCTAAAGCTGAAACTCCAGTACTTTGGCCACCTCATGCGAAGAGTTGACTCATTGGAAAAGACTCTGATGCTGGGAGGGATTGGGAGCAAGAAGAGAAGGTGACGACAGAGGATGAGATGGCTGGATGGCATCACTGACTCGATGGACGTGAGTCTGAGTGAACTCTGGGAGTTGGTGGACAGGGAGGCCTGGCGTGCTGCGATTCATGGGGTCGCAAAGAGTCGGACACAACTGAGCAACTGAAATGAACTGAAATGAACTGAACTGAACTGAACTGAACTGAAGACCAGCCACGGAGAATGGGTAGCATCTTTAGATAAAAGCGAGGGGTGTGGAGAGTACGGTCTATTATGAAAGCAAAGGTGATATTTGTTTTTACCCAACTGCTTATCTTATAACCAGGGAGAAGGGAATCAGAGATGGGATGGCATCACAAGAGATGGGAAAGTCAAGGGTGTACCCGGGAATCAGAAAGCATTTTTTTGGAAACAAAATAGAAGCTTCACCTAGAACAATGAAAGACGAGGCGTAGAAACAGCTTGGGGAAGGCCTTGAACACCAGTCTGGAGAGTCTGCACAAATTCTTGGCCTCCTCCCATGCGATCATTATAAACAATAACCTAGTCATCCATATTGTCTTAATCTGGCAAGCCCTGTAAATGGACCCAATTCTGAGTGTGGCATCACCACTCAGTGATTAGAATGAACACAGTCTTTAGAGCATTGAAATTGCCAACTTTTCAGCTAAGACAGGCAAAGTTATTGATTAGTGCTTTCTTCTGTACTATATCCCTGGGCTGGGCAAACATCAGCTGCATTTGTCTGAGCCCTCCTCTCAGGCTCACTCAGCAGGATTGAGCAGACTGCAATTCAAGTGCCCAGAAAATGGCTGAAAATATACACATGAGCCGTAAGTACAGAGATGCACAACACTTAAGGCCAAGTGCAAGATTCCTTTCAGGTTAACCTTCCTTTACTGGAAAAAAGTAGTAAACACAGGATAAACCAGCATCACTGAACTGTCAAGAAAAATAGTGATCAGAGCCCAAAATCGTGGATTTGGTGTCAGAGCTCTTAATGAAAGACCTGTGGGCAAAAGAAGTTTCCAGAAAGTCAGGAGTCTACAGGAGTCAAGAAAGGCTTCACAGAGATGGAATGTGGATAGGTGGAAAAAGATCAGGCAAACAAAAAATCTTAGGAACCTCAGTTCAGTTCAGTTCAGTCACTCAGTCATGTCCAACTCTTTGCAACCCCATGGACTGCAGCATGCCAGACTTCCCTGTCCATCACCAACTCCTGGAGTTTACTCAAACTCATGTCCATTGCACTGGTGATGCCATCCAACCATCTCATCCTCTGTTGTCCCTTTCTCCTCCCACCTTCAATCTCTCCCAGCATCAAGGTCTTTTCAAATGAGTCAGTTCTTCACATCAGGTGGCCAAAGAATTGGAGTTTGAGCTTCAGCGTCAGTCTTTTCAAGGAATATTCAGGACTGATTTCTTTTAGGATTGACTGGTTGGATCTCCTTGCTGCCCAAGGGACTCTCAAGTCTTCTCCAACACCACATTTCAAAAGCATCAGTTCTTTGGCTTTCAGCTTTCCTTATGGTCCAACTCTCACATCCATACATGACTACTGGAAAAACCATAGCTTTAACTAGATGGACCTTTGTTGGTAAAGTAATGTCTCTGCTGTTTAATATGCTGTCTATGTTAGTCATCGTTTTTCTTCCAAGGAACAAGCATCTTTTAATTTCATGGCTGCAGGCACATTCTGCAGGGATTTTGGAGCCTAAAAAATAAAGTCTGTCACTGTTTCCCCATCTATTTCCTATGAAGTGATGGGACCGGATGCCATGATCTTAGTTTTCTGAATGTTGAGTTTTAAGCCAACTTTTTTGCTCTCCTCTTTCACTTTCATCAAGAGGCTCATACAGGTGGTGTCATCTGCATATCATTGATATTTCTCCTGGCAATCTTGACTCCAGCTTGAGCTTCATTCAGCCCGGTATTTCATATGGTGTACTCTGCATATAAGTTAAATAAGCAGGGTAACAATATGCAGCCTTGACGTACTCCTTTCCCGATTTGGAAAAAGTCTGTTGTTCCATGTCCGGTTCTAACTTTTGCTTCTTGACTTACATATAGATTTCTCATACAGATTTCTGATACAGATTTAGCAACCTATTCCACCCATTTGTTTGTTCAGGGATTCCCAGGTGGCGCTACTGGCAAAAAAAACAAAAAACAAAAAAAAACCTGCCTATCAACAAAGGAGACATAAGAGACGTGAGTTCCATCCCCAGGACGGGAAGATCCCCTGGAGGAGGAAATGGCATCCCACTCCAGTATTCTTGCCTGGAGAATCCCATGGACGGAGGAGCCTGTCAAGCAACAGTCCATGAGTTGCAAAGAGTCAGACATGACTGAGCACACACACATTGAGAGCTGCTCTGTGCAAAGGCAACGTTCTGGTCATTACAACAAAGAGCATGGCCGTGTCCCAGTCTTCATGGAGCTTCCATATGAGTTCAGGGCAGAAAATAAATGCAAAGGAAAGCAAATACATGATAGATTGCCACAGCTTACATGTAACGTAAGCACTGTGTAGGAGAATAAAGTTTTGCTAAGGTAGTGGAAGCGCACTATGGATTGAGTGGTCAGGTTGAGTGTCAGGTTGCTAGATGCGTCATAACAAGGCATTACAGACTAGGAGACTTAAACAATAGAAGCTTACTTTCTCACAGTTCTGAAGGCTAAAAGCCCAAGATTAGGATGTTGCAGGGCTGGTTTCTTCTATGTCCTCTCTCCTTGATGTATAGATGCCCATCTTCTCGTTATGTTCCCACGTGATCTTTTCTCTGTGTGTCTTCACTCTAATCTCTCTTTATAAGGACACTAGCCATATTGGGTTAGGACCGACCTTAATGCCTTCATTTTAACTTAATTACTTCTTCAAAGGCCCTATCTCCAAATACGGTCACATTCAGAGGTACTAAGGGCTAGGGCTTCAGCATTTGAATTGGGGAAGACAAAATTTATCACCTCAACAATGGGTCTTTTTGATGAAGGGATATTTGAATCATGATGGATTAAACCATAAGCTAACTAAGGCAAGAGAGAATAGCCAGAAAAGAGAGAATATGCTCACCATTTTCTGGAAGCAGTAAATGAGGTGGATTTGGCTGGAAGAAGTAAGCAAAGAGAATAGTGGTAGATGACAGTGGAGAGCTAGCCTGGAACAAGATCACACAGGGTTTGTAACCCATGTCAAACAGGGATTTTTGAAATTTGAGGAAAGAAAGTTTTGAAGGATTTTCACCAGGTAAGTGACATACTCTTACTCATGAAATGAAGTGAAATAAAATCACTCAGTCGTGTCCGACTGTGGAATTCTCCAGGCCAGAATACTGGAGTGGGTAGCCATTCCCTTCTCTAGGGGATCTTCCCAATCCAGAGATTGAACCCAGGTATCCTGCATTGCAGGCGGATTCGTTACCAGCTGAGTCACCAGGGAAGCCACTGTTATTCATATCCTGAAATAATTACTCTGGGTTCTATTTAATAAATAAAGCAGTCATATCTATTTAATAGAATAATAATCCGGGAAACAGACTGTAAGGAGCATGAGTGAAAGCACAAAGCCCAGTTAGGGGATGTTGTGATTGTCCATGAAAAACAGGCTGTGGCCTGAACCAGAGATAACAGATGGCATTTTGTTCCTGCCCAATCTCCTGCTCCCCAGCCTAGGGCTGCGGTCCTCTATGTGACCGGGTAGAGGGGAAAGAGAGTTCTCCATCTCTCCCTCCACAGAGGGAAGGCCAAGTCAAAGGTTGGCTGTAGACTTGTCACAGAGTTACAATGCAGACATTTTTCAAAGGACTTGAGTTCTGGAATCTTAAAGAAAACCACCCTCACTTAATTCTCCGAAGTTCCATTGACCCCATACAGTTAAGGGTAAGTTAGGCAAAAAGCATGAGCAAGGCTTCGCACTGAATTATGACAATGCTGGAAAATGCAAATCATAGCTGAATAAGAATGTTCAGTCTTCTCTCAATTAGCCACATTGTTGGAGCAGAAAACGTCGTGGATCCTCTGAATACTTCATGTTTACGGCTTTTCCACTAAACAGGTTTCCTCATCCATTCAACATGTTATTTCTCCTGTCCTATTTTGTTTATACGATATATTGGAATTGTCACACAGGGAACAGTAAATATCTCTTTCCAGTAAAGAATTCAACCTGAATAATTCCCTGACACAATTCCAATGTTCAGTGCTTTTTAGATACAATAGTCAATGTAACTTACTGTTGAGTGGAACTTTCTAATTTTTAAAGCAGTGTAATAACTATTTTTTCCTATTTACTGCTCAGAACTCTCAGAAAGACCCCTAGTGCCCTGTCCTTTTATTTCTATAAATGGAACTCTTATCTAAAGTAAAATTCACCTTCTGGAGGAATATATATCTTTCTAGCCAGTGTGGAATTAGTATTTAAAACAATACCGCATTTGTGGGCTTGTTCTCTGTCTTTCTCTTGAGGCTTTGAAACCCTAATTTATCCCATAACTAGTTGAGCAAGCTTCTACTTTTCAGGTTTTCCATCAGGTGGGGCATCCCAAGGTCTTGACTAGGAAGCAGGTGGGGAAGGCATCTGGGAAGAAGTATGGTTGCAGCTGCAGGCTTCATCCTTCAATACAGCTTCCCCAGTAATAAAGGTTATCTTCACATCTTTATCTATCTGGGTCCTGTCACTTTATTGATTGATGTCCAACACCCTGGACACTGATCTTGAAATTTGGGTTGCCTGTTAGACAAAGTTAAAAAAAAAAATACAACTAAAACTCAATCAGAAATAGTTTTAATATCTAAAAAAAAAAAAAGTCCTTGAAAATTAAGAAGAGAAAAGAAAAATAATTATAATCAGTTATGCTTGAGTCATGTATGAATGTGAGTTGGACCATAAGGAAGACTGAGCACCAAAAAATTGATGCTTTTGAATTTTGGTGTGGATAAGACTGTGGAGAGTATCTTGGGCTGCAAGGAGAACAAACCGGTCAATCCTAGAGGAAACCAATCCTGAACAGTCATTGAGAGGACTGATGCTGAAGCTGAAACTTCAATACTTGATGCAAAGAGCAAATTCATTGGAAAAGCCTCTGATGCTGAGAAAGATTAAAGGCAAAAAGAGAAGGGGATGGCAGAGGATGAGATGGCTAGATAGCATCACAGACTCAATGAATATGAATTTGAGTAAACTCTGGGAAATAGTGGAGGACAGGGGACCTGGCATGCTGCAGTCCATAGGATTGCAGAGTTGGACATGTCTTAGTGACTGTAAAACAACAATGAAGATCTTTGGAATTAGACTAGAAGATATTCAAACACTCTAAGTGTCAAAAATGCAAAAGTCTCACCTGAGTGGAGATGAAGATTTACCTGAATGGCCAGAAGAATAAAATCAAGAATACTTTATAAAAATATAAAAATGAACTCTTTAAATTTTGGAGGATTTGTTACAGATAGAAATAGATTCCAGTACTGGATACTGCTGCTAATAAAAAATTTGAGCAATTTGAGGGCCAAAATCTCGTTGTTCAATCCTACTGCTGAGAAAGGCATCTCCCAATTCACTTAGGATGATATAATTGTTTCATTAGTGGATAAGCATATTTTAACGAAGATGACTTAGAATTAAGTATGCAAATGTATTTTAAAATGACATTTTTAACATTTTTATATTTAGGAAGGATTTTGTAACTTTTCAAAAAACTTGGTCTATTTTCTTGCAGATGAAGCATGAAATTTCAATTTTAAATGCACAACTGAATAATTAATTTAGACCTTTAAAACTGAAAAATTTCCAACTTTATATTCACAGAATTTAAAAGAATTCAAATTCAATATAATCATAAGGTTAATTTATTAGATTTGCAAGCTATTTGAGTACTTGGGAAGATTTTATTGTAAGTCAGACAACTGGTGTACTTCTAAATGAAACTAGATATATGAAATCAAAAATTACAGCTTGAAATATAAAGGGAACTTCAGTTGTTACAACACAAAGTGATTGTTAAATATGCTAAGTATATAAATAGTATGATAATATCTCTAAATAAAATTAAAAGAAAAGGTAAAACTAAGTTTTTAAATTTGTGACTATAAAAAAGTAAACATTAATATCTGATCCAGGATTTCTCTGCTGCACAGGAAAATGGCCTTGAAGACAAAGTTCACATTTAACATATGCTATGAGAGGAAGAAAGGAAGTGGATAACCTAACCCTAACCATAACCCTCCCAGCCAACATCAGTAGGACAGCATGATAAGGTGGTCAGAGTATAAGGTCTGGGGTCAGATCACATCTTTTATGTGATCTTGTTCAGATTCCTTAGTCTCTCTGAGTCTGACTCTTCATCTTTAAAATGACACCAAATAACAACACCTATTCTACTAGATTGTTCTGAAGAGTAAATGAGACGTTATGAAAAAGAAATTGCTAACTGTAAAATTATACAATCACACACACACACACCTCACTCACACAAATAGTAGTTATTATTGCATAAGGGGAATACTTATTAGAGGATGAACTGACCAAGAGAGACTTCTCTGGTGGTCCAGTGGTTAAGAAGCCATCTACCAATGCAGGGGGTACTGATTTGATCTCTGGCCTGGAAACGGACCACACACCACAGGGCAACAAAGCCCCTGTGCCACAACTACTGAGCTTTCCAACTGAAAGCCCATGCTCTGCCACAAGAGAATCCACCACAGTGAGAAGCCCGCATGCCACCTTGAAGGCAACTAGGGAAAGTCTAGCAACAAAGATCCAACAGAGCCAAAAATGAAAATAAGAAAGAAAGAACTGACCAAGATAGCACTGTCCAGGAGTGATACTACTACAGTCGATGCTACTGATTTAATATCATTTCATTTATCTCTGTATTGTTCCAGATGGACAACATTACATTTCAGTTTTCTGCAGAACAAATGATTCTCTGAATTTTAACCAGTGAAGGACCAAAGGATCATATTGATGATTTTGTTGTTGCAGGTCCCTTTTTCTCCAGGGACCACCCACACTGCAAACATTTACAAATCCAGATTCCTGGAATCCACCCCAGACCTACCGGAGTCAGAACCTCAGACCATGGAGCTCAGCAACCTCATTCTAACAAGTTTTGTCTGGGTGATTCTTAAGCATATTTTAGTTTGGGAACTACTGCTTCATATAATTAGGATAGATCATTAAATTTTAATTTATGACCCCATAAACATATACATATTATGCATCCAGGATTGAACTGAAGATGTTGAAGCCAGAGTGGCTTCCTCCCCACCCACAGTGAAGTTGCAGGCACTTGGTAAACATCCCCTGCAGCTCAGGGAACCCCTGAGGTTCTGTCTCCCATCCTCCTTTCCAGGCATGTTGACTTTGTTCTCCATCTTCAGTCCCTATTTCCACTGTTTCTGTGCTTATTTCTCTGCCCCTTATATTTATGATCAGGTGAATTTGCAAATGGAGACAAGAGTTGGATCCATGGGTTGGGAAGATCTCCTGGAGTAGGAAATGGCAACCTGCTCCAGTATTCTTGCTGCAAAATTGCATTGACAGAGGAGCCTGGTGGGCTTTAGTCCTTGGGGTCACAAAGAGTTGGACATGACTGGGCAACTGAGTGTGTATGAAAGCATGAACTTTCAAAGGCTCTGTTCCCAGCCTCTCCCTCAATTTCCTTCTCCACAATGATTTCCATCCTTCCTTGACTCCACTCTGCATAGACCAAGAGAGGATCTCTCATCAGACCCCTACACCTAGCCCAGGTCCCCAGAGGTACATGTGCTCTCCACTCCAACTAGAAGAGTATCTACACAGGGTCGCCTTTGTTGTTGCCACTGAGCTCTACTCTCTGGCAGGTGTTCTGATCCTCTAGCATGACGCAGATATGCTCTGAAGTCCTGTTGGTCAAAGTCTGGTCCACACAGCAGTAGTCCACAAGCATCACTGGGCTTGTTAGAATGCAGAAGCAGCAGGCTCATCTCCAGACCTACAAAATCACAGTTGGCATCTTAACAAGATCCCCAGGTGCTCCATATACACACTAAAGCTTAAGAAACACTGTTTTGAAACAGTTTTTCTTGGATTTGTTATTGAATCTGAGGAGTCCACGCTGAATCTTCCAAGTATGGGCAAGATCTCAGATGAAATATTTCAGACATTAACATGCATTATAATTATATGCATCTCTTGTTAAAAAATGCAGATTCCTGGAACCTCAGCTTGGAGATCCTGACTCAGTAGGTTTGGAATCTGAACTTTTACAACTTCCACCAGGTATGTTAAATATCTTCATGGGGAAGCAGCCCTGAACAAGGGAACAAGGCCTGAGGTCACAGGTCAGAGCCCCTCCCCTTGGTTCACACAGGAACCAAGCCTGGAGACGCTAAAATTGTGTCATACACTAATGAGAAGACAGTCCAAGTCTTTGTCTAAGAAACAAGAAATCCTCTATCAACCATATGAGTTATTTATACAATTTCAAAATGAAGCTTTATTGCTTTAAACCCAGTAACCCTTTAAAGGATCATTATATTTGCAATGGTATACATTTCTATATTTAATGATAGATACATTTGTCCAGAAATATATTTATGTGATTGATCTTTAAGTCTATAAATGCTAAGAAGCTGATAAGTATTTAGATTTCTCTTTTTGTTTACTTACCTATTGGAAGGACTGATGCTTAAGCTGAAGCTCCAATACTTTGGCCACCTAATTCAGACAGCTGACTCATTGGAAAAGACCCTGATGCTGGGAAAGACAGAGGCAAGGAGGAGAAGGGGGTGATGGATGATGAGGTTGAATGGCATCATCGACTCAATGGACATGAATTTGAGCAAACTCCAGGAGACTGTGAAGGACAGGGAAGCCTGGCATGCTACAGTCCATGTGGTTGCAAAGAGTCAGACATGACTGAACAAAAGCAACTGTGTTTATGCCATCATATTAAGCTTTGTCACAGGAAACAGACTCATAGTACACTGTTGGCATAGGAGTTAAACTGACTACTTTTAAATGAATTGCAGGACATAAAAAGTGCATAGTTCTGAATCAAAAAATTATTCTTATAAATGTAAGATAAATTCAACCAAAGAGCAGGATTTTGCAAAGATTAAGAATGAGTATCTATTTGTTCTTTAATCATTTGGGAAGAATAAGGCAAGCAAGCGTGATGTGTTTACTTCTGAAGCAACAAAGTGTAACCATGCTCTGTTCTGCTAATTAATTGGCCAAGAAACAGTAGAAGAAGTTTAAATCTTGTTACAAAGAATATACTTAGAGATTGCCTTTGTAAAAAAATAATAATAATTACATTTAACACAAAACATGTAGCCAGTTTCTAAGTGAAAACTGGGCTAATTATTTTTAACAGATTTATTGAGGTATAATTAACATACTGTAGCCCTCATTTAAGAGTGCGATTCAATAATTTTTAGAGAAATTGCTCATTGTGTAACCAGCATCAAAATCCAATGTTATAACACTCCCATCACTACAATAACGTCCGTAAAATAACATCCCATTTACAGATACTCTCTATTTCCACTCTCAGACCTGGCTACTGCCAGTCCAAGTCAAACTATTTTTAAAATATTTGTGTTGGGAAAACAATGCTGTTTTCCCTTATATTCTATTGGAAAAGTCATCACTGAGGGGATGTTAGGGGGAAAAAAACTGCAGGACATTATTTTATCTATAAAAATAATTAAGATAATTATACTCAGATGCACTTGAGTGTACCAAGAATAGCAAATATTTGGTAATTTCTAAGTTCTAGTCAAGGCTATGGTTTTTCCAGTGGTCATGTATGGATGTGAGAGTTGAACTGTGAAGAAAGCTGAGTGACGAAGAATTGATGCTTTTGAACTGTGGTATTGGAGAAGACTCTCAAGAGTCCCTTGGATTGCAAGGAGATCCAACCAGTCCATTCTAAAGGAGATCAGCCCTGGGTGTTCTTTGGAAGGACTGATGCTAAAGCTGAAACTCCAGTACTTTGGCCACCTCATGCAAAGAGTTGACTCATTGGAAAAGACTCTGATGCTGGGAGGGATTGGGGGCAGAAGGAGAAGGGGACGACAGATGATGAGATGGCTGGATGGCATCACTGACTCGATGGACATGAGTTTGGGTGAACTCTGGGAGTTGGTGATGGACAGGGAGGCCTGGCGTGCTGTGATTCACGGGGTCACAAAGAGTTGGACACGACTGAGTGACTTAACTGAACTGAACTGAACTGAAGTGCAATATCCTTGGAAGAAAAGCTATGACCAACCAAGATAGCATATTAAAAAGCAGAGACATTATTTTACCAACAAAGGTCTGTCTAGTCAAAGCTATGGTTTTCCAGTATTCATGTTTGGATGTGGGAATTGGACTATAAAGAAAGCTGAGTGCCCAAGAATAGATGCTTTTGAACTGTGGTGTTGGAGAAGACTCTTGAGAGTCCCTTGGACTGCAAGGAGATCCAACCAGTCCATCCTAAAGGACATCAGTCCTGAATATTCATTGGAAGGACTGATGCTGAAGCTGAAACTCCAATTCTTTGGCCACCTGATGCAAAGAAACAACTCATTTGAAAAGACCCTGATGCTGGGAAAGATTGAAGGCAGGAGGAGAAGGAGATGATAGAGGATGCGATGGTTGGATGGCATCACCGACTCAATGGACATGAGTTTGAGTAAATTCCGGGAGTTGGTAATGGGCCTGGCATGCTGCAATCTGTGGGGTCTCAAGGAGTCCGACATGACTGAGCAACTGAACTGAACTGAACTGAAGTTTAATGGTTATATTTAAATCTAAAACAGAATCCATGGGCTGGGAGTCAATCTTGGCAGGAATCCCAGTGCCTGAAAATACATTTGTTGTTGTTGTTTAGTGGCTAAGTCGTGTCCAACTCTTTCGTGACCCAGTGGACTGTGGCCTGCCATGGGGTCCTCTGTCCACAGGATTTTCCAGGCAGGAATACTAAAATGGATTGTTATTTACCTCTCCAGGAGGTCTTCCCTACCCAGGGATCAAATCCCCATCTCCTGCATTGGCAGGAGGATTCTTTACCCTGAGCCACTGTGGAAGTGAAAAGATATTTACTGGTAATTAAAACCCAGATGAAACACAAGCAGTTTGATAAATTTACCTGGAAGGGCAACCTGGACTCCGGTGACGTTTATAACCTGTTTCAAGGGCTCTGAAAAACATCAAGAAAAATACAAAGTTTGGGAAACAGGGAAAGTAATTTTGTAATGATTTTTCATGTCTTCATCCACTGCTTATGTCATTGGTTGACTTACTTGTTTTCTTCAGTATTTATTTGCTTTGCAAATACTTGTGTGCTTTCTGTGTGAGATGCACTGGGATAGAATAATTAACAAAAAAATATATATATACATTTTTCCTGCCTTTCATAGAGCTTACAGTTTAACCTTCTAAAATTTGAAGAGCTCATGCAGATCAGTAAGGAAATCACAATCTCCATGTCAAAGCAAAACGGCAGTACTCACTTGGCACTGGAACCAGAGAGCCAGCCCTGTCATGTACTAGCTTCTCTCATGTAATGGGCTGAGACGTCAGGGGACATTGAGATAGAGAAAAAATGTATTCAGCATGTGGGACAGATGTGTATCTTTGGGGATAAGAGAGTAGACTGTGGCAGGAAGAATGATGACCACCCCCCTCCCAAATAAAACCATTCCCTCATCTGTGAATATGTTACCTTACATGGCAAAGGGAATTTCCAGCTGGATTGCAAACCTTGAGGATGGGAAGGTTACCCTAGGTGATGAAAGTGGGTTAACCTAATCATGTGAGTCCTTAAAAAACCTTATCTGGATGTTGCTAGAGAAAGGTAAGATGATAGACGGAGAGTGACTCATGGAGACTCATTATAAGCTTCAGCCCATTGTTGCTGGCTCTGAAAATTGAAGAAGAGTCTCATGGGTTAAAGCATCTGCCTCCAATGCGGGAGACACGGGTTCGATCCCTGGGTCGGGAAGATCCCCTGGAGAAGGAAATGGCAATCCACTCCAGTATTCTTGCCTGGAGAATACCATGGACGGAGAAGCCTAGTAGGTTACAGTCCACGGGGTCGCAAAGAGTCGAACACGACTGAGCGACTTCACCTTACCTCACCTCACCTCGTGAGCCAAAGAGTGTGAATGGCCTCTGTGCTGTGTGCTTAGTCACTCAGTCGTATCCAACTCTCTGTGACCACATGGACTATAGCCCACCAGGCTCCTCTGTCCACAGGGATTCTCCAGGCAAGAATACTAAAGTGTGTTGCCATGCCCCCTTCCAGGGGATCTTCCCAACCCAGGGATCAAACCCAGATGTGCTGCTTTACAGGTGGATTCTTTACTGTCTGAGCCACCATGGAAGCCCAAGAATACTGGAGTGGGTAGCCTGTCTCTTCTCTGGGGGAATTTCCAGACCCAGGAATCAAACCAGGGTATCCTGCACTGCAGGCAGATTCTTTACCAGCTGAGCTTCCCACATCTAGAAGATAGAAAATGCAAGAAACAGATTCTCACACAGAGCATCCAAAAAGCAACACAGTGCTGTCAGCATCCTGATTTTAGCCCACGAGACCTGTCTCAGACTTAGAAGCTACTAAACTGTAGGAAGAAATATTTCTGTTGTTTAAGTCATTAATAGTAATTTGTTATGGAAGTGAGAAAACTAATACATCACGTTCAAGTTCAAGTTCAGTCGCTCAGTCGTGTCCGACTCTTTGCGACCCCATAAATTGCAGCACGCCAGGCCTCCCTGTCCATCACCAACTCCCGGAGTTCACTCAGATTCATGTCCATCGAGTCAGTGATGCCATCCAGCCATCTCATCATCTGTCGTCCCCTTCTCCTCCTGCCCCCAATCCCTCCCAGCATCAAAGTCTTTTCCAACGAGTCAACTCTTTGCATGAGGTGGCCAAAGTCAGCTTTAGCATCATTCCTTCCAAAGAAATCCCAGGGCTGATCTCCTTCAGAATGGACCTCCCCAAATTTCTGTTTCCTTGCTGCTGCTAAGTCGCTTCAGTCGTGTTTGACTCTGTGCGACCGCATAGACGGCAGCCCACTAGGCTCCTCTGTCCCTGGGATTCTCCAGGCAAGAATACTGGAGTGGGGTTGCCATTTCCTTCTCCAATGCATGAAAGTGAAAAGTGAAAGTGAAGTCACTCATTCATGCCCAACTCTTAGTGACCCCATGGACTGCAGCCTACTAGGCTCCTCTGTCCATGAGATTTTCCAGGCAAGAGTACTGGAGTGGGGTGCCATTGCCTTCTCCTAACCTGTAAGATAAAGATACTGGCTCTGATACAATTGTTGTGAGAATTTGGCATAAACTGCAACATACTGAGCTCTGTACCTGATGGCTAATGAATACTTAGAAATTGGCTCAAAAATGGATCAGCTAAGGTGGCACTGTTGGTAAAGAACTCTCCTACCAATGCAGGAAACTTGAGAGGCAGGTTGGATCACTAGGTTGGGATGATCCCCTGGAGAAGGAAATGGCTTACTTACTCCAATATTCTTGCCTGCAAAATCCCATGGACAGAGGAGCCTGGCAAGTTACAGTCCACAGGGTCATACAGAATAGGACAAGACTGAGAGACTTAGCATGGCATGCAAAGAAATTTTAAGAAGGAAGCAAAGGAGCTACCTCTCATCACAGGTCAGAAGGCTCGCTTTAGGCCAGAACCTGGTACCAATAAGATGTATATGAGCTTAGGCAACTCTCATTCTCTCCCTGGCTGCAGTTTTTTCAAAGAAGGAATTAGAATTAGAAGGTTAATTTCTGTGGGCATCTCCTCCTCTGACATGGATGAATAATATAAATGAAAAGCCATAAAACTTGTGCATGAAGCCACTTAGAAGCAGCAGCAGCAAGAAGAAGATGTAAGATATTATCATAACACAAACTCTGTGAGATTCAAAAGTGTCAGACTTGGAGGTCTTGGAGGTCTTGGAGGTCTTGGAGGCCCCTCTCTGAGGTTGGATCTGCAGTGAACAGGCTTCGGTTCCACCAGAACAGGCAGGTACACTAGGTAGACACCTTGCCTGGGCTTTTCCTTTTATGCTTTTCTGCCTTCTCTCCCCCACCTCCAGGGAGTCCTGGGCTGGAAAAGTCTCAGTAGGGTTAAGCTGCAAGGAAATTAAATTGTTTAATTTGGGGTTTTGTTTTTTCCCTGTGTTGACAGCAATACCTAAGTTTTAAGTCTTTTCTTCTTTTCTTGGAAAAACCAAGCAAAAAATAATTAGGGTTTTTAAAGAAAATCACATGAAAGCTGGAAGGGATATTCTTATTCTCGTACACAATTCTTAGGACTATGAATCCATAAAATTATTTGATGACAATCTGATAAAATCAATTTCATAAATTGTATATATTCCTTGGCTCAACACTTGCTTTTCTAGGAAATAATCATAGTAAATGTATTACATTATGTGTAAAAAGGTATTTATTGCAACTGGTTCATTCTAATTTAAAAATGGCAACACTCTAAATGTTCATCATCAACGGACTGGTGAAATATATTTTAGCACCACCACAAAATGAAATAGTTAGATCTTAAAAACATGAAAGATTTGTTCTATATAGTTAACTGTATAAATATTTATATAAGCACATATACAGAGAGAAAGATTGGAAAAATGCCTAGTTTATAATTTTAATTAAAAAGGCATGTTAGGTAATAGTAAGTGTAATAATAAGCTATTTCTATAAGCAATACTTAACATTTCTTTGTTAACTAAAATAAAACTGAAAGGTAGTCCCCAAAATGTTAACAGAACAAAAAGTAATTATATAACAATTTAATTAGCAAAAATTATCACAGTGATAATAGACCAACGTATCACATTATGTCCCTCAGTTCAGAAAGCAGATGTGGATTACTGGGCTGGTGAGGACTTGAAGACAGAGGATGGAGGATCTATTGAAGTAAAATTGGCCCATGAACAAAATCTAGGGAATATAGAAGAAGTCCAGTAGTTCCCAAAGGAGAGGATGTAAGATGTAAATGGTGGCTTGGCAGCTTTCCAGGAGACACAAACGAAAGAGACAGGCAAGGTAGCTACCAAGTTAACTGCCCAGGGGCTTAGTGGGGTGATGATTTCCTGGATGTGAAATGGGGCAAGCCTTAAAAGCTCTTGGACCCAAGGAATACCAGAAATCCAGCCTTTGCCAGTTGGATTCTTTTTATTATATCTTCCAGGTGCTTTCCCTTTATTTTTTATGTTTTATATTTGCAATTGTGATGGATTAAAAATAACCACAAATTCTTTGCTACTTCCTCCTATCGAGTGTAAGAGGGATTGGTGGGGTCTAAGTCCCCTCCCACATGATACTGGGGTCAGCCATGCTTGTGACTTGCTTTGGCCAATGGGCTATGAGCAAACAGGACTCATGCAGAGTCCGATAGGTGCTTGTGACCTGGGGCTTGTCATCTTGGAACTCTGAGGTGGCCATGCTGTAAGGAAGCTGCTCTAGAAAGTCCACATGGAGGAGGACCAAGGTGCCTGACAGCCAGCACCAACTCCCAAATATGATACCAGGTCATCATGGACTATCCAACCATTCCATTCATCCTCTAGAATCATAGGATTAAGCCCACAAAATTCTGACCAAAAATAAATAATTTTTATTTTAGTCCTAAGCTGGAGATATTTGGTTACACAGCCATAGATAACTGATACAGTAGTTATTAACCTTCTTTTTGTAAGCTCCAGAAGTCTCAGCTGGGTTGTAGAGTAACACCCTGCTCAAAAAGCAGAGATTAAAATGGTGAAACTTGTCATTGACCACCACCTCCTAAACCTGGAAAAAGAATGTTTTTCCAGAGCAACTTCCTGCTCACATATTCAGAGAATCTTTCAAAGGCATCACTACCCGAAAGACTATTTTACCCTGCTGGAAGTCGCATGACAAGCCTTTTTGTTTTGTGAACAGATAAAACATGGTCATTATTTAATAATAGCAAAAAGATTAGAAAACTTTTCTTGATTGCTTTCAATATAGGAGGACTGGAATCGGTATTAATACCACCTTCATTTTGCAGCTGGAAAAGCTGAGCCAGAGAAGTTGAACAACTTGCCCATGCTCACACAGCCAGGAAGTTGCAGAGCCTGGCTTGCAACTCGGATTTGAGAAAGCCCTTGTGTGTATTAATGCTCAGTCACTAAGTCATGTCCAACTCTTTGCGACCTCGTAGACTGTAGCCCACCAGGCTCCTCTCTCCACGGGATTTTCCTAGGCAAGAATACTGAAGTGGATTGCCATTCCTCCTCCAGGGGATCTTCCCAACCCAAGGATCAAACCCTTGTCTCCTGTGTCTCCTGCATTGGCAGGCAGATTCTCTACCACTGAGTCACTTGGGAAGCCAGAGAAAGCCCTTGCTCTTAACTGTTACTGAATATCTCCTCTCAAGTTTTATGCTAATTTCCTTTTGTTTTCCTGAACAATCCACTCAGATGGGAAATGAGTCACTAAAACGTCTGTCTCAGTTTTCTCATATGTGGTATTGGAGTGATGACAGGGCCTGTCCCATGGAGTTTTAGTGAGGATTAAACGGGATGGTGTGTAAGAGCCCTTACACACAGTGCCTGGCCTCCAGTGAGCCCTGGTAGCCGGTTGTAGTGGGAGGAAAGGCAGTGGTGAAAACAGCACAAAGGGAATGAGAACTCAAGGATCTGATGACGCCAATCCTTGGGGGAGAGCCACGCTTTCATCCTTGACTTAAACTTAACTCCATGATTTGGTCTCTACTTCAATGTCCCTCAGATGTGCTAGACGCTTTGCTGTGCAAATCACCTGGACCAGCAAGAAACTCTTGCATTACAATTAAAGAAGCTCTGGCTCTTGTCTTCCTGGGGCCCTTGTCAGCAGCTGTAGGACCTAAATTCTATGATCCTGGTTGACTGAGAAAGACAAAGAGCAACCTGCAGTCACTGCACTAGTCCCGCTGGCTGACAAGGGATGGGAACTGTGTTTGGCTTTCACCTCTTTACTTCCTGCCCTCTTTCCATTGCTGTTATTCAAATGAACAGCCAGATGAGAAGATAATAGGGCTTTGTTTCAGAGATTACAAGGAGTACATTGTCACCTATCTTTTGTACCCAGGAACATTTCTTCACAGGAGACTGAAGCCTGGAGTTTGCCAAAAGGCATACAGAGCTTCCATATGCCTGCTCTGGAGACAAAACCCATGCATTTTAAATGCCATCAAGTTTGCTCTTCAGCAGATGACTCAACTGTCATCACCAGGGAAGATTCCAGCTATCTAACACATTCCATCCCCCCAAATGTAGAAGGACTTTGGGAAACTGAAAGATTCTTATTTTTTCTCATAATACATCATTCTCCCTTTATCATCCAGCTACTGATGTTCATTCTGAAAATGTAGGGAAAGTTGAGAGTTGGCTATCAATCTATTGGTACTCAAATGTCCAATGGAGTCACCCTGACTTTGAAGATCTAAATAAAATTGGCTTTACCTTCTAGCTCTTATCTTGGGGAAGTTCAGGGCTCTCCCGAAGTCATGGGTGAATTCCCAGGGCTGACATTCTCAGGCCGCCTCTTAATCTGGTTTCCTTGTCCTTTTGAATCCTTTCCCAGCTGACTTATTGTGTATTCCTGCCCTCCTCCACTCCAGCCACTCTCTCTTCTCTGGCCAGCTGACTCAAAATGCAACATCACCGCCACTTTTCCCTGATTTCTTCCAAAGCAGACACTTGAGACAGTTGCGTATAGTGAAATTTTATTAAACAATCAAATTGGGAGTAAGAAGTGATAACTTAGGGCAGAAAAATTACACCTTCATGTTCTTCAAAAATGTTTCTGCCAAGCCTTCTTCAGGGAATTTTTCACTGGTCATGCTTAAGTCTAATGCTTTCTTATCTCTTGCAAAATACAAGAGGGGGGCCACATTCGACTCAAAATTCTCCTCAGTCTTTTATGCAAAAAAGTGTCAATTTCTTTTGCTCTCATCCCTCTCCTCCCTCTGTGAAGCAGAGAGTTCAAAATCAGGCCCATCCTTTCAAGAGTATTTCTAAACATTTATCATATGGAGTAGAATCCTAGTGTAGTAAGCTTGGATTAATACTTTCCCAGGTAAGCAACACTGTGGAATGGAAGAAACACTGAACCCTTGTTCAGGAAGCCCTGACCCCTAGTCAGGAGGCCCAAGTTTGAATCCTGGCTCAGGTGTTTCCTAGTTTTTTGACTTTGAGCAAAATAACTTACTCTCTCTGTGTTTTTCTCTTCCTCTGAAACATACATCTAATGAATCTCTTTCAGGGTTCATATTAGGGCAGGTAACAGATTGAATATGGAAGTATGATTGGGATTCAGAAATGACTGCTGTACGTCAGATAGCTTGGGTGACAGAAACTAATATTTAACATCCTGAGCCTTGCACTCAGGAACTTACACTTTAATTGAAGAGAATAGGAGATGAAGATGGTATGTGAGGAAACAAGAAGCCAGAGGAGGGGGAGACTGCTACAGACCGGGAAGGGGAGGCCAGGCTTCCTGGGGAGATGGGCGGGGTTCAAGATGAGTGTTGAAGGGTATGATGAGGGAACAGGAAGATCATTTCAAGTAAGGAGGAAGATGGGAGGGTGGGGACAAATTTCCATACATCAGAAGGTAAATTCAAGGCCTATGTAGGGTTCCTGAAAATAGATATTCAAGGAATTTCTAAGCATCTAAGGAAATCTCCTGTACACAGAACATTTTGCACTCAATTTCAGGAGGCTCATCAACTCTCAGATTCCAGGAAAAATTTTTTGTCTTCAAAGATTTATTCTATTTGCAGTCTTGAATCTCATTTTTCCCTCTTTGGAGTGAAAACTTTTCAATCTTAGGATGTGTCGATATTGATTTTTCCTGGAGTCCTTCTATGCATAGCAACTATTGGAGTTTTAGGTAGCCCAAGATATAAGATCCTTGCTTCTTGCTCAAGTTCAAAACAAATTAAAAGAGGGAGAAAAATTAAAATGCTACCTTAATTAGTGTAAAAAATTATGTCAGGTAATATGGCTTAAAAATACGGTAACAATAAGCTTTCTGGCCTCAAGTTAGATCTTGGACTCATACACTGGTGAGAAATATTGAGAATACAGAGCAAGATGTGCTTAATCAGGATCACAACCATGCACTGCTCAAGAGAATGAGAGGGTAGATTCCATTTGCTTAGGATTTTTGATAAATTATCTCTACCAAATCTAGGCACATGTGCCAATCACCGACTCTCCTTAACCAACGAACTTACTTGGCTTCACTAAGGAGGAATAAGGCCTAGAGCAAGAGGAACAGACCATTTGGTGGAAATTCCTATTAGAAAGGAAACTGGAGAACAAAAGCGTATGACCATTTTCCTGCTTTCAACCATTTAGTCATTCAATGTAGATGCAGTGAGCTCCTAACATGTTTCTAGACTCCAGGGATAAAATGGTGAAGAAGAGACATGGGCTCTGCCCTTTCTGGAGATTTGCCTCTGGAGAAAGCTTTGAGATGAGACAGATACTAAACAACCAGATCTGCCAAAAGTACATATTATTCACTGTAATGTGAGAGCCATGCCTGAAGGGTATGTGGTGCTGTCAGAGTGTCTGACAGGTGGCTATCAGGGTAAGTCAGCAAGGACTTTCCCCGGAACACTTTAACAGGATGTTCTAGGTCTTTGCTTTGACTCTTCTTCTCCCTTATGTCATCACTTGGAATGGATCTGTGGTCCTAGCATATGCTTTGGCACATCTGCAAGATACAACCTCTGAGACTGGCTCCAACTCAAAATAAATGACCATCTTAAATCACAAAGACCATGTCTGTCATGACCACCCTTCAGTGGGTACCTCTTCTCAGATGAGATGAGTGGTTTTCTTCAATTCACCTTCCACACTTGGTTTCCCAGCAACTGTGTTGCACAGAGGTGATAGAATTCTGGAGAGAGCTAAGTTTTTTCTTGTCCTGGGTACAACTTCTTGGGTCACAGGAAAACTCAGAAGATAAACACATGGAAGTAAAAATGAATTGATACTAAAAAATAACAAATTTTAATGAATAAAATGCATTCAAATGAGCACAATAGACAATTGCTGGCTAATGTGATTCTAAAGACCAATGCAACACCAAAAACAGCTAAAAATGATTTTATGCCAGAGTATTAATGAAATATAGACTTGTGATTCAATAAATGATATAGATATGAGACAGAGAGTATGCATGGATGTGTCGGTTTGCTTATGAAACCAGAACAGAGGTTAATTCTGAAAAAAGATGCTTCCAAGAAAATACAAAAGAGCACAAAGCTTCCCCATGTCACCTCTGGACGCAGAATCAAAGGTAAATAGAAAACCAGAAACAAAGGAGAGTCACTTGATGTGGGCTTGACAGGGCTGACTGCCCTGTGTCCCCGAGTCCAGGCCAGTGAAACAAATACAAAGGCAGTGGGCAGGCTGGATGGATGGGGAGTCAGGAGAGCCCTTTATGATGCCAGGGGGGCTCTTAGGATGTCACAGGGGAAGTGACATCATTCTACAAGGAAAATTCAAGAAGAAAGAGAATCCATGGAAAGGTCTAGGATTCAAGATGAGCAAAAGAAAACTAGTCAAGCTTGGTATTAAATAGTCAATATTCAGATACAATGTTCCTGTGTAGTTTCATTTGACAGTGTTTGTTTATGTCAGTGCTCCTTTCAGAAACCCTCAGGCCCATTCCCACTTTCCTGTAAGTGCATCTGTAACAATAATAGCAATAATAATCTAAGTTCTGGAGCTTAAAGATACCATCTGATAAGATTCTGGGACTAGACACTCCACCTTGTCAAACAAGAAGAGTGCAGATGGAAACAGAACTTGGGATGTAATGTAAAAGAAGATTCAGAAAAATGGAATTTCTTGAAAGCATTCCATTAGCCACAATTGTAAGCAAAGCAAAACAAACATCACTTTTCTGTTTGTATCTAAATAGGGAAATTATGGACCAAATCGATATATATGAGGTGGTAGAGGGGATGATAGTGGGCAGGGAGTAGAAATGAAATCTATTGATCAAAACACAAAGAATAAGTTGAAAAATGATTTTTTGCTTTTAGGTCAATGAGTTATAGAATTTTGAATCACATATGTTTTGCCACTAATTTTTAAAGTCTTTAAAATCTCCAGTCTATTTCTTACTGCCCCAGTGTCTCACCTAAATATCCCGTGTAAATTCTTTATGTATATATATATATATATATATATATATATCTTATCTGATAAGTACTTACTTCTGGGGCAAGTAAAGAGAATGTGGTTTACAGCATTTCAATACTAGCAGGTCAGTCATTATTCAGAAGCAACAACTGGGCTATATTCTTCTCTTGAGATATAAGGGGTTTTGAAAACACAATAACATTCAATGACCAAACAGCAGGGATGTTTTATAACTGGGGAATAAAAATATTTATCACTTCCCTCTAAGAGACTCAGGAGCTGTCTATATTGCCATATATTGTTAGTATTATGACTTGAAACTCTGCACTGACTCAACGTTCCAAAGAACTCCAGGATATATATCATAGAAACAAAAACTACTTAAGTTCCAGTTGGCTCCTGCAGTTCAGAAGGCAAAGTAATGAACTTATACATGCAGACTTTGGTAAGCCCATAAAATTTAAGATTGTTCCAAAATTTCTAAAAGAAATGCAATACATTTTAGTATCTGACATCTGTATTTTCTTTGAGAGAGAAAAAGGAATGGGCACAGAACATTAATTTTCTCCAGTTCACATTAAACCATCTAAGTATATACTCTTAGACACCCTTCAATTTATTGCATCCAATTTGCACTTAAACCGAGACAATTTTCCTTGAAATGCCTTTGTTCATGTTTATTTTGATATTAAAAGCTGTTCTTAAATGCTGGCAAGGACATGGTAAGACCAGCACTTTTGCACACTGCTGGTAAAGGTTTAGATCTGCGCACCCTTTTTCTTGTCATGGGACTGTTATCTCTGTCTTCCTAATCTTTTAAATTAGGAACTTCTCTTGACTTGGATAGCCTCTAGTTCAGGGATTACGTATGGATTGTTCCTCCAAATCATGTAAGATAAATCCTCAAAATGTCATTTTAAGACCCAATGTTACGCTAGAAGAAAGAAGACTGGGGACCAGATAAAAGCAAACATGAAACATCAGGTAAAAAAAGATGGTCACAGAGGAAAAAAAAAGCAAGGAAAGTGAAGAAAACAAAACTCAAAAACTTCAAAAGCCATAATAAACTTGTAAACAAATGGAAGAAACCTAATGGTATGAAGCCATCACAATCACCAAATTGAAACTGGATTTACTCCAAGTGACATTAAATTTGTGGGATAGTTCCCCGAGTAATAGGCCTTCCCCAGTGGCTCAATGGTAAAGAATCCACCTGCCAATGCAGGAAACGTGGGGTCTATCCCTGGGTTGGGAATATTCCCTGGAGAAGGAAATGGCAACCCACTCCAGGATTCTTGCCTTGGAAAATCCCATGGACAGAGGAGCGTGGTGGGGCTACGATCCATGGGGTCCCAGCTAGAGTTGGACTTTCTATTAGAATTGGACATGACTTAGCAACTAAACAACAGCACCAGCCCCCAAGTACTAAGATGCGTGTATCTAATGCGTCTGAATGCAATTAGTGCATCTGAACGCACCAATGTGTTTGTTATCAAAAGTTTGTCCTGTCTAGAAAGGAGAGGAAGAGAAGAGTGAGATAGGAGATGTGGAGAAAGGGCAAGAAAGAAGGAGGAGAGAGGAAAGTCGGGGAAAATATAGCCCAGCCACAACTGTGTTTACCTTGAAGTAGGTAGTCGTATCCAATGCTAACCCGGTTGAATGATTTTACACCTTTCCAAAGAGGTGAGCCCAGGTGCCCTGTTTTCATTGCCACTCCTGCCGCCCCCTTCCTCGTCCTCCCTAACACTGATGGTTGGGTGAAAATAGCTGCTCTGACCTTGCTACCAGGCGGATGGTGCATGGCACGTAAGGAGTTGGCACTGGCAAGAAGGAGCCGGCGCAGTCCCCATCTGGGTGGGGGCGGGGCAGGAAGGTGGTCCCCAGCGGGCAGAGGTGCGGGGCAGGGGCACTTTCTGGGACATAAATGTCTGAGATTTATAATTTTAACAGCAAGCATATGTTCTAAAATTATTGCTATTGCATGTTATTATTTCATTGCATACACAGGACTTTGCATTCAAGGGGAAACATTCCTTCAAGAAGCTCATGGCATTTTATAAAATCTAATTCCAATCAACCACTATAGTATGCACAATAAATCATTGTTAAAAAAGAGTATTACCAGTGGGCAGGTAGAAGTTTGTTTAAAACTCTGGCAAGAGCTGCATATTAAAACCTCTTTCCTTGATTTCTCCAAGGCCCCCTTTAAAATATGACTATTAGGTAAACCATTTCTTCAGGAATCTGTGCAAGTTTTTTTAAAGAAGAAAGAGAGGTCCTGTTTGCACCCTAGCCCATTTCCATCCTCTTCATCCAGCTCTGTGCTCAGCAGGCCAACCAACCTCTATGGATGCATCTGTACAACCCCTGGCCTCTGGCTTCCTGTTGGGCTCAGCCATGGGGCTGGGTCATCAGCAGGCTGTCAGAGGTGAGAACAGAGAGAGGTGGGGGTATTTATGTTCCTCCTCCATCCCTGCTGGCCACAGTTTGGGTGGGGCTGCCCTCATTACAGCCACAGCTCCTGTCAGGTGCTTCCATGTGTGGTTTTAGCTCTTGCTGTTACAGTAGCCTGTCTCTCACACTCTCAGATGCAGGTGGTAATGGCTTCCCACTGTCACCAGCCCCTCAGCGTCACCATCCATTAGTAGCATCCTTAACACTGCCCACATGTGTGTGTACTCAGTCATGTCCAATTCTTTGCAAGCCCCCAGAGTGTAGCCTGCCAGTCTCCTCTGTCCATAGCATTTCCCAGGCAAGAATACAGGAGTGGGTTGCCATTTCCTTCTCCAGGGGATCTTCCCATCCCAGGGATTGAACTTACGTCTCCTACATTGGCAGACAAATTCTTTAGGCCCCCTGGGAAGCCTCAACACTGCCTACCCTTCTACAAATAGACCCTGCAGGAGCTGAGAGCTGATTCATCCCACATCACTGGAGACAATGAGGGGATCACCTAAGCAGAAAGTGCTAAGTGCTCAGTCGCTTCAGTTGTGTCCAACTCTTTGTAACCCTATGGACCATAGCCCTCCAGGCTCCTCTGTCCATGGGATTCTCCAGGCAAGAATACTGGAATGGTTTGCCACGGGGGTGCATCTTATTGACCCAAGGATCAAATCAGTGTCTCTTTCATCTCCTGCATTGGCAGGTGGATTCTTTACCACTAGCACCACCTGGGAAGCCCCAGAAGATAGAAGAGAGGGTAAAACAAGTGCAGTGAGCCTCTCTTGGCTACAAAACAAATATTGATAATAATTGCTTAGAGATGAGAAAGAATAAACTTGAATTCAATTCAACTTTATACAGTTCACTCAGAGGTGAAAAGTCAGACATTCATAATTAGTAAAATAATGTAAATGCTCAACAAATCTTGCTATAATGTGATCTGTAGAATTCTGAGAGAGCCTTTCTCGAGCAGTGTGATTGGTCTTAATGTCTCCCTTTATAAAACCCAGGGAAACTGCCTTGTTATATTTGAAAATATCTGATGCCAAGTGAATTTAGTCAAGCATCTATTTATTTAGTAGGTGCCCAAGTGGGAAGAGAAAATGCCCAGCCCACTTGGCAGAAAGAAGTCAGGGATACAGAACTGATCTCTGAATACAGTTTCAGGAAAAGGAAAGCGGAAAAACACAGGGAATTGAAAAAATGTAAAGCAGGAGGTAGCCATGAATAACTTCTTGCCAAACTGCTTCACTCATGGTTTTCCTCAGATAGAGAAACTATGATCCCCCATTATTAGGGACTGATTCACTCCTACAAGGCCAGTACTGGAATCCAGGTCTCTCTATTCCCAGAATGCTCCTGTCTAGAAGGATAAGTAGCCAGGATCACATCTACTTCTCTGGTGGTCCAGTGGTTAAGACTCTGTGCTTTCAATGCAGGAGGCATGGGTTTAACCCCTGGTCAGAGAACTAAGATCCCACTAGCATTGCAGCCATAAATAAAATTTTTAATTTTTTAATATAAAAAAATCTAGATAGTTGGCAGATTTTGGGGCTCTTGCAATTAGAGTCCTGAGACATGGGAGGATGTCCAAGTTTCTTCAGTTTACACTGCTGTGTGGGCCCATAATTAACATCTCTTGAGAGAGAAACAAAAGATATACTTTTTTTTTTTCCACCAGGAAAAATCACAAGTTGAATGCAAAGTCATTGACAGATCTTCCTTTGCACAATGGAAAAATACCATTTTCTAGGCTGAAACCTGGTCCCTTCTGGAGGTTACTTAGTTGAGTAACTTGCTTATAAGCAGTTTGGATAGTGGACAAGATGACATTTAATGGAAGGCGTTTTTGTTTCACGGAAACAAGTTCCAAAATAGCCTTCCACAGAAGGGAAGAGATTCTCACTGGAATGTTTACAAATCAATTTCCCCACAATCACTACACTGGACCTCCCTTGCCATCTGTGGCACCTCCATGCAGACTCCCTTGTCCCTGAGACTGAGAAAAGAAGGCATTTGCTCCATGCTTTCTGACTGTATGCTGCAACAGCAGGAGACAAGAGATGGGTTAAGCTCTTCATGTTGGACATAATGGATTCAAACCAATAACATGGATGACGGAAATTCTTGGGTTTCTGCAAATGGGAAGAGCCATCTTAGAGGGAGAGACAGCTCTTCATACTCGACAACTAAGCAGAAAATCTAATGTTTGTAAATACCACTGGTTGTGCTGCCAACAATTGGGTGCATGAGCCAGGTGCCTTTCCAGACCAGAAGCGTGGGTAAGAGTAGTGAGAGGACAGGTCATACCTGTAGATTCTAAAACCAAATATCCATCAAAGGGAAGAAAATCCAAAAAAGAGGAAATGTATGTATATGTATAGCTGATTCGCCTTTCTGTACAGTAGAAACCAACACAAGGTTGTAAAGCAACTCTACTCCAATAAAAATTAATAAAAATAAAATATCTAGGTAGACCCTCAGGACTGGATAAAGGTTAGAGATTTGACTGAAGACCGAGGCCGTGTAGCAGAGGAACAAGTTCAGAGGTAGATCCAAAATGCAGAAATAAGCCCAGAGGAAAAGAGGAAGACGGATTCCTAATGCAGGTCACGAAAATCCCAGACTAAGAGTCCAAGATGCATTCTGTCTCCCTAAGGGATCATGGCCAGGGATGACGGAAAGCATGAGAGGGTTATAGAATGCTGGCAGCAGATGGAAGAAAATCAGTCATGGCAAAGCTTTAGACTTTGTTCTTTCTGACAAGGAAAGAGGGACACCAGTCCCCCTCTACTTTAGACTTTCTTTGGATCCTCTGTGGGTCTAAGACTGTTTAGACATGCCATTTACCTGATTCCATAGATTAGAATACCAAAACCAGTGAGGCAAAGTGATTCACTTAGGGCTAGCTAAGGAATGGCTCCTCTTGAACTTGAGTCAAAATCTCCTAATAGCAATGAGGCAGAAAGTGCACTAGATAAGAAGTTTAAAAAAAAAAATTTGATCCTGATTCTGTTGCTTTGTTTAACCCCTTCCTCCCCCTAATTTCTCCAGCTATAAAATGGAGTGAATCACAACTACTTCATGAGATTGCTGTATGAATTAAACCATTAAAAATAATGTACATATAAGCTATACATGTGTTATACATGTTATACAACATGTTATGCAAATATAATATGTGATTAGGTCTACCTCATTGCTATGTCTTTCAGAAAACTTTAAGGACAAAACTAAGTGGTTTCAACCCATCATAAAAACATCCCGATAGCAGATTGTACAAGGAATTCCCACACATGGCATCCATTTCAAATCAATTTTTTTTCTTCCACTCAGAAGAAAACTACATCAACCAATAAAAACATATTGACCACTTGTTATGTGTAGCCCCACCATGTGCTGCACAAACTCAGGCCTCTGACCAAAGTCATAAATTATATCCCTCTTTTTATGAACAACCAGAATATGGCTACTGTAGAAAACGGAATGACATCAATGCAGCATTTAATCCCAACAGAACTTTGACCCTAAAAGTCTCTGAACAGTTCTTAGAGTCCTGGGAATCAGCCTTTTCAGACATTCCCAGGCTTAGATTAATGATTCCCATGGATTATCATCACACAGAGCTATGACATGACCCCGCTATACTGCAGAGGGTATCTATGAAGTTGCTGAAGACTTAAACAAGAGGTCTTAGTACTTCATACATATAAAGCTTAACAGGTTTATTTTTTATGTTTTCCTCAAGCCACATCATCACCACCATCACCATTAACCACAGGCACTGTATTGAGATGTGCTTTCTTTTATATGGGGAATGTACACTTTTCTGGTTATCAGGGAGCAGAAAAGCCGACAGCGGCTCTGGTGGATATACCAATTTGTCTAGCAAAATGACTAGTGTAACTGAGTAATCTTAACAACAGTCACTTTAAAAGAAAATGTTAAGGGTCAGAGCAATAACTGGATACCATGTACAGAAGAGGAAAAGACAGAAGTGATGCCAGGTGATGTTTATGACACCTGAGCTGTGAATTGATGGCTGCTGTGCACCCCTCCCCCATATTTTAGGCTGCTGATTCCCCACATCGAGGTCTTCCCTGGTGGCTCAGACAGTATAGAATCTGCCTGCAATGCAAGAGACCTGGGTTTGACCCCTGGGTGGGGAAGATCCCCTGGAGGAGGAAATAGCAACCCACTCCTGTATTTCTGCATGGAAAATCCCATGGACAGAGGAGCCTGGCAGGCTATAGTCCATAGGGTCACAAAGAGTCAGGGCAACTAACACTTTCTTTCCCCACGTGGAGTCATGAGGGGTCTACTGATGCCCACCACTGTCACATGAATAAGAGGAACCCTGACTCCTCTCTCATTTTGTTCCTGGCCCCTACACCCTTCTCCTTCTTCCCTGTCTCTCGCTAGATTATTTTCTTTTGTGTCTCAGTCAAAAGAGTAGTATTTAATCAGTATTGGCTCAACTGCTTTTTCATACCTCAGGAGACAGTTTGCTTCCTCTACAGAGGAAAACATTCCTCTGGTCGGATTTAGGAACCGCCATAAAACTATCTCTAATTTATTGTACATTTTAAACCAAAACAGACCTGGAGTCGAACCCTAAGCATAAGCTGCATAACTTTTAATTATCTTCCAAGGGAATGTAATCCTAACAACAGTCTGTAGAGCTTTTCCCCACCCCAACTGGCAAGTGTTTTCCTTCTTCCCAACAATCCCCATCCTCTGAGATAATAGCAAATGGAATTTTATAAAACCCTCTAAGCAGAAGAAAAAATGTCAGTCATCACTCCTGCCCTAGCCAAAAGCAAAACAAAACCAAAAAAAAAAAAAAAAATCACTGAATTAACTCCAAATTCTTAGCCCTTTGTTGTAGGCTTATGTACACCAGAGCATGACAGCAAATTCCTAAGCCTTGCAAAAAGGAAGTGCTCAGGCCATGACAAAGAGGGAGTAGACCTGGGCTGGAAGGAGGGCTTTCTCAGCTACCACTATGATAGGCATTTCTCAACTGGAAATAAAGCCAGAGGCCACAGAGCTTCCGCAGTGTCTCAGACTACCCTTGGCAAGGATGCTCACCCAAGGGGAGAGGCTAAAATCAAGGCCAGGAGCTGTTCACCTAAAGCCCAGAAAAATGGTGTCTTCTTAAATGCACATCCATTTGGAAAACCTTGTGTCCATAGGGCTACCAGGCTGTTCTCATTTAGGACCAGACAGTACATCCCCTGCCAAGATGAGAGGCTCTCATTATGCATGTTCCTGCTCAGTTCAGCCACCTCCTCTGACCTGTCCTTCCTGTAGGAGGAGAAGGGAAGGAAGAGGAAGGAGGGGGGGGGCTGCAGAAAGGAGAAGGAAGGGTTTTGGGAGGGGGTGAGAGGGAAGGATAGAGTGGGAAGCATTTTTGTTCCAAATTAATAGGAACTGGGTCCAAATGCCTACAGCCCCCATGGCGGGTTTCCTGGAACATCTCATCTTGACCTTTGGCAAACCAAATGTCAATGTTGAATCTATCTCCAGCCAGAAGCCAAAAGGAATGCAGCTGCTCTGCCTGGCCATGTCCAAACCCAGTGGACCAGCTCCCTGCTCCTTACCCAACTGCCTCTGCCCCAGCCCCACACACATGCACAGTCCTGCTGCTTTCATGGCTGCTGAGCCAATGGGAAACTCAACTAGGCTCGTGAGAAAGTTCTATCAAGAGGGGCAGGAAAAGTCCTCTGATGGGTGCAGTACTCTGCCCTGTCTACAGGAAGCATTTGTAAGCCTTTACTCGCCTCTCTGTCTTTCAGGGAGTGATATAAAATGTGAACCTGGTTGTTTGGTCCATAAACAAGTAGGAGAATCGGAAAGTGGAGGTCTCTGGAAAACAAAATAGAGGGATTGTGAGAGTAGGGCAGAGATCTGGGAGGAGAGGGGAGTGTGATCAGGTCTCTGACATGGGGTGGTCCTAAGTGATGCTAAGGAATATGTGATGGAGAAAAAGAGGGAGATACAGCCACTAAGTGGAGGAGGTAGAAGACCCATAAGGCCAAAGTACAGGTTGCCACTCATATGGGTCGTGAAATCACTGAAGATGTTGAGAGGGTTTGAAATGGAGAGGAAGCTAGACCTAAAAAAGCTGTGTCTCCCCACAGTGAGGGAATAGTGGTCTCCAAGTGGGTGCAAGAGGGAGTTAGAGATTTCCAGTACCCCTTCTCCAAAGCCTTCCATTCTCAGGTCCTGTGTCCAGGAACCACACACAGGCTTCCCACCATACATTCCACAGAGCACTTTTCCTCTGCAATTGGACTCCCCAGTTCTCAGCTCTTCCTTAGGCAGAGGTTATAGGCAACAGCTTCTTCTCCCCCTTCAGGAGCTGTCACCATCTACGGCAGCCTTTGAAATTCTGCTTCCCCAAACACAGCTATGGAAGATTGTGTTCTCACACCATGCCAGGCCAACACAGATGTGTTCTTAGGCAACTCAAGAATCATGTTGAAACCCTATATCCCAAGCACTCATGGAGCAAAATGGGAGAAGCGTGGGAACAAGGAAATGTGCTGTGAGGGGCTGCTCTGCCCTAAAATAGTCAGATAAATAGTTGGCAACGATGAGAGATGTCAAAAGGAGAGCTATGGGAATGAGGGTGGGAGCCCGCATCAGTGACCACTTGAAAGCAGGCCAAGATCCTTCACTTTGTCACAGGAATAAACAGAGCTCATTTTTGGAGGCCAACAATTTGACTGAAATATGGCAAATCCTGCTTAAAACGTCATCCCTTTTCAACTAAACTGATAACACTGGGATAAAATATACTGCTGGGAAAATGTTCTCAAAGATTCTGGACCATTTTAGTTCTAGGGCCTCCCTTCCCCCATCTTTGCTATCTCTTTAACGTATAGATTCAGGCCAAGTTTAATGTATAACTTGGCCTGAACGGTTTACAGCAGCTCCTGGCTTTTATAGACAGAAGTAATACCTAGAGGGTAACCATGTTAATGGGCTTCCCCAGTGCCTCAGTGGTAAAGAATCCACCTGCTAATGCAGAAGACATGTGTTCCATCCCTGAGTTGAGAAGATCCCCTGGAGAAGGAAATGGCAACTCACTCCAAATCCCATGGACAGAGGGACCTTGCAGGCTATAGTCTATAGGGTTGCAAAACATTCAGACACAACTTAATGTCTAAATAGCACTACTTAGAGGGGAGGTAATTTTCTCAAGATCACAGAACATATGACTAGTTGAATCTGAACTGGAACCTTGATCTCCAGGGCACTGGTTCAATCCTCTTTTTACTATGATGTCATTCCACTGGAAGGGAATAAAGGATTCAGTTCTGCCCAAGTGGATTTTCTCCCAAGTAATTTAACAGCAATAATGTTTTCTGTTACTACGAGACATAAATACTGT
Organism: Capricornis sumatraensis; assembly: GCF_032405125.1. Classification (NCBI taxonomy): domain Eukaryota; kingdom Metazoa; phylum Chordata; class Mammalia; order Artiodactyla; family Bovidae; genus Capricornis; species Capricornis sumatraensis. Next base: position 26,042,025 of record NC_091069.1, on the reverse strand, counting down.
TCAGATAGCTCCTTTAGTTTTTTATCTTTTCCCTGTAAACTTACTCCTGCCATTACATTCCAGAGCACATGCTGATATAGCAAAATGCTTTGGTACAAACTGGAATGTGTTTTTATTCTGACATGTTTTGTAGAGGGCAGTTTACATACTTACCACAGCCAAATGGTCTCCATTTTCTGGGACAGACTTATCTCCAGCATTCCAACACCAGGTCCCTGTGTTTTATATCTATTTCCATGTAACTATTTTCTGACCATAGTAATGACTTGTTAAAACAATTGCTAAGTGGGTTTACACTTATATCTTCACAAAGCTTTTCAAGCTAACCAAATCACGAATCAGGAAAGTGATCTTTTGCTAGACAATGAGTTTGAATTTATGATTTGGGGGAAAGACCAATATAACATGATTTTGTTTTCTCCTCCACCTACAACTTAAATGTAAGTCTTCCCTTCAGAAATTAATAATTGTGCTCCAAAATCTGATAAAGAGGAAAATGCTGTGAAGATGGAAGTTGCCAAAGGAATCGTAATGGTAGTGTGTAGTTTAGCTTCTGAAATCATTGAGTGCATGTTCTCTCATCACAATTAGAAAATGTAGGTGTTAACAGCAGTAGCAGCAATAACAAAATATAAAGAAAACACCTAAATTTTTGAAATTAAGTGATATACTTCTAATAATCCATGAGTCAAAAAATAAATCAGAAAAGGATTATAAAACTATTTTTGAATTATTTGATAATATGGAGAAGGCAGTGGCAACCCACTCCAGTACTCTTGCCTGGAAAATTCCATGGACGGAGGAGCCTGGTAGGTTGCAGTCCATGGGGTCGCTAAGAGTTGGGCACGAATGAGTGACTTCACTTTCACTTTTCACTTTCATGCATTGGAGAAGGAAATGGCAACCCCACTCCAGTATTCTTGCCTGGAGAATCCCAGGGACAGAGGAGCCTAGTGAGCTGCCGTCTATGGGGTTGCACAGAGTCGGACATGACCGAAGTGACTTAGTAGCAGCAAAGACCAAAAAACATAAAAACTTATGGAAATTTTAAAATTTATTGCCTGAATTATATATATTATAAAGGACACAAAATTAAAAATCAATGATGTAAGTATCCCTCTCCAAAAGTTAGAAAAAGGACAGAAAACTAAAGCTAAAGATAACAAAAAAGAAAAATAATAAAGATAGTAGCAGAATTAATAAAATATAAAACAAAACATGTGTATAACTGTGGCGGATACATATTGATGTATGGCAAAATCAATACAATATTGTAAAGTAATTAACCTCCAATTAAAATAAATAAATTTATATTTAAGAAAAGAACAAAGCTAAAAGTGTTTTCTAAAACACTATTGTAAAATAGATAAACTCTTGGGAAGGTTGGTCAAGAAAAGGAGAAAGAAGACAAATTACTGATATGGGAATGAAAAAGGGCAACGGTGGAGGTGGCCTTGGCTTCTACTAGACAAAATATGTGGCTTTAGAGGGTGAATTTGAGGCTGGTTCATACAATGTTCCAATGAATTCATGACTACATCCCTCTAGGGAGGGCCCTGGGAGTTTGGCAACCCCTAAAAATCCCAGAAATCATGAAACACATTTGAGGTCATGTTGCTCACCCTTTCAGAGGGGAGAGCTGAGCCCACGAGAGGAAAAGGACAGATCCCTAAGCCCATCACTGATACTGCAGTACAGATTTCTTCTCTTGACCTATTTTCCATTTGGAATGAACTAAAGTCATTATGTAGTTGAAGAAAAATACAGCAATGTATTCAGCTTACATCTGGGGTTTAAAGAAACAGACTATCTGATGTTTTATGTTTCAATTTTCTCTGCACTAAAAATGCTCATAACTGCAGAGGACCTCTACATTGCTATATGTGCATATGCTATATAGATTTATAGTCTGTGAGGAAAATACCAAGATTCCCTGTCACAAAAAAAAATCCCAGAAATTATAACAGCACACTCCAACTTTGTTGGCCAACCAAGCAGAAATTGAGAGATTTGTTAATATTCTTTTCTAATTTCTTAATCCAAAGCACTGGGAATACATGTATGAAAGCTTGTACCATTCCACGTCCTGTTCTCACAGCCTTTGTAGTGTTTTCCAGCGACATGAAATTATGTGAGCAAATTTTCACTCTGATGCTCCTGTATCTGGAAGTTTTCCATGCTAGAACCAGTCCTGGTGAAACTTAGTACATGCATACGCTGCAGATATAGCAGGTTCAGTTCCAGCCCGCTGCAATAAAGTGAATATTGAGATAGTGAGTCACATGAATTTTTTGGTTTCCTGGTTCATAAATAGTTATGTTGATACTATACAGTCATCTATTAAGTGTGCATTAGTATTGTGTCTGAAAAAAATGATGTACATGACTTGTGTATGATGTACATACCTTAACTAAAAAGGCATTTTAATGCTACAAATTGCTAACCATCATCTGAGCCTTCAGCAAGTTGTAATTTTTGACACATCATATATCACTGATCACAGGTCACCATAGCAAAGATAATAATAGTGAAAAAGCTTTAAATATTATGAGGATTAGCAAAATGTGCACAGAGACACAAAGTGAGCAATGGCTATTGGAAACATGGTGCCCAAAGATGTGTCTGATGGCAGGGTTGCTGAAACCTTCAATTTGTAAAAAAAAAAAAGAAAAAGAAAAAATGCAATATCTGCAAAGTGCAATAGAATAAAACTCAAGAAAATAAGTTCTGGGGCTTTCATGGTGGCTCAGTGGTAAAGAATCCACCTGCCAGTGCAGGAGAAAGGAGTCTGATTCCTAGTCTGGGAAAAGCCCACATGCCTCAGAGCAATTAAGCCCACACTCCACAACTACTAAGCCTGTGCCCTAGAGACCAGGAGCCACGACTACTGAAGCCTGAATGCCTTAGAGCCCAGGCTCTGCAACAAGAAAAGCACAAGAACTGCAACCAGAGAGTGGCCCCTGCTCACTGAGACTAGAAAACGCTCACACAGCAACAAGCACCCAGCACAGCGAGAAAGAAGTAATAAAATGTACATATTTTTTAAAGAGGTCTGCCTGTAGGCTGTTACTGACGGACTGAAGAGTGGCAGCCAGGTTTTATTCTACTTCTAAGTCAGCAAAGGGTTTATTGACCTCAGCACTATTGACGAGATGACAGACCAGATTCGTTTTTGCTCTAAAGGCTGTCCTCGTGGAGGAAACTTGCCAGAAGCTCTGACCTCTACCCACTAAATGCCAGTAAGTCTCCATCGCCAGTGTGACAACTGAAAATGTGTCCAGACATTTCCAACACCCCTTGGGGAGGAAAACCACCCTGGGTTGAGATCCCTAATCTAATTCAGTTCAGTTCAGTTTAGTCGATCAGTCATGTCTGACTCTTTGTGACCCCATGAATCACAGCACGCCAGGCCTCCCTGTCCATCATCAACTCCTAGAGTTCACTCAGACTCACGTCCATCGAGTCAGTATTGCCATCCAGCCATCTCATCCTCTGTCATCCCCTTCTCCTCCTGCCCCCAATGCCTCCCAGCATCATAGTCTTTTCCAATGAGTCAACTCTTCACATGAGGTGGCCAAAGTACTGGAGTTGCAGCTTTAGCATCATTCCTTCCAAAGAAATCCCAGGGCTGATCTCCTTCAGAATGGACTGGTTGGATCTCCTTGCAGTCCAAGGGGCTCTCAAGAGTCTTCTCCAACACCACAGTTCAAAAGCATCAATTCTTTGGTGCTCAGCCTTCTTCACAGTCCAACTCTCACATCCATACATGACTACTGGAAAAACCATAGCCTTGACTAGACGGACCTTAGTTGGCAAAGTAATGTCTCTGCTTTTGAGCATGCTATCTAGGTTGGTCATAACTTTTCTTCCAAGGAGTACACATCTTTTAATTTCATGGCTGCAATCACCATCTGCAGTGATTTTGGAGCCCACAAAAATAAAGCCTGACACTGTTTCTACTGTTCCCCCATCTATTCCCCATGAAGTGATGGGACCAGATGCCATGATCTTCGTTTTCTGAATGTTGGGCTTTAAGCCAACTTTTTCACTCTCCTCTTACACTTTCATCAAGAGGCTTTTTAGTTCCTCTTCACTTTCTGCCAGAAGGGTGGTGTCATCTGCATATCTGAGGTGACTGATATTTCTCCCGGCAATCTTGATTCCAGCTTGTGTTTCTTCCAATCCAGCATTTCTCATGATGAACTCTGCATATTAGTTAAATAAGCAGGGTGACAATATACAGCCTTGACATACTCCTTTTCCTATTTGGAACCAGTCTGTTGTTCCATGTCCAGTTCTAACTGTTGCTTCCTGATCTGTATACAGATTCCTCAAGAGAAAGGTCAGGTGGTCTGGTATGCCCATCTCTCAGAATTTTCCACAGTTTATTGTGATCCACACAGTCAAAGGCTTTGGCGTTGTCAATAAAGCAGAAATAGATGTTTTTCTGGAACTCTCTTGCTTTTTCCATGATCCAGTGGATGTTGGCAATTTGATCTCTGGTTCCTCTGCCTTTTCTAAAACCAGCCTAAACATCAGGAAGTTCATGGTTCATGTATTGCTGAAGCCTGGCTTGGAGAATTTTGAGCATTACTTTACTAGCATGTGAGATGAGTGCAACTGTGTGGTAGTTTGAGCATTCTTTGGCATTGCCTTTCTTTGGGATTGGAATGAAAACTGACCTTTTCCAGTCCTGTGGCCACTGACGAGTTTTCCACATTTGCTGGCATACTGAGTGCAGCCCTTTCACAGCATCATCTTTCAGGATTTGAAATAGCTCCACTGGAATTCCATCACCTCCACTAGCTTTGTTCGTAGTGATGCTTTCTAAGGCCCACTTGACTTCACATTCCAGGATGTCTGGCTCTAGGTGAGTGATCACACCATCGTGATTATCCGGGTCGTGAAGATATTTTTGGACAGTTCTTCTATGTATTCTAGCCACCTCTTCTTAATATCTTCTGCTTCCGTTAGGTCCATACCATTTCTGTCCTTTATCAAGCCCATCTTTGCATGAAATGTTCCTTGGTATCTTTAATTTTCTGAAGAGACCTCTAGTCTTTCCCATTCTGTTGTTTTCCTCTATTTCTTTGCATTGATCACTGAGGAAGGCTTTCTTATCTCTTTTTGCTATTCTTTGGAACTCTGCATTCAGATGCTTATATCTTTCCTTTTCTCCTTGGCTTTTTGCTTCTCTTCTTTTCACAGCTATTTGTAAGGCCTCCCCAGACAGCCATTTTGCTTTTTTGCATCTTTTTTTCAATGGGGATGATCTTAATCCCTATCTCCTGTACAATGTCACGAACCTCATTCCATAGTTCATCAGGCACTCTATCTATCAGATCTAGGTCCTTAAATCTATTTCTCACTTCCACTGTATAATCATAAGGGATTTGATTTAGGTCATACCTGAATGGTCTAGTGGTTTTCCCTACTTTCTTCAATTTAAGTCTGAATTTGGCAATAAGGAGTTCATGATCTTAGCCACAGTCAGCTCCTGGTCTTGTTTTTGTTGACTGTATAGAGCTTCTCCATCTTTGGCTGAAAAGAATATAATCAATCTGATTTCGGTGTTGACCATCTGGTGATGTCCATGTGTAGAGTCTTCTCTTGTGTTGTTGGAAGAGGGTGTTTGCTATGACCAGTGCATTTTCTTGGCAAAACTCTATTAGTCTTTGCCCTGCTTCATTCCGCATTCCAAGGCCAAATTTGCCTGTTACTCCAGGTGTTTCTAGACTTCCTACTTTTGCATTCCAGTCCCCTATAATGAAAGGACAGCCTTTTTGGGTGTTAGTTCTAAAAGGTCTTGTAGGTCTTCATAGAACCGTTCAACTTCAGCTTCTTCAGCGTTATTGGTTGGGGCATAGACTTGGATTACTGTGATATTGAATGGTTTGCCTTGGAAACGAACAGAGATCATTCTGTCATTTTTGAGATTGCATCCAAGTACTGCATTTCGGACTCTTTTGTTGACCATGATGGCTACTCCATTTCTTCTGAAGGATTCCTGCCTGCAGTAGTAGATATAATGGTCATCTGAGTTAAATTCACCCATTCCAGTCCATTTTAGTTCGCTGATTCCTAGAATATCGATGCTCACTCTTGCCATCTCTTGTTTGACCACTTCCAATTTGCTTGATTCATGGACCTAACATTCTAGGTTCCTATGCAATATTGCTCTTTACAGCATCAGACCTTGCTTCTATCACCAGTCACATCCACAGCTGGGTATTGTTTTTGCTTTGGCTCCATCCCTTCTTTCTTTCTGGAGTTATTTCTCCACTGATCTCCAGTAGCATATTGGGCACCTACTGACCTGGGGAGTTTCTCTTTCAGTATCCTATCATTTTGCCTTTTCATACTGTTCATGGGGTTCTCAAGGCAAGAATACTGAAGTGGTTTGCCATTCCCTTCTCCAGTGGCCCACATTCTGTCAGACCTCTCCACCATGACCCGCCTGTCTTGGGCTGCCCTGCAGGCATGGCTTAGTTTCACTGAGTTAGACAAGGCTGTGGTCCTAGTGTGATTAGATTGACTAGTTTTCTGTGAGTATGGTTTCAGTGTGTCTGCCTCTGATGCCCTCTTGCAACACCTACCATCTTACTTGGGTTTCTCTTACCTTGGACGTAAGGTATCTCTTCACAGCTGCTGCAGCAGAGCGCAGCCGCTGCTCCTTACCTTGGATGAGGGTTATCTCCTCACAGCCGCCCTTCCTGACCTTCAACGTGAGATAGCTTCTCTAGGCGCTCCTGCGTCCTGCAGCCACTGCTCCTTGGACGTGGTGTGGCTCCTCCCAGCCACCGCCCCTAGCCTCGGAAGCAGGATGGCTCCTCCCGGCTGCTGTCCCTGGCCTCGGACGCGGGGTGGCTCCTCTCGACCGTCCTCCCTGACCTCGGACGCGGCTTAGCTCCTCCCGGCCGTTCCTCTTGGCTGTCGCCTTTCGGGCATGGGGTCCTCCGGGCTTCTGCCCTTGACCTCGGACATGGGGTAGCTCCTCTCAGCCGCGCTTAGTGTGCCAGTCACAGCTGCCTGCGCTTAGTGCGCCGGTCGCAGCCTTAGCACTTACACACCATTGCTTAGTGTCTACTGTGTAAAAAGCCCTGTGTGAGGAACTCTATACACATTATCTCATTTTACCCCCATGACACCCTGAGAGGTCATAGATCAGTCAACACTCTCAGTTGCTAAAAGAGTGCATTCTAGGTGGTTTAAACCAGGAAATTTAATTTATGATATTAGGTAGCTCACTGAATCACCAGGTATGTCAGAAGTTAAGCTAGAGCTTGGCAGCTAGAAGCACACCCAAGCCATACTTCGGGAATTCTCCAGCAGTGATTCCACACAGACTCCCTGGGCACAGACACATCAGTTCAGTTCAGTCGCTCAATCGTGTTCATCCCTGTGTGACCCCATGGACTGCAGGATGCCAGGCTTCCCTGTCCATCACCAACTCCCAGAGTCACCAGCACATAACACACCACAATTCACATACCCCTGATGCGGAAGTAGGACGAAAAACAATGCAGCCTCAAAGAGCCAAAGCCACTGCCACCACAATCTCCAGAAAATTACTTTCTCCTGTTGCCCTTTTTTACATGAGTGCACTTTGAATTCAGCATCTCTCACCCACCGTTTGATTGACCTATAGCACATGTTTGCCCCAGACCTGCAAAGGAAGCTGAGATAATGAGTTTCTTAGGGAACTGGAAATATTCTCCAGATATGGGAAATATGATCAAAAGTACCTGAGTGGGATTTCCCTGGCAGGCTAGTGAGAGAAAAAAAAAAAAAGCACCTAAGTGACCACACTACAGGTAGATGCCCATTTTACAGATGAGGAAACAGACTCAGAGAGTTTACCTAACCTGCTTAAAGTCACACCTGTTATGGGAATTCAAGTACAAGTTCTATTCTTCATACAATATTCTTCCCTGTATAATATCAGTAGCCCAAGAAAATATGTATCTCCTTACTTCTTCTACCCCGGCCTTGAATACAACTTCCTAGGAAGGTCCCAGACTAAGATGCTGTGAGATTTTGCTCAATCTAGGTTTTTGACAGCAGTGGAAGAACCATCACTAGTTACTGCCTTCCTAAATGTCCCACAGGGTCCGTGACATAGTATGCAAACTGTGGTACAGGTGCTGGTTCCCAGACAGATAAGGATGGGCTCCATAGACTTCCTTAGCCTTTGGCCAAAGAGCCTGTGGCCTCTTCTGCTATATGGATGGAAAAGATGCCCATGCAGCTGCCCGACTGCAGTAGGCAACCTCTCCTCCTCCTAGTATTTGTTTCAGGAAGTGTGGGCTCAACCTAGTGACTCACTTCTAAAGAATCATGCAGCAAAGGTAAAGGGATGTCACTCCCAAGATTAGGGTACAAAAAAACACTGTGATTTCTTTCTTGATCATACTTTCTCTCCCCTTCTCTCCTTGGCTCTCTCACTCCCTCTGTCTTACTCTGAGGGGATCCAGCTGCTATGTTATCAGTGAGATTCTGGAGAAGCCCTCATAGGAAAGAACCTCCAGCCAACAGCCAGCATTGCACTGAGGCCCTCTCTTCCTCCCCCTCCTCTTCCTCTGGGGTCTGCGGCACCCACGGGTTTCTACCTGACTGTTCTCTGATCCATGTGCTAGATTGGAAGCTCCTTCAGGCGTGCTTAAACATGTACCCCTAATATCTCCCCACAAGTACTTGGCACAATATTGGGTACCTGGAACCTTAGAAAATACCTTTTGAGCAAATGAATGTCATTGGGTCTCACAACAAATACTCTTGTATGCATGCATGCTAAGTTGCTTCAGTCATATCCTACTCTTGGTGACCCAAAGGACTCTAGCCCCTGAGGCTTCTCTGTCTATAGGATTCTCCAGTCAAGAACACTGGAGTGGGTTGCCATATTCTCCTCCAGGGGATCCTCCCTACCAAGGGATTGAACCGCATCTCTTATCTCTTTTGCATGGCAGGCAGGTTCTTTACCACTAGCACCACCTGGGAAGTCTTCAACAAATACTCTTGGTCAAACTGAAATTCATTCTCTCTTTCTCCCTTCTGTCCTTCCTTCTCTTGCTTTCTTTCTATCTTTCTGAAAGCATTTACTCAGTGCATACATGCACTTATTCTACAGAGAATCCAGAATAGAAAGATGAATTAATTAGACATAGTTTCTGCTTCCCCATTGCATTAATTTTCAATGGTGTTGTAACAAAATGCTACCAACTTAGTAGCTTAAAGTGAAAGTCGCTCAGTCATGTTGGACTCTTTGGGACCCCATGAACTCTACAGTCCATGGAAGTGAAGCTTGTGGCTCAGCTGATAAAGAATCCACCTGCAATACAGGAAACCTGGGTTGGGAAGATCACCTGGAGAAGGGAAAGGCTACCCACTCCAGTATTTGGGCCTGGAGAATTCCATAGACTGTATTGTCCATGGGGTCGCAAAGATTCGGACACAACTGAACGACTTTCACTTGTCACTTAGTAGCTTAAGCCATACAAATTGACTTTATAATGTCTGTAGTTCAGAATTCTGATATGGTGTTAATGGGCTAAAATCAAGGGTTTGACAGGGAAACTTTCTAGAAGTTTCCTTGCCTTTTCCAGCTTCTAAAGTCTGCCTGCATTCCTTGGCTTCCTCATTTAAGCCAGAAATAGTAGGTTGACTCCTTCTCATGCTGCCATCTCTCTGATTCTCTGAAATCTAAGAGGTTCTTCGATTTTAATGTGATTAGATTTTAACGTGATTAGATTAGGTACGTCTGGATAATCCAAGATACTCTTCCCCTCTCTGGCTTTTTTAGCCTTAAGGACATTTGCAGTCCCTTTTGTCATGTAGAGAAACATATTCACAGTTTCCAGGGATTATGGCATGACCACCTTCAGGAAACATTGCTCAGCCTTCCACACCTTTTCCTTGTCTGTCACTGCACCAGTCAACCAGCTTGTGAGTGGGAGTCCCCTATGCTCTGTCATGTGACCAGCAAGGGAGGTACTGGGATCTACCAAAGGGCATGACATTGGGGGGAGGCAGAAGAAAAATAATTTAGCTTAAAACAAAAGCCAGGAAGGAGGCAGAGTTGAAGTTGGCTCTCCTTCTAATGCAAGCTGGAGTTTCTCTGATTCCTCCAGGGCTGCTGGATTTTACTTCACCTGTCTTGATAAGAGTGGAGATTTGATACCTCCTCTGCGGCACTAGTCATCCCTGCCACAATCAGTCTTTTATTTCATTACATTTTCAAATCTTTTGTCAGGCAGTTTGAATGTTCTGTAGGAATCTGCTTAAAGATAAAGCCCTGAGCCTCAGTATGAGGCAGAATCTTGTAGATGAGTGCCCAGAGCATCCCCCAAACTGGACCCATGCTGGACGACCCCGGGGAGGTCTATGGAGTGCAATGCTTCTGCCACAGGACAGCATTGTTCTAGCCCACCCCACCCCAACTGGCACCACTGCTGTTCAGCACCCGGAGCCCTCCTGACCCTCAAAGGGACTGCCAAGCTTCATTTTTTGCCTCCTGCGCTAATAGTGTGTCAGCTGCCCCAGAAAAAAAGGGAAAAGGCATTTCTCATATATGCTCGGAAAAAAAAAAAGTAAGATTCCAGAAATTATTTTCAACCCTCCTGCACCCTAGAAAAGATACCCTTCACTTCATTAATTCTTCTCATTTTAATTTTAGCCCACTTACATTTGGTCTCTTTCCATTGTACCTGAACTCATGCCTCTTCTTTCTGGACAAAATATCTGAAATATCTTTATTCCAGAGTCAATGTTAGTTGTCCATGGTACTCCTCTCTCTCCCACTTCACTCCCACTCCAAGTTCTACTCCACATCGTCTTAGGTTCTCATTAGACCTCATTGTCTTTTAAATTAAAATCTAGTATATTGGTGAGGATCTGTAGGATTTAGAATCTCAGAATGCAAAATCTGAAAGCTTCTTTGATGACATCTTCTTTAATCCCTTCAAAGGATTACACAAGGGAAGGGCTTCCCTTGTGGCTCAGCTGGTAAAGAATCCTCCTGCAATCTGGGAGACCTGGGTTCAATCCCTGGTTTGGGAAGATCCAGTATTCCAGTATTAACTTCCCTGGTGGCTCAGGCTGTAAAGCATCTGCCTACAATGTGGGAGACCCAGGTTAATATGCCAATATTAACTTCCCTGGTGGCTCAGATGGTAAAGCGTCTGCCTACAATGTGGGAGACCCAGGTTTGAACCCTGGGTTGGGAAGATCCTCTGGAGAAGGAAATGGCCAGCCACTCTAGTACTCTTGCCTGGAAAATCCCATGAATGGAGGAGCATGGTAGGCTACAGTCCATGGGGTCACAAAGAGTCAGACATGACTGAACGACTTCACTTTCACTTGAAGAATGCTCCAGATAATTTATCCTGGTAGTTGCCCAGTTTCAAAGATCTGATCTTTTCAAGTTCACTAGGACTACAGCATCTACACTTACGCCACCCCAAACTGCTCATAGGTTACAAAATGTTGCTAATTTCTAGCCACTCCAGGAATTGACCCCATATCAGGCTTCTAAGTACACAGACTTCCTGCACATGCTTAGACCATTTTGATTCAGCCAGTAAAGAAAAAGCAACCTAGAGGGCCTTGTGTTAGGCTAACCTCCCCTCTGTTAATCTCTCTCTCTCATATTCAATCGAAAGCTATTTTGATGCAGCAGAAAGAGCCAGACTTTCGTATTCACAGTTTGGGTCTCACCTCTGCCACCCACTAGCGATATGATTTAGCACAGCTTCCTATCTTGTAAGATGAGATTAGAAATACTCATCTCACACCGTTACTGAGATGGTTAAAGTAGATCATGGATAGAAAGAGCAACTACAGCACAGTTGCACAGTGAGCATCCTCTAAATGACAGTTATTATCAATAATGATGGTTTTGCTTGTGTGGTGCCGGGGATAATGGCAAACGAAGGGGCCTGACCACTCAGTGCTCAGTGCATTTAGGAGGGGATGTGACAGGGCCTCCAAAAGAATATCAAGGACTCTAGATATCATTTTCCAAAAGCCTAAAAGAATTTGAAGCAAGGCATAATCTAGCTAAATAGCATGATAAGGAGCACAGATCTCTGTGTTCACCACTCTGCCCCACCAACAAATAGGAGATGCCCTCCTAGTCCAAACAGTGGGGTAGACATGAAAGTTGGAGAATATGGTGGAAAAAAGGGCAAGGAAGTCAATGAGGTCCAGAAAAGGTGAGACCAGAAGGGGCCAAATGGGCAGGAAAGAAGATCATGGAAGCCACGTGAAATGAGGGGCAAGATTCACTTGTGTGAAAACCATCTTACTCAAGATAAGCAGACTTGTGTGAGCTGCTTGGTGCAACGGAGACATCCTGGACACTTGAAGAGTCACCAGCAATGGCAGCAGATACCCTAAATATTCCCCAATTAATGTTTCCAAAGATTCCTTGACCCATAAAGTGTATTCATGGGGACAAAGGAAGGGCATAGCAGCATCTCCTGCAGATACACAGAGCTATGCAGCTGGTGGGCCCCGCTGTGGATGTCCTAAGGAGACTCCACTTGTAAGAAAAATCATATCTCAGTTGTGATAGCTTTTTCCACTCCACAACTGGCCAGAAAAAAACTAGTATTAGCCAAATTTATAACTGAAAAATTGAAAAATAAAATTTAAAAGATTTTATTTTCTCAAGCCCCAGTCTGCCTGAGTCTTACCTATGGGCTTAAAGAAGGAATGTAACCTCCATGGGTCTTAATGTTTGCATGTGAAAATGGAGAGTTTGGAATAAGTGACCCCCCTCTATCTCTGAGATAATAATGCTAACAATAGTCATAATCATTACACTTCTCGGGTCTCTCTGTGTATTATCTTAACATCTTCCTACAGCCACATTTCCACATTAAAAAATGAAGGATACACACTGTTATATTTGAAATGGATAATCAACAGGTCTTACAATACACATGGAACTCTGCTCAATGTGATGTCGCAGACCAAAGGGAGGAGAGTTTTGGGGGAGAATGGATACATGTATGTCTGAGTCTGTTTGGTGTTCACCTGCAACTATCACAACATTATTTGTTAATTGGCTATACCCCAATACAAAAATAAAAAGTTAAAAAAAAAAAAAAAAGGATCAAGTAAGGTAAGGAACTAGCCCAAGACCATTCAGCTGGAAAATGGCAGAACTAGAACTTGAAAGAGATCTGCCTGTCTGACTGCAAAGCTCCTGGCCTTTTCCACCCCAATGGCCCCTGGGATTCTGTGGTTCTTTCACACCCAGGAAGGGGCTGACACAGAGATTAGCTAGCCCCCTCCCAGAGGGAGTGTGGCACCCTCAGGGCATATGCCCCTGTGCTTTCAGTTCAGTTCAGTAGCTCAGTCATGTCCAACTCTTTGCATCTCCATGGACTGCAGCACACCAGGCTTCCCTGTCCATCACCAACACCCAGAGCTTACTCAAACTCATGTCCGTTGAGTCAGTGAGGCCAGCCAACCATCTCATCCTCTGTCATCCCCTTCTCCTCCTGCCTTCAATCCTTCCCAGCATCAGGGTCTTTCCCAATGAGTCAGTTCTTCTCATCAGGTGGCCAAAGTATTGGAGCTTCAGCATCAGTCCTTCCAATGAATATTCAGGACTGATCTACTCTCACTTAAGTAGTCTCCTCTGAGCTACTTGATGCAATCAAGACATCCCAGGCACCTGAGGAGTCATCAGCAGTGGTAAGAGAGACTCGTGACATCCAGTGCTTGTGGCTTCCTAGTTTGAATCGAGGCAGAACGATTCTTTAGGTGTCCCTGCCAGACCTCTCTTTCGCATCCAGATTATAGTTTGAAACAAGACTGCTAAGCTATGGTTTGTGAACACCTCTCATGGTACAAGTGTTAGGGGCCCAGAATTGGGCAAATGGTTCCAGTGCTTGCTCTCCTCCCCCACCAACCACCCAATGCCAAGAGCAGCCTCTTGTGCTCTGATACTTGGTGCCAGACTGGAGCCCTCTTGTTAAGGCTCTGAAGTCCGTGTACTGAACAACTCGGGCTTTCCTGTCAATAAACCTCAGATACGCTCTTGATGGGGACTTTCATTAGGAATGACTGAGACAATGAAGCTTTGGGCTCCTTAGAAATGAAGCTGAAGAGAAGAAAAGAAAAGTCAGTGCTGGTGAGGAAACAGAGAGGAGACGAGGTGGGCATCAGAGATAAACAAGCCCAGTGCCAGAAGAGGGACAGTGTCTTTCACAATGTTCACACTCAGAGTCCCTCACCTTTAATGTGAGCCACACAGACAAAGTCACAGGAGATGCTAGGGCACCTGATCAAGGTCACATGACTGTATTCTGACTCCCAGTTCTGAACTCATGCATACAAATCACACTGCCTTCTTTAGCATCCCTCTCTTATACACCTTCCAAATGCCACATGTTACTGAAGGGGCCTGAGGAAGAACTCTTTAAAGACAAGGAATGTGGGACTTCCCTGGCAGTCCAGGGGTTAAGACTTCACTTTTCAGTGCAAAGGGTGTGGGTTTGATCCCTAGGTGGGGAGCTAAGATCCCACATGCCTTGTGGCCAAAAGATCAAAACATAAAACCTAGAAGGGTGGAATAGGAAGGGAGGTTCAAAAGGGAGGGGATATATGTACAGTTATGGCAGATTCATGTTGAGGTGTAACAGAAAACAGCAAAATTCTGCAAAGCAATTATCCTTCAATAAATAAATTTTAAAAATAGAAATAAACAAAGCAATATTATAACAAATTCAATAAGGACTTTTAAAATAGTCCATATCCAAAATAAAAGGACAAGGAAAGGGACCAACATCTGCTGAGTGTCAATTTTGACCACCCACCATGTCAGCACTTTAAATTATCTTACCTGGTCTTCACAACAGCTCTCCCAAAGGTGCATTTGTCACAGTCCCTTTCAGAGTGGGAGAAACTGAAGTTCAAAGAAGATGGATGATGCATTCAAATGTATCCAGCTAGCGGGTGGTGGAGCTGAGATATGGCTTCACCTGTAGCCCTCTCAAGCACGTACACTTCCAGACAGCGCCTCCTTGCCCTGTTGTAAAAGCCTCACTAATGAGCAGCTCAGGCTCCACCACCTTCCAGGTCCCTCCCCACTTTCACTTTTCAAAGCCAGAAGACGGAGCTGTGTCCAGCCTCACCCTTACAAGCTGTGAGCAAAGCCATTCCAACCCTCCAATTAAGGAACAGTCACGACTATGAGCAGCCCCTGCCTTATGAACACTAAGTCAGATAACACTGCAAAGTGTCTGGCACCACAGGAACTCAGCAGATAAAAACTATCACTCATGAGGCTGTTTCCTGAGCCTTAGGACCCTGCCTATCATCTTGTCTCTCCAGGGATTAGCATGAAATTGCAATTTCCAGAACTGAACAGAACTCTCTAGGCACCAGCCATGGATGGCAGACTTAGCATCACCCCCATAGGCACTGAAGCCAGAGAGCCCAGCACAGCCCAGTTAGCCAGGACTACACTCCCTCATAAATCCATTCTCAGGCATCTCTTCTTCCATCTCCTGAATCCATCCTCAACCAGCAAAAACAACCAGGCAGTAGGGCGTATGTAACCTTTCTCTATGAACGCACAGAGAGCCGTCAGGGCGGGCCTCCAGTTCTCCATCTGCAAACAGCCTCCCCTTTGAGAGTCTACCCTCACTCTCTTCCTCAGTTCTAGCTGTGCTGGGTTCTCTTGTGTCTCCCCAACTTCCTGGTGGATTCATGCTGCCTGGCCTGTCCTGGGTGTCACAGAACTGCTCAGCAACCACCTGGCCCCTGGCCTGGCAGGGAACAGACTTCCTGTGTAGCCACCAGTTCCACGAGATGTGGTAAGACTGTCTCCAGCCCGGGTCCGCTGTTTCTCTTCTTCAGTCCATGATATGTAATCAAAAGTCAATAAAACCATTATCTTGTTCATTAATTAAACACAGAGCCTAAAGTAAACACAGTTATATGAAAGCATATTGTTTCCAAATCCTTCCCTTGTGCTTAGATGAAATTTTGCCTTTAGAGAACAAATTTGTGAGATTCAAAATTCAAATATTTCCCAGTAATAGCTCTGTTTCTTCAGATTACGGGAAGTCAAAACCCAGGAATGGATACTCACAGTGCATATTTTAAACCCCAAACGCCTCATTGCACACACCATGAATCTAAGATCCATTTTTTTCTTTAACAGAGTTATCTTGAAAATTTATTATGTGAAAGATTCCTTCTTCAGTAGAGTCTTTGTCTCATGTTATATATAGGAAAAGCACTGAGCAATTTTTCAGGGGGTGCACTTAACCTCTGTGAGATGCTGGTCTGTGGGATTGTCTGTCCCATGGAAAGAAAAATATTTTACTTATTTTCTAGAAAATAATTTCCAGTCGACCTCTCTACTGCCCATTTTGGTCTCTCACTCACACTCTCTTCAGCAAAGTGTCAGAGTGCAGCAGACAAAGCTGCCCTGCCCAGCTCTCATGCAGCCAAGCCCCAGAGGACAGACCCTAAGCCATAGGGAAAGACAGCGGCTCCTGAGCCGCCCATGGACAAGAGATGCTCTCATCATGAGCTTGACCACAGGTCTCTCTCCAGAAAGCCCAGACTGATGCATCTCCAGCCAGACATGGGGTCCAATGGAACACAGATTACCTGGTGTATTTATCACCAGTGAAGAGAGGGGAATCTCAGACATGCTGAAAAATTCAAGTTACACTCACATAGATATAAGCTTTTGAACCCAAATTACCTTTAATTTGGGGCCACTTAATGCCTTTCATCAATTCCTATTGTCTTAGTTTAACAAATGGAATCATAAATTATGCAATCGAAAGCAATTGCATTTATTTGCAATTAGAATTCATTTGTCAGTCTCTGCCCATGAATAATTAATATTAGGATAACCTTGATTGTGCAAATGCACTTTGCTGGGGGTGTACTGAACATTTAGGAAGTCTCCATCTGTGATCTGCATTTTGAGTTGAAATGATCAGCCAGTAAATGACTCCAAATAGCATTCAACCCAGCAAGTCTACAGTGTTATTATCTGGAAACAAGAACCAAGGCACACATAATTCCAAGGGTTGTTTGTGGCTGGAAGCAGAGTACATAGAAATAGATACTCTTGTAAATGTCCACTGAACAAAACTCTGTGTGATTCTGCACCAGTTTTGGGGACCTGTCTATGAGATCACATTTTCCCGTCAGTAAAGTGAGTGTGCTGGGGGAGGAAATGGTAACCCACTTCGTATTCTTGCCTGGAAAATTCCATGGACAGTGGAGCCTGATGGGCTGCAGTTCATGGGGTCGCAGAGAGCTGGACATGACTAAGCAACTGAGCACATACCAAGTGAGAGTGTAGAGGTGTCTGTGACTCTTAAGACCCATTTTGGATTTTACATTTTTAAGACAATTTCAAAACCTTTAAGCTGCAGTGCATGAGTCGCAAAAGGATCTAGAGTTAAGACTGTATTTCAGTACAATTTTTCTTGGTCAGTCTAATATTTTTGAGCTTAAAAACATCTCTGAAAAGGTCCATCTTCTCCAACAATACTGAAGAGATTCATGGCACAAAAAAGGATTTGAGTTCCAGATATAATAACACATATGCATATCCACCAAACACATAAAAATTACTCTTGATCCAAAGAGGATTCCCTGGTGGCTCAGATGGCCTGCAATCCAGGAGACCATGGTTTGATCCCTAGGTCAGGAAGATCCCCTGAAGATGGGAATGGTTATCCGCTCCAGTATTCTTGCCTTTAGAATTCTGTGGACAGAAGAGCCTTCGAGTGCTACAGTCCATGGGGTCAAAAAAGACTCGGAAACAACTGAGCAACTAACAAACAAGGAGAATATATGGGATAAAAACAGTGGCTCCTCCAAATGGCAGTCGTGGTAGAACCCTTTTCAACTACTACCCCAGCCTCCCAACCCCATCATTTCTAGAGCAAGGACTCCTCCACAGCTTCCCTGCCAGGCTGAAAAGCCCATTCACAGGCAACACCTTGTAAGATCTCCACCTAACAGTCCTATAAAGTAGGTCTCTCACTATGCTGATTCTCTGCATGAAACTGAACCTTGGAGAGAGTGAAGGACTTGCCCAAATTCATGTATTCAGAACCAAAGTCTCCAGATCTCAAACCCTTACTGTATCACTTTGCCATGTTAGTCATCAGCCTTGGATACGATGTGAAATGAAACTTCAGCAACAAAATCTAGAAACATGATTTATAAGAGTAGAAAAGTTAAACTCAATCTAGACATCCTATAGTGGAGGCGATGGTGAATGTTCCCCTTCATGGGAAAACAGCACAAAATGATTCATTTACCAGGAAGATGATAGAAATTCGCAAAGCCACCCTTGGGACTCTGTCTGAGACAGAAGCATACACTTGCAGAGCCTGGGGCCACCAGAACAGAAGGCAGTGCCATAGCTGAGTCATTATCTTCTCTGGATGTGAAAGAAACGCTTTGATTTCTATGTTTCTGTGATGTGTTTCCAAAATAAAGCCTCAGTCAGAACTTTTAACTTATGAGATAATAAATGTTAAGCTTTCATTTCTTACTGGAATCATAGCCTGTGATACAGTTCCTGAGAACTGAGGGGATCTTATTATTCACAGAATATTCCAACTCAAAGCACAGAAGGAGAATTCAGTTCAGCAATCCAGTGGCTGCATAATCCTGAACAGCAAATGTGTGCCCAGCACTGAATGCAACATCTGAATGGTGGTGAATAAGATATAAACTTGGGCCAGGAGAGAGAGAAACACACACCAAATGATAATAATAATTGCAATACAAGAGAGAACTTGCCAGGCAATGCAAGAACACACCAAGAAAATGGATATATTCACTTTGAATGACAAAATATACCAAGGCTTTCTAGAGGAGATGAATTTGGAACCTGGGAAATATATTTCAAATATATCCCCTTCTCTCCTCCATCACAAGGTAAAATAGAGGAAGGGCATATGGAGAGAAGGAAGCATTCCAAGCACCCATGTGAAAATAAATAAATGAAAAGATGTTCCATCCATGTTTCAGGACGATGAATGGGGAGGAAGGGAGGAGTGTTTCATTAGGTCTAAGGAGATCAAGTAGGGGCTTTCCTGGTGGCCCAATAGTTAAGATTTAGCCTTCCAATGCAGGGGTTATAAGTTTGATTCCTGGCAGTGGAGCTAAAATTTCACATGCTTCACTGCCAAAAAAAACAAACCATAAAAGAAAAGCAATACTGTATTAATAACAAATTCAAAAAAGATTTTTAAAAAGCACAACATTAAACTGAAAGGTCAAAAGTCTTTTTTTTTTTCTTTTTTAAAAATAAGAGATCATGAAGGAACTTGAGCAGCATCAAAAGGAGTGTTAACAATCCCTCATTGTTGACAAGGAACCAACTGACATTTTAAATAGAAGGCTCATAAAATCTGATTTTTTTTTTTTTTTTAGGAAAATCACTCCTGAGGCTGGGGTTTGTGGCAGGGGGCAGAGTGGGTGGTGCCTGAAGAATTAGAAGCTTGGAGACCAGTTAAGCGTCTGTGAAATGTGCTGGACCTGATGCTCAGCAGAAGCAGGGAGACTGTTACAGAATCTCATATTCAGTCCGGAGCTGCCACTTAATCACTTTAATTGAGGTATTTCTCAGAAATCTCACTCAATTTCAGCAAAAGAGAAAAGCTGATGTATTGTTGGGTTATCTGATACTCCTTAGAAATGCTGTTATTACAGAAGAATAATGCAATAGTAATCTCTGCAATTCAGGAGACCCTGGTTCAATTCCAGGGTTGGGAAGATCCACTGGAGAAGGGATAGGCTACCCACTCCAGTATTCTTGGGCTTCCCTTCTGGTTCAGCTGGTAAAGAATGTGCCTGCAATGCAAGAGACGTGGGTTCGATCCCTGGGTTGGGAAGATGCCCTGGAGAAGGGAAAGGCTACCCACTCCATATACCATTCAGGATTGAATAAGTTCCCACTGAACCAAAAATTAATAATGATGATGATGATGATGATGAAAGGGAATGGGAGGGGGAATGGGAAAGGAGTAGGAGGAGAAAGTAGAGGAGGAAATGAAAAAGAAGAAAAAGAGAAAGAAGCCTAGAAGGAGACACACATAGAGAAAGAGACACAGAGAAAAGCTATGAAACGGAGAGAAAAGCTATCCCAGGAGGTTAATGGAAGAACAGAAGTCATTAGAAGGATGAGGCAGATGGTGAGGACTTTTTGGAGCGGGTGGGGTGGGTGAGGATAGGGAGAAAGGAATGGCCATCTGATCACTTATTCTGGTCACTTACAAGGCAGGAATTCCTCACTCATCTGGGTGCTTGAAGAAAGAACTGATCTGGTGAGGTTGTTCCCCTTGTTGCTTGTTCTACTTGAAAGGATGCAAGTTTGGTACAGCGAGATATACTTACTCACCTGTTTTATATTTATTACTATATGCAGTAAATTCTTCCATCTAGCCTCCTTTCCATTCATGCAGTGAGTGGCCTTCTGAGACACGTGCTGTGTTCCGGGCATAGGAGCCCTCTCTGGGAATAAAAAGGAGTGAATGAACACATGAATACAATCACCTACCTTGGATGCTCGGTGTTTGTTTTGCTTTGGTTCCTCTGCCGCATCAACAGAAATATAGTAAGTCTCTGAAGAATCAGATTAAGTATGAATGAGCTGACTGATCTCTAGCTTCATGGCCTTAATATAGATAAGTTACCTGATGTCTTAGAGATTCTATTTCCTCATCTGTGAACTGAAGATAAGAAAACTTTCCAGTTCACATCCTAGTGTTGTTGGGAATACAAAATGAGATTCCTGTAAAGGAATCTCTAAAGAACAAGAATATGCTACTATTTACTCTGTGACCACTGAATGTCATTGAACTTAGAGGTTTAATGTTCACCTTATATTCTTTGAAGAAAGTGTCAATTGATTAAATTAATAATGTAAATAAGCTGAGAGAGGGGAAGTAGGCATTTAAGCCATTTAATTGTTCCTACCACAATTAGTGTGCTAATTATGCATCTTATTTGGCTATTCTCCAAAGCAAATTCCTTCAGGACAATGCTATTCAACTTGTTCTAGGTAGTTGGCATATTTGAAAGAAATAAAACTGAATTGTTCCACAAAATAGACAATAATTCAGATTTCTGTTATCCTAGACTGCCTCATTCACTCGAGGTTCCCCATCCCCCACTTCCATGAGGATGGATCAGTGGGGTTTGACAGGTGGGACTTTGGAAGACAGATGACTAGCAATGCATTCACTCTGCAGAGAAACTCCTGTGAGCATGAGAAGTTCAATCAGGGATTCTGGGGCATAAACTCTGTGGCTGAACAAGGATTGTACTTGGGAGAAGGGCAAGATGGCAGGGGAAACATGGAGTACTCCCTCTAGGGATACAGAAAGAGGAAAAAAATTTATATATATATATATATATATATTTGTGTGTGTGTGTGTGTGTGTGTGTGTGTGTATGAACTCAAGGACTTCCCTGCCTGTTCATCGGTTAAATGGGGCAACCGGAGGGGCTGCTGACCTTTCCATTGTCTCTTCCTAGACACACTTGCAAACTACATGTGAGTGGTACTTTACAGATTGTTAAGTACTGTCCCTATCTCTTTGATTCTTACCACAAGCCTAGCAGGTATTATTAGCCCCATTTTACAGAGGTATAAACATCCAAAAAAAATAAATAAATAAATAACTGGCTTGCCCCAATTCACACGCTTTGAATAGGACCATGTTTTGTTTTTTTCTTTCCCCCAGAGTCTGCCTTCATCAACTATGCTCTCTTTTATGAATCATTAGCCTCCCCTCTGTATGATCGCCTCCATCCTTTTACCCTATTTGTTGTTGCTGCTGTTATTTAGTTCCTAAGTTGTGTCCATCTCTTATCACATGGACTGTAGCCTCCAGGCTCCTCTGTCCATGGAATTTTCCAGGCAAGAATACTGGAGAGGGTTGTCATTTTCTTCTCCATCTCTTACCCTATAAATAGATTCAATTTTCATCTATCTTTCTAATCTTTTTCAAATATACTAAATTATCATTTGGCATATATTTCATATAGCATTTTATATTAATTTAAATCTCAATTCTTCTCTATAAAGGTTGAAAATGTCTTGCAACAAAGATGCCTAATAGCATTAATATGAAATGAATAAATTAGGATTGGAGCAAATATACTATCATAGGTTGTATTTCTGCCATGGCAGAACTGATGATGATCAATTTAATCAAGTGTAAATATTAGAAAAATAATCAGGAAGAGTTAAAAACTGTTTTACATGATATATGCACCCCAACATTCATTGCAATACTGTTTATTAAATACAATAACGAAGACATGGAAGCAACATAAGTGACAGATGAAGGGATAAAGCAGATGTGATACATACATATACATACACACAAAGAAATATTACTCAGCCACAAAAAAATAGAATGAAATAATGCCATTTGCAGCAAGATGGATGGACCTAGTGGTTATCATATTCAGTGAAGTAAGTCAAAGATAAATATCACACAGTATCACTTATATGCTGAATCTAAAACAATGATATAAAGGAACTTATTTACAAAAGAGACATAAACTCACAAGCATAAAAAACAAACTATGACTACCAAAGGGGATAGCAGTGTTGGGAGGGATAAATTAGAAGTTTGGAATTAACATAATACATACTACAATAGATAAAGTAGAAAAACAACAAGGACCTACCGTCTAGCACAGGAAAATAATCTTGTATAGCCAGTTATGGAAAATAATCTGAAAGAGAATATTTATGTGCATTAGTATTACTGTTTTAATAGCCCTTTTATTTACTCAAGTACTTTAATGTTTTTACTTAGGCAGAGTTTGTTATTGAAAAAAGTTCATTTTAATCCTGGATATCAAATATAAAAATTCATACACATGTCTTTTTTCTCCCTGGATCCAGACATTTGAACTTTGGTTATAATTAAGAAGAGACATCTCAATTATCAGTGGTGAAAGATCCCTAGAGACCTTGTGTTCCTCAGTTTTCTTATGCAGGGAAAATCATTTTATAAGAGAAAGAGTTGTAGTGTGGAAATGGTCAAGAACAAAGAGTCGACTTGGGTTCCAGTGGAGTTAGCCAGTAGTTCCACTGGAGCCCTGTTTCTTATTCTTTGAAATATTAATAATAATTCATCACAGTGTTGGTCTAAGTATTAACTGAAATAATGAATACAAAATGAGTTTAACAGTTCCTAACACAAAGTAGATATTTAACAACTGTGAATTTCTTTCTTCTTTCTGTTTATCTTCGGAAATAAAGATCAAATAGTCATTCAACAAATATTTATTAAATGTTTGGTCTCTGTATATACTGTTCTTGGACTTAGCAATGTAGCAGTAAATAAAAGTGAATCCCTGTAGAAGCACCACATAAATATGCGTGGTGTTATTCGTAAGATTTCTAGAGCAACCAGTACTCCAAAGATTCTCCCTGTCCCAAGAGCTGATTAAAGTTAGGATCCAGAGAAAGACAAATGGAGTTGGGGAATGCTCTTATGGAGTGAAAAAGCTCTTCTACTGAATCACTTAGAAGTTATTTGTGGTCCATCCCCTTTAGAATTCTCCTACAGTATGGTAACTTCTAAAATTGCCGGACATGCTGAATATGTCAAGAAGTTCTTTAAAAATACTACACATAAAAATTCTGTCTCTGTTTATGATGTAGAAAATCACATGAGAGTGTTGGTCTCACCCTAACGAATAAAACAAGCCAGAAAATCTATGACGTCTTTTCTTCAAACATACGAGTCAAAGACACAAAGAACCTAACTGAACTAAATTCCAAGAAAGGACAAGCTCTTTAAAAGAGAGATGAAATTCTCAGCTGTTTGCTTTCCTGGCAGAGTGATGAGGAAAAAATAGTTGGAGATAAGGAGAACCAGCTGAAATTTTAACAAAACTTTAAGGCTGTATGTGGGCTGGCACGACAGATTAATATTCTGAGAAACCCCAGGCACAGAGACCAAATTCACCCACCAAATCTTTCTAATGGGTCTTTACTGAGCCCTCAGATGCAGCATGCCAAAGGCTTAGAGCCGGGCAGGAGCACTGAGCAAGATCACCCACAGTGCCTTCTACAGGCACAAAGAAGCCACTCTCCAAAGGCAAGAACTAGAACCAGAGAACTAGAGGAAAATCACTGGAGGCACTACAGTTTCTCAGGCACCAGATGTTGAGAAAATGCAAGACACCTGAGAAAAACACATGGCATTCCAAAGCTTCATCGAAGGGAATAAGGCTGCCCTCAGGAGGCTTGAACAAACTAGCAGAGAAAAATAATGTTTTTCTAAGCCACAAAACCACAGGGATTAATCTAGAGACCAAAAAGAACCCCCTAGTAATCCATAAATCTTACTGCCAGACTGTAAAGAGTTTTCACAAAGTTCAGCAAGTGGTTAAGTCAGTTGTAATCCATAAAAAGATCTCCAGAACTGTGGCAGGTGCAGGGCATAAATCTTGCTGAAGAGAAAGTCCCAGGTCACCCTCAAAACAACTCAAGCTTGCAGTGAGCCAACTGATTCAAACTAAAGCCACTACACAGCCCTGGTGCAACCAGAGACAGATCAGAGTGACTTAGGTCCTCACTCTAAAAGCCAGACAGAGGAGGATTTTGTTCTTTTCTTAAGTAAATATTGTTTGCATTAGTATGTTTTTAACAGCAAATGTCTGCATATGATAAAAAACAATAACAACATAAGAATCAAGAAAATGTAACCTGTGAACAATAAGGAAAGAGTCAATGAAAGCAGAACCAGAGATAGTCTAGATGATGAAACGTCAGACTGAGTCTTGAAAATTCCTAGGATAAAAATGCTAGAGGATCTAGCTGAAAAGGTATACAACATGCTTTCTGAGTGGAATGATTACAAAAGTGTGGTCAAGATAGTGGAGTAGGAAGACGCTGATCTCACCTCCTCCTTTGAGCACACTAAACCTTTTGTGGTGATCATTTCAAAATGATACGGATGTATACAGAACAGACTTTTGGGCTCTGTGGGAGAGGGAGAGAGTGGGATAATTTGGGAGAATGGCATTGAAACATGTATACCATCATGTAAGAAATGAATCGCCAGTCTAGGTTCAATACAGGATACAGGATGCTTGGGGCTAGTGCACTGGGATGACCCAGAGAGATGATATAGGGAGGGTGGTGGGAGGAGGGTTCAGGATTCGGAACACATGTATACCCATGGTGGATTCATGTCAATATATGGCAAAACCAATACAGTATTGTAAAGTAAAAATAAATAAATAAAAAAATAAAGAGCACACAAAAGAATGTACAGTAAAAAAAAAAAAAAACAATTCACTAGGTTGTATAACAGGAAGTAACATAGTACAGACCAATTATGCTTCAAAAACAAATAGAAAAAAAGGAAGCAAATTTCTACCAGAGACAGGGAGTGAAGGGAGGAGGAAATGAATGAAGACTGTCAAACAGTACTTACATTTCCAGTTATAAGGTACATATTAAAAATGTGATGACCTGGGACTTTCTCTTCAACACAATATATGAAATTAACACTGCTCTATATTAAATACAAAAGTTTCTAGGAGAGTAAATCTTGAATTCTCATCACACACACACACACAAAATCTATTTCTTTGATTCCATATCTATATGAGATGATGGATGTTCATTCAAATTATTGTGATAACCATTTCATGATATATATAAGTCAAATCACTATGCTGAAACTATTACTATTATATTACTATTATTGTGGAAAATATAGTATGTCAAATATATTGAAATATATTTCAATATTAAAAAGCTGAGTAGAAAGAAAAGAAAGTATTTTTTAGCCCAAATGTAAATACTAAAAATAAGAACTACAATATGAGTAATGAAGTATTTAATATAAGGCCTTAAGATTAAAATGGACTCAGCAGAGGTCAGGACCTATGAGCTTGAAGACAGAAAACAAAGGAAACAAAATAAGACTTAAAAGCAAGGGAAAAACAAGACTACTTGAAATCTGTAGGATTATATAAAATTTTCTAACACATGTAATTGGAGTCCTAGAAGCTGAAGAAAGAATAGTGCAGAAAAAATTTTTAAAATAAATGGCCAGCAGTTTTCAAAATTGATGAGACATCAGCCCACAGATTGAAAAAGCCAATCTCAAGAAGGATAAAGAAAACTACACATAGATATAAATAAGGAAAACATGTGAAATCAAAGATAAAGAGAAAATCTCAAATGGATCCAAAGCAAAAAGAACAGTGATATGAATAACAGCTTTTCTCAGCAAAAACAATGAAGACCCAAAAAAAAGAAGCAATAATTTTGAAGTGTTGGAAAGGAAAAAAGCTGTCAATGTCGAATTTTATGCCCAAGAAAATATTCCTCAGTAATGATGACAAAATAATGGAGGTTTTTATTCATACAAAGTTAAAAATAATGAGTCTTGAACAAAAAGATAAAGTTTCCTCAGATTGATGGAAAATTAAAGCAGATGAAACTCCAGACTTATAGGAAAAAATAAAGAGCACTGAAAAGGGTAAATAACTGTATAAATATAAAAGTCTTTTTATTAGCATCTCAAATGCATCTTGACATGTTTTATAGGCTATTAACAGTTTAGAATATAAATAATAACAAGATACTGTGGCATACGATATATGGAAAAAATATATAAGATAATAAGGGTAAAATGAGTAAAAGAGTGAATGGAAAACCTAGGTATAAGGTTCTTTAATGTTTATTAAGCAGTATAATTTTGCTTCAGGATTAACATGATAACTTAAAACTCTATGTTGTAATATCTAAAGCAACTAGTGAAAAAGAACAAAAAGATATGCACCCAAAAAAGTAATACAGATTTGTGCTTCTGGCCAAAAGGGATAGGATTTCCCTTCCCATTTGAAGCAACTTTTTTAAATGGACAAAGTATAAGAAACAATGATTTTCAACAATGCGGGAGAGAGATCCTTGAGACAGAGGAATTGTTGTTGTTGTTTAGTTGTTAAGTTGTGTCTGACTCTTTTGTGACCCCATGGGCTGTAGCTTGCCAGGCTCCTCTGCCCATGGTATTTTCCCAGGCAAGAATATTGGGTAAAACCCTACAATTGCTCAGTTTAAGATCTGGAGAAAACGTCCATTGCTATGAAGGAGAGTGACCTCTGGAGGAGCTAAACTATTTCTTAGAGAAGAAAATACAGAGGTGGGAGTCTGGAGAGTTCTTTATAGCTGGAGATTACAAGTCAGACCTCCCACAAGGTTTAATAATGATCAGAACTATGTGTGGTTGGCTTGAGAATCAACAAATAGATCAGTAGAATAGAATAGAGAATATAGGGATGAATCCACACATGTATAGACAACTGATTTTGACAAAGGCAACTAAGCAAGAAAAGGTCACACTTTTCACCACATGGGCCTACACACATTGGTTTTGCACAGACAGAAAAAATCACCTTTAATCTATACCTCACAGATATGCAATGAGAAGGGGCAACCATGGAGGCCAGGACAGACATCTAGATGTTTAGAATAACACTTTGACTGGACTTTGTGCACAGTCTGCCCTCTTACAGGATATTTTCTCTCTTTTTTTTTTTTTTTTTTTTTTGAGGTTATTTGCTACATGTTTGGCTACCAAGGAGGAAATAAGCTGCAAAGTACCAGAATAGGGATATGACGGAAACCATAACTGAGACTTGAAAGCTCAGCAGGAAAGAGACGGAGCACAGTAGCCCTTGTCTTTTTCTTTTTTTCATGCATCTTATTCAAGTGTCAGTTCAGTTCAGTTCAGTTCAGTTGCTCAGTCATATCCGACTTTTTGTGACCCCATGAATCGCAGCACACCAGGCCTCCCTGTCTATCACCAACTCCCGGAGTTTACTCAAACTCATGTGCATCGAGTCGGTGATGCTACCCAGCCATCTCATCCTCTGTCGTCCCCTTCTCCTCTTGCCCCCAATCCCTCCCAGCATCAGGATCTTTTCCAGAGTCAACTCTTCGCACGAGGTGGCCAAACTATTGGAGTTTCAGCCTCAGCATCAGTCCTTCCAATGAACACCCAGGACTGATCTCCTTTAGGATGGACTGGTTGGATCTCCTTGCAGTCCAAGGGACTCTCAAGAGTCTTCTCCAGTACCTCAGTTCAAAAGCATACGCTAAAAAAAGTGCACAGCTCTTAAGTGTCCTGCTCAAAGAATTTTCACAAACTGAACCCCATTATGGAAATAAGCACCCAAATCAAGGAGAAGGACTTTGCCGCACACCTAAAGCCTCCTCATGCTTCCTTCTTATCGCATTCTCCCAAGGGTATTCACCCTCATGACTTCTCACAGAATACATTAATTTGGCCTGCTTCTGAGCTCTACATAAATGGAATGAAGGAATTCCCTGGTGGTCCATTGGTTAGGACTCTGTGCCCTCACTGTCAAGGGCCCAGGTTAGATCCTTGGTGAGGGAATCTCACATGCTGCATAGCATGATAAAAAGTAAAATAAAATAAAAGGAAGCATTCGGTATGTATTCTTCTGCCTATGTCTTCCATTCAACAATGTTTGTATGAGATATCCATAGTGTTCTCTGTAGATTATTTATTCCACAGTTTTTTTCACTGTTATTGTTTTATAGTATTTCATCATATGATTAAACCACATTGACATATTCATTCTATAGTCAGTGGACCACTTGGATGATTTCCAGTTTGGGGCTATTGCAGAATGCACCTATAAACATTCATGTATATATCTCTTTGGAGAAGGAAATGGCAACCCACTCCATTATTCTTAACTAGAGAACTCCATGGACAGAGGAGCCTGGTGAGCTACAGTCTATGGGGTTGCAAAGAGTCAGACATGACTGAGCGACTAACATACATCTCTTGGTGAACATATGTAACCATTTCTGTTAGCAGTCTACCTAGGGGTGGAAATTTTGGCTCAGATACTATGCATTTGTTCAGTTTTTTATTTTTGAACAATTTTTCAAATTGGTTAAATCAATCCTGTTCTCTTTGCAATCAGTGCCCTGGAAATGGTCAATTTACCCGGAATATGATGAGTTAATTTAATTTAGAGGCATATTGAATCTGAGATCCCTGTGGAAAAGTCAAAGGGAGTTTAGAGTAACTGTTGGCTCCAAGGGTGTGTGTCTCAGGAGAAAGATCTAGGCTGGATGTAGTGATCACCTCAAGGTGACAGAAGGAGTTGCGGAGTCAGATGGAATCTCCCAGAGATGGCATGAGGCAGACAAACCCAGAGAAACAGGAACAGGTCCTGGTGTGCAGGGGAAAAGGAGGAGCAGAGGGAGGCTAAGAAGAAGCGTCCTCACTAACAGCTAGCAGGGAGTCAGGTGGGAGAACTGGATTTACTCTGTGCTGTTTGGAAACTGAAAGGGTATTAAAGAGATTGATTATTTTGCATTTCCTGAAATTTACTTTGAGCAAAACGATTCCAGACTGTGCACTTACTCTGCTTTCTTTCTTTTTTTTTTTTTCTTCTCGGTTATTTTATTTTTGACGTTCAGCATGGGAAAGGGCTACCCACAGAGATGAAATTGCTTCTGACACTCGTCCTCTTAAAAAAATTCAAACACCTCTTTAGATCAGAGTTGACTTTAGATAGTGTTCACCACAACAGCTTGACTTGCTACAGTGGGTCTTAGCATCTTTATGACACAGGTAGCCCTGAAACCTATCCTAGAACAATTTTTTGGGTTGGTTCCCTTTTAACTTTGGTGAATCTCTCTCTAATCTTGCTGATGGAAATTGAATATTTCAGATACCTAAACGCTGCAAGTTCTCCAGTCTCAGAAGGAGGAGTGGTAGCTTACCTTGAAATTGCTGTCTTCCTGGAAGGCAGCAGTAAGCAGAGAAGGGGAGGGAAGCATGTACTGACTATAAATCTTCCTCCCAGGCAGCATCATAAAACTTAAGCCTTTTGAGGACTCAGATTAATGAAATCTGCTCCTTTCCCTCAAGGGACGGACAATTGAATGCAAGGGCAGGCAAACACACAATTAGCTCTAGTACAATGTAGAATGAAAAAACACTAAAATAGAAGTAGCACATGAAGAAGTACCCACGAAAGCTAATGGGTGCTTAGCGAAAGAATGCTTTCCTCCCTAATTCTGAGTGACAAGACAAGCGTCTTTAAAAAGTGAAATTAACTTGAAAAGTGAGTGGAGCTATACCAAGAGCAGGAACCTGAGGGAAGAATGCCATGATGCAAAAGTGTTACTGAAAGTGGGATCTGGCTGCTCACCCCTTGAAAGCCAATACTTGATAGGCAAGGTTAGTGGAAAAGAAAGCTTGCTTTATCCCAGAGGCTGGCAACTGAAGGGGAACGGACATACTCGTGTTCAAAGGCTGATTCTCCCCACTACCAATCAGTGGGCAAGAGCTTTTATAGGCAGAGGGAGGGGTTTACATGCAGAAACAGCACAGTCAGCTCTGACAGTCATTTTTAAATTGGTCATCGGTGGTCTGACCAGCTTCATCTTGAATGTTTTAAGTACAGCTAATCTTCAGTTCCAAGGCTGGTTTGTTCCCATTTCTCTGAGGTCATTTCTTGGAATTTTGGCAACTTATGGCATGGCTACAGTCTGGTCATCATGTAGTTAACTTTTTCTACCTGCTGGGCATTTCAGTATCTACAAAACAGCTCGAAGGATATGGCTCAGAATACTATCTTATAGCCCTTAAGGAGGATCTAAGGGTTCTTGACTTTATTTAATGACTTACTTTGTCCTATTTCATTGTTTTTCTTTGCGGCTCCATTTTCTCACTTCTCTGATGAGACTTACTCTTTGGCTAAAGTTTTTCTGCAGGCAAAAGGTGGGCTGCAGACATGGGTCTCAGGGGAAGGCCCATAGAGTCCTGCTCAATTTCAAAAGTACTTATCTGATATATACCAAAAAGGACCAGTGTTTTGTGTGGTCAAACAACGGTTCTTAAAGTGTGGTCCCCATACAAGCAGCATCAGAATCACCTGGAAATTTGTTAGAAATGCACAATCTCAAGACCTTACTCCAGACTTATCGAATCAGAAACACTGGGCATGAGGCCCAGAAACATGCATTTTAAGAAGCCCTCCAGGTGAATCTGAAGCACATTTAGGTTTGAGAACCACTGGGATAGAGGTCCTGTGCATGGAGTGATATAATAGAAGATGAACACGGAAAGGCATGCTGGGTCTGGATCATGGAGAGCTGAGAGCACAAGCTCAGGGGTGGGGATTTTATTCTGCAAGCAATGGGGAGCTACTGTCGAATTTTGCTCAAGGGCATGATTTGATCCAAATTGTGCTTTAAAAAGAAAAGTGACAGCAGGTGGATGATGCAGTGACAAAAGGAGTAATTGGGTGTGCAGAGAAAATACAAGCCTGTGATTGGAAATCCTTGTGAGAGAGAACACATACTTCAGGCCAATGAGATGAATGCAAAAGTCGCCATTACCGTCCTGAAAGAGTAACTCCAAAGGACTATATGGTCACAGTGTGCCTCTGTAATAGGAGATCCCAGACCACTGTGCTTTTATACTAGAAAGAAAAGAAACTGACACTTGAGAACTTACTCAGTATCCAGTTTCACTTAAGTATCTTGCATGTTTTGTCTCATATAACAAACACATTAACCTCAATCGGAAACTGTTAGAAACTGACCAGTGTCACAAAGATAGGAGATAACAGAGGGAGACCTCAGTGAGCTGATAACTGAGTGAGATGTAAAAGCAACAGAACTTCAGGACTATCACAAAAGTCCTTTTTCTTACACCGTAAAGCCGACACTCAGCCTGGCTTTGGTCTCTGTGTGCATTTGACTGCAGCCCATCCCTTTAGTGGTACAGCGATGTGGAGAAATATGCCCAGTCCTTACCTGTAATTTTCTCAGACCCCTCCCACACACCTTCCACCCAATTTTCTACACCCTCATCAAAAAGAATTATGAACTCTCTCTATCCATTATGCCAGCCATGTCAGCAGTTTCCTCAACCTATGCTCATATTCAACCTTAGAGGATTGAACTTCCACATTGCAACGGCTGACACATTTTTCATTTTTTAGTTGACTGGCGGTATCTTAATGACAGAGATGTATGGGACCTTGGGGATCATGTAGTTCAATCTCGTCTCCCCATTTTATATACATATAAATGAGAGCCCAGAGGGGGCAAGAAACTACCCAGGCCATTCACAGAACTATAACCAGATTTTCTTGTTCAGAGCCCTTTGTATCTCACCATAAGCTATCTTGTGAAATCTCATATACTCATTCAAGCTTCTAAAACAGTGGCTGATACACAGTATAGATGTAATAAATATTTCCCAATTGAATGAATAAAGTCCTCACCAACTAGTTCCCCTCAGCGCTCTATAGCAAACTACCTCAACCATGCCCAACCCTCCTCCTGTTGTCTTCAGAGCTTGACTGGTCCTTCCTCCTTGAAGCTCACAAAGACACAATCATATTGCTTGCTCTTTAACTGATGTCACATTGAAAAGGGCATCATTCCATTCTTTGAACTAAAAATGCACTTTTTTTCACACATGCACTTTTTTTTTCTTATGAAGAAAACTATCTCTACTCTGAATAACCATGGGGAATGGGCAAGGATTTCTATTATTTTTCAAAGGAAAGCAACTTTATTATTTACAAGTGCCTCTAGTAAACATGCAGTGATAAACAAGTGCCCTGAGATTGGGCTTGTACACTGAGAAATACTATGTTTGTCAACTTGATTACTTGCAAAGAGATGTTTCTAAAGGACCTAAACACTACGTTTCCTTCAGGGAGATTAAAAATCTTTGCTGGCAGCAGTTTAAACACTTTTTCATGCAACTACATTATTTGACCTATCAACATTCATTACATTAACCCATTCATTGGAATGTGTAGAAAAATACTCTCATTCATTGTATTTTCTGGGGAAATCAAAGTCCTTCTCTGACTATAGGTCTCTTCTACTTAGAAAGCCTGGAAGTGGGTTTAGATAATTCAGAGTGATTTGTTGTTCAGTCACTAAGTTGTGTCTGACTCTTTGCAATCCCATGGACTACAACATGTCAGGTTCCTCTGTCCTTCACTATCTCCTGCAGTTTGCTCAAATTCATGTCCATTGAGTCTGTGATGCTATCTAACTATCTCATCTTCTGCTGTCCTCTTCTCCTTTTGCCTTCAATCTTTCCTAGCATCAGAGAGAGTCTTTTTCCAATGAATCAGATTTTTGCATCAAGTGGCAAAAGTATTGGAGCTTCAGCTTCAGTTTTAGCCCTTCCAAAGAATATTCAGGATTGATTTCCTTTATGATTGACT
Source organism: Capricornis sumatraensis (assembly GCF_032405125.1). Lineage (NCBI taxonomy): Eukaryota > Metazoa > Chordata > Mammalia > Artiodactyla > Bovidae > Capricornis > Capricornis sumatraensis. Next base: position 26,008,731 of record NC_091069.1, on the reverse strand, counting down.
GGTTTGATTTCCTCGCAGTTCAAGAGACTCTTAAGAATCTTCCCAGCATCACAATTCCAAAGAATCTATTCTTCCATGTTCATGATTTCTTTATGGTCCAATTCTCATATCTATACAGGATGACTGGAAAAACCATAGCTTTGACTATATGGACCTTTGTCAGCAAAGTGATTTCTTTGGTTTTAATACACAGTCTAGGTTTGGCATAACTTTTCTTCCAAGGAGAAAGCTTCTTTTAATTTCATGGCTGCAGTCATCATCCACAGCAATTTTGGAGCCCACGTAGATAAAATCTGTCACTGCTTCCACTTTTTTCCCCTTCTATTTGCCATGCAGTGATGGGACCAGATGCCATGATCTCAATTTTTTGAATGTTAAGTTTAAGGTCAACTTTTTCATTCTCCTCTTTCACCCTCATCAAGAGGCTCTTTAGTTATTCTTCACTTTTTGCCATTAGAATGGTATCATCTGCATATCTGAGGTTTTTGATATTTCTCCCCACAATCTTGATTCCAGCTTGTGATTCATCTAGTCTAGCATTTCACATGATGTACTCTGCATAGAAGTTAAATGAGCAGGGTGACAATACACAGCTTTGTTGTACTCCTTTCCCAATTTTGAACCAGTCAGTTGTTCCCTGTTAAGTTCTAACTGTTGCTTCTTGACCCACATACAGAGCCTTATGTGGCTCTCAAGAGCCAGATAAGGTGGTCTGGTCTTCCCATCTCTTTAAGAATTTTCAGTTTGTTGTGATCCACACAGTCAAAGGTTTTGGCATAGTCACTGAAGCAGAAGTAGGTGTTTTTCTGGAACTCCTTTGCCTTCTCCATGATCCAGTGAATGTTGGCAACTTGATCTCTGATTCCTCTTCCTCTTCAAAACTAGAATCTAACAAACAGTGAATCTCATGAGATTTTTCTTTCATGATTCTTGACTTTTTAGGGCCTCTATGTCCTCCTTCTGACTATCGTTTGATTTTTTACTTCTTTGTTCCCTTATTTCATTCAATCAAACAATATTTCTGAGCAGTTATTATTTGCCAAACCCTGGGCTACAGGCTTGCAGAAACAGCTGAGTCTTCCTCCACCCCTTCCACCCCTACACACACTGATTCAGTTCCAGATGGAGGGACTGTCCATCTAGAAGACATAGGAAGTCACTGTCCTGATCACATCCCAAGCTGAAACCAATAGGAAGGCAGAATGCTGGGATGCCCACTAGTTGGAGCACGTTCAGTAAGATCAGCTCAACACACATTCCTGAGGATCTGTTAGGGCCAGACTCCAGGCTAAACTTTTCCTCAAAGGTTTGGTGGAGGAAACAGAATAGAAATAGATGTTTAATCTTTGAGATTAATATGCAGAGAGGCTATGAGGACCCAAGCAGAGGCACCTGATCTAGACTGGAGAAGTGTGGGGTCCAGAGACTTCTAGTGTGGGAGGTCAGAGAAGTCTTCCTAGATGGAGTGCTAGGGATAAGCAGGAGCCAGCTAGCTGAAAAGGGAGGCATTTAGACACAGCAAACTATGAACAGAGACCTGCAGTTTATGAAGAAAATTTTACTTGCTATCAGAAAGTGATGATAAGGTCAGCAATTTCAGTAATGAAGCCAAGTATTCCAAGCAAAGGAGACTTTGTTGCAATCACAGACTTGTTACCTGACAGCAAGGGGTAGGAGGAAGGCACCCTCTCCAAGATACCAACAGCAATCAGGTTATTTTTTACCTCTTGAAATACATACAGCAGGGGCTTCTCTGGTGGTTCAGTGGTAAAGAATCCACCTGAAATGCAGGAGACATGGAAATTACAGATTCGATCCCTGGGTCAGGAAGATCCTTAGAGTAGGAAACGGCAATGGACATGACTGAGTACACACACACACACACACACACATACACACGCATACCGATAGCTGCTACCTCAGCAGGGATTTATTTCTTCTTTTATGGATTCTCTAATGCAGACTTTTTCCAAGTGTAGTCTAAGCCCCACATACATTAGAATCCACATGGGCTATTAAAAAAAAAAATCCCATATCTACAGACTATTGTGTTTACTGGTTGAATCAAAGTCTCTAGGAGTGGGTGCAAGAATTTGCATTTTTCAACAAGCATCCAGATGAATGTTTAAAACAAGAGTTTGGGAATCCCTTTCAATAGGTTAGAGAAAGGATTCTCAACCTTAGGTAAACATTCGAATCACCCTAGGGAGGTATTAAAGTAATGCCCAGGACCCATCCCCAAATTTCCTGACTCATATGGTCTTGGGGTATACATGGGGTATATACATCAACATTTTTCAGACCATCACAGACAATTCTAATGTTTGGCTACAGGCACTCAGATGACTATTTTGAGAGTAAAAATGAAGACTGCTGCTGCTGCTAAGTCACTTCAGTCGTGTCCAACTCTGTGTGACCCTGTAGACAGCAGCCCACCAGGCTCCCCCGTCCCTGGGATTCTCCAGGCAAGAACACTGAAGTGGGTTGCCATTTCCTTCTCCAATGCAGGAAAGTGAAAAGTGAAAGGGAAGCCGTCGCTCACACAACAGGTCAAAATTTGGGAAACATACTGAAAGCAGTGCTTTCAGGGAAATGTGTGGCGTTAAATGCATGTGCTAGAAAAGGAAAAAGGTCTCAAATCAGAGATCTAAGATTTTACCTAAGGAAACTAGAAAAGAAAGCAAAAATATCCCAGCAAACAGAAGAAGGAAGGAAGAGCAGAAATTAGTGATATTGAGAATATATAAGTAGACAAAAACAATGAAACCAAGAGTTAGTAGTTTGATGAAATCAATAAAAAGGCTGTGGGAGAGAAAGAAGACAAAAATTTCATTTAGAAATGAAAGAGGAAACATTATTACAGATGTTACAAACATTAGCAATTACAACATAGTAAGAGAATAATATGGACAAATACTCTTTGCCCGTAATCACAAGAGTTTTGATGTTGTGAACAAATTCTTTGAATGATGAAAATTGCCAAAGCTCCCACAAACAGGAAAAAGAGCAAGAAGGCCTCAACAGTACTATGCTTCTTAAAGAAATTGAGTTCATGATTTTTTAAAAAAAGAAAAGGAAAATGAACCTCCTGGCTCAGGTGGTTTCACTTATGAATTCTATTAAATATTTAAGGAAGAAATAATACCAATCCTATACACAACTGTATCTACACAACACCAATTCTACCAATTCTAGAAGTTCTCTTCTAGAACTGTTAAAGGGGACAATACCCAACACATTTTACTCACCACATGTTAACTTGATACCAAAACCAGACAAAGACATTACGAAAGAATAAAATTACAGACAAAACATCTCTCATGGACATGACATAAATGTCCTCAACAAACTTCCAGAAAATCCAATCTAAAAATACATAGAAAGAAAAATATTTCATAATCAAAGTATTCAACATGGCTTAACTTTTAAAAAATCAATCAGTATTCACCACAGGAATAGACTAACTGTAAAACAACTGTGTATTAACATGGGGAAATACAAAGTAAATGGAAGAAAAGAACATGTGGCATGCTCTCAACTACTGAAAAGTACTCAGGCTTAGAAAAAGGGGTGAAAATTTAGCATATTATGAACAATTACCTTTGTGTATAGGAATACAGATATCTTTCTTTCTTTCAATAAACATTTTATAACTCTACAGCATTAGAAGCGTATTTATTTACAGGGAAAGTATAAAGTTGTACATAAATGTGAAGGACCTTCTTAAATGGCTGTCCATGTGTCCGATAGCTCCCTGTGTCTGTTTCATCTGTGTGCCCCAGGGCTCCTGCATGGCATATGGCATAAAGCAGATGTGTAAAAACCCTTTGAACACAGTTTCACTCAGGGATGCCCATCAGTTGAAATTTTCTTCAATGGGCATAAAGTGGTGTTCTTCCCTTTTATTCTATTCCTGACCTTCATGATCTTCCCTCTGCTAATGGGACACACGTTCGTCTTCATTTTAACTGTCGATGAAGTCCAGCTGTCTCATGGTTGTGACCACAAGCCTGGGGCAGTAGGTGTAAGAATCTGATGTCCTCTATCACAGCTCAATAAATCATGGAAAGCTAGTCCAAGCTTCACATCTCACTTGCAGACATTAGTGGAGCATGAATTTGCATTTCTTCCTCTGGGATTAGTATTTAATGGTATATTTTAGTATCTAACCTTGAGATGATCCACATATATCTGTTAAATGGAAGCAAAAGAGCATCCTTTTATTCCTATCACTGCCAACCAGGTTCAGGCTGTGAACTTCTGGATATGTCTATGAATTTCTCTGATGCAACACTCACCAAGGGCACTTTCTGCTCTGCTCCATTTCTTCCTTCTTCACCAGCAAATACTAACTGGGCATCTACTGTTGGAAGAAGTGGTATTTGGTCCTAAAGAGGCTGTAGGATGAGCCATCGAGAAACCACAGTCTAATAGGAATATAGACATAGTCACACACACACACACACACACACACACACACATAATCAGCAACAATATCTGATGCATAGATGAGAACAACCAATGGATAAGTACAAGAGAAATATCGAAGGGTATCAATCCCAAACTTGCACACTCAGAGTAAGAAGCCCAGCAACTAAGGTAGGTTAAGGCAGGGCCGAATGGATTTTAAAGAGTCTTTTTGTGTTTGTTTGCTTGGGGATTGGCGAGGTGGTTAGGGGGAGTGTTGTTTAGATTTTAAAGAGTCTTGATATGAAACTATTAAATTCTGTCTTATTTTTTGACTATGGAAAGGCCCTGAACTTTTTCCTCAGGCTCATGAGCAAAGCTATAATTTTGGGAACATTATTCTAGCAACCTGGGCTGAATGGACGGGGTGAACAGTGGAAATGAAAATTTCAAGAAAACGATTGGAAGATGAAATTGCAGAAATCACTCAAAGTAAAATAATATATAAAGTAGGAGACTGAGGTCCAACCATGCAGTGAAACTGCAATATAAAAGTGAAAAATAAGTCTGCCATTTGTACAGAACCACACGCTCTCTATTATACCTAGAGATCAAGAAAAAATGTAGAGAATACTTGGAATATAATGCCTGCTAGGTATTTGGATGTTGATTATAAATGGATTTAAGTGTCATAAAAAAGAAGTTTGAACTGTTCAGTGGCTATGCGGGACCCATTAGAGTCTTCAGAGCTGAGATGGGCATTGGGTATAAATGAACTTTGTTATTGTTGCTCAGTCAAGTTTTGTCCAAGTCTTTGCGACCCCCATGGACTGCAGCACACCAGGCTTCCCTGTCCTTCACTATGTCCTAGAGTTTTCTCAAACTCATGTCCATTGAGTCAGTGATGCTATCCAACCATCTCATCCTCTGTTGTCCCCTTCTCCTCCCATCCTCAATCTTTCCCAGTATCAAGGTCTTTTCCAATGAATCAACTCTTCATATCAGGTGGCTAAAGTATTGGAGCTTCAGTTTTAGTAACAGTCCTGTCAATGAATTTTCAGGGTTGATTTCCTTTAGGATTGACTGGCTTGATCTCCTTGCAAATCAGCTGAACTTTAGGAAGATTCAGTTCTGAGCAGATGCAAGATAGATAGGAACATGACTGAACTTCCCACAGTCTGGTAGGTATTGTCATTACCCTGAGAAGGATGCTCCCGTATCTGCATTTTTAGTCGAGCCTGAAGACTTTCAGCTTTCTGTGCTGAATTACTTCAGTTGCGTCAGATCCATTGTGACCCTGTGGACCATAACCCACCAGGCTCCTTTTTCCGTGGGATTCTTCAGGCAAGAATACTAGAATGGGTAGCCATGCCCTCCTCTGCACTTTCCATAGCTGCCTACAAACTACACCTGGCTCATGGATCCAGTCCTCATCCCATGAGCACACAGTTTGGCTCTATGTTGGAGGAGTGAAACTTCTTTGAGAACCTGCAGGCTGTTGGGAAGTCAGGGACATCAAAAAGCCTAGGCCCTAGTCAGTGTGACCAAATCCATACTTGCTCTCCCAGATGTTGAGTCCGCCTGACACAGACTCCTGGATTTAAAGAATACAAGTTTTATGGTTTTCGGTTTCTTTTTACCTACAAGCAAACCCAAGCAAACACCATCAGTGGGTAAGCTGAATGGAACACAGGAGTAAACTCAAGGAAACACCCTCAGTGAGTAAAATGAATGAAACACAGGCATCTTTTATTCCCTGTAGTCTTCAGTTTTGCTTACGAATGCAAATTCTCTAAATTGCAGCAGACATTCAGTTATCAGTAGTGTTTTTGAGTACCTACTCTGTGATGTATTTTTTCCAATATAGATTTTGGGGGTACTCAAGAAGCCTTTCATTAAATCCACCTGGAAAACAAAGAATCCCCTCCCAATTTATGTTTCCTAAATTTGAGTTTTTTGCTTGTCAGGTTTTCTATTTAAGTGATAAAAGATGAGTAAGACCTGTATACTGTTAACTGCAAAATAATACTGAAAGAATGAAAAATGGCCTAAATGAATGGAGAGATATAACACATTCCTGGATCAGAAAACCCAATAGTTTAATGATGTCAATTCTCCCCAGATTAAACCATGGATTAAATACAACTCAAATCAAAATATCAAGGAGGTTTCATTTGCAGAAATTGATAATTTGGTTTTAATATAGAGTAATATAAAGGGTATGCATGGCCAAGTCAACTTTGAGAAGAATAAAGTTGTGGTTCTTACACCACCTTATTTCAAGACTTATTGTAAAGCTGCAGTTAGTAAGATAGTGTGATATTGGCATAAATACAGAATAAAGATCAAAACAACATAATGAAGAGTATAAAAATACAATGGAGACAAAGTTACATAAGTTATAGCTTCTGACTTTAATGGGGTCAGAATGTATGTGGAGATTTTGAGCGGATTAAACTTTACAATTCAATATAATAAACGCTGCCAGAACCAGATACAGAGTGTCAAAGTCAACTGAGGGCATCTAGAAATTTTCCCTAGATGAGATGAAGTCTGGGCTGAACCCTGAAAGATTCAAGAGTTTGCCAGATGAAAAGTAGGTGACTAGCATTGTGGGTAGCAACATACATGAATAAGCAGAGGCACACATGGATTTGAAGCAATCTGGTAACGACCAGTTATTCCCCACCTGTTGGGAGTATAGAGAGATGATAGACAGTAGAGGAAAACAGCAGCTATATCGCGACAAGCATTATGCACTAAGACAGGCAGGATGTTGTATGCCGCAGATGATCAGAAGCCACTGAAAATTTTACACGTCTTATGGTTATATTTGAGCTTTAATGTATTGCTCTGTCTTATTAGCAAGACCAGTTAGAATGCTATTCTAGAATGGACATAGTGGAGGCTTAACCTAAGGCAAAGGCAATCATGCATTGAGTATGAAGCAGAATCATCGGAAGGCACAATCATGAGTATCTGATAACTGATGAGATGTGGAGCTGAGTAGTGTTGGAGAAAGAGTCGGACACGACTTAACAACTGAACATTATCCAAGCTTCCAATTTTCCCTTTCCTAGTAAAGCTGTGAGGCCCTTGCTGGCCTACAAATAATTTATCTCCCTAGAATCTTGCCAAACTTTGGCCCAGCTCTATCCAGACACTAGACTATAAATGGTTGAAGAAATAACAGGAAAGGAGCAGAGTTGAAAGGCCACTGGGCAACTGTTTTTCTTTAGCTCTGTCTGAACCGAATAATCAGCCAACTGGGGGTCAGGCCAGCCACTTCCATCCCACCTTTTATTACTCAGTGTGACAACTCATGGGACCTAACCTCAGAGCGGTCACTGGATCTGCCAAAGTTCTCAAGAGCCTAAATCCCCACTGCATATATTTCCTAGACACATCAATGGTACTGTTTATGTCTAGCTAAGCCACAAAGAACATTCCACTGTGGAAGCCAGTTTACTGTAATTTTTTTCAATTTTTTTAAGGAAGAAATAATAAAGATGAAAACCTCAGTGATCTCTCATTGCTTAATTCCATTCTGACAGAGATCTTTGTTACTTCCCAAAGCCTGTGTACTTGCTGAAATGTCCAATGCCCTTGCAGTTGGAGAAGGACATATAACTAGTTCTGGACAACTGGCACTGAGCAGAAGTGATGTGTGTCATTTCCAAGCTAAAGCATTTAAGAGAGAATGAACAGCTCTTTAGTTCACTCTTCCTATGCCAGCTGACCTGGAAGCCACGTTTTTCAGGTGGCACAGCTGCAAGATACAAGAAACTGAGGTCTTTAAGTCACTGTTTAAAAAGGAATTGTCAGGATCTCCCTGGGGGTCCAATGGTTAACACTTTGCCTTCTAGTGCAGGGGATGTGGGTTGTATCCCTAGTCAGGGAGTTAAGATCCCATGTGCCTCATAGTCAAAAAATCAAAACATAAAACAAAAACAATATTGTAACAAATTCAATGAAAGCTTTAAAAATGGTCCACATCAAAAAATATTTTTTTAAAAAAACTGTCCTAGAGAGCTGTCAGATTCATGAGTGAGAAATGAATCTTTATGTATGAAACCACTGAGATTTGGGCCCCTATTTGTGACTGCTCCAGAGCCTAGATTAGTCTAAGAAATAATGAGCAAGAAATCAAGGCATAGACTGAGACCTCAGGTTATTACAAAGTAACGTCAATTGCTGAATCAAGGTACAGCACAAACCCAGCAACAATCCACACCAGGTCAGAGCTGATCTCAAGCCTCTGGTCCTTCACCTTACCACCACCCTAGGGCTTGGCTCCTCGCAGATCCTCAGACAAGTAGGAGCTAGGGATGAGACTGACTAGTCTCTAGGACAAATAGCCTGGCGGAACTAGAACACGTGGGGAAACCCATATCACACCAAGTTTCAGAAGAAGCTTTTCTGTGTTGCTAGGAAGTTAAAACACTTTGACCTTTACCATCAGTACACAGCCTACACTCTCTGGGCACTAGGCACTGTTTAAGGTCCTACAGCGGATGTAACAATGGCTAAGACAGAGCCCCATTTTGCACTGAGCTTACATCCCAGACCCAGTGCAGTAGAAACTGCACTACGCCAAAGGCGAGGATCCCTGCGCTGTAGCCACAGCATCACTCTAACTGTGCCTGTGGGCAAGATCCCTCCCCTAGCTGTGTTTCTTTTCTTTGATTTTAAAATGGGATGTTCTGACTCGATAATATTTTATGGGCTTCCCAGGTGTGACTAGTGGTAAAGAACCCACTTGCCAATGAAGGAAAGGTAAGAGACACAGGTTCAATCCCTGGGTAGGAAAGATCCCCTGGAGAAGGGCAGGACAACCCACTCCAGTATTCTTGCCTGGAGAACCCCATGGACAGTGGAGTCTGGCAGGCTACAGTCCATAAGGTCAAAAAAGTCTGACATGACTGTGGAGACTTAGCATGCATGCACGCAAAATATAGTGTAGACTATCTCTAAAGGGCTATTTGAGGGCATAAGAAGAAATTACAAGCTTCCTGGACAGAGCTTTGCATAAGAAAGGATATATAGAAAATTCTGAACAGTTAAACCAGAAGGCTTCTGAGAAGGTTAGCCATATGTGTTTGCCAAGTTTTATAAAGCCCAAGAACACCACTGGATCTTTAAATGTGCCATATTCAAAATATTCTCCTCCGTTTCCTCCTTGGATAGATGGAGAGGTTCCCCTTGGTACACTAGCTAACTTTAAAAACAATCATTCCTAAAACATACTCAAAGAAAGACACCTTGAGAAGGCATGAGCTATTCTCTTATTATATCAGATAATTGGCTTCAGATAATGCTTACCTGAGCTGAATGAGAATTATGTCCTCAAGAGTTTCTATACCGATCGACTGTTAAGCTTGTCTTCAGAGATTTTTAACTGCAAAATGCATTGCCTCTATAAACTATTATGCTAGTATTGATTTTTTTTCTCTGTATATAAAAGTTCCCCATTTCCCTGCCACTTGCTGATCAACCTGGTCTTTTTTATATAGCTAACATCAGCTTAGCTCAAAGCCCTCGCAGTGAGTTTTGTTTATGTTCCTCAAAAGGAGCATTCTGCCTTTTATTAAAGAGTATCGCCTATGAAAATATAGCAAGGATGGCTCTTATAAATCATCTACTACCCAAATTCAATTCACATTCTGCCTGGTATCTTATCTCTTCTTAAAATCATTGTACGGTGCAGGACAGTGAAAAGAACACAGGTTTTGTTGTCAGACAAACCTAATATGTAATTCTCAGTTCAGAAATTCATTGTGTGTGTGAACCGCAGCATGATCCTTAAGCTCTCTGAGCCTCAGGCAAGGTGGCAAACCAGTATCTTGCACCATTTTTATCAGCATCATGTGACTACCATCTCTTTGCTTGTTCAAAATGGGATCTATTATTAGAGAATGTTAGAACTGAAATTATCTCACTTAATCTGAGTTCTCATCTAACAGAGAAGGAAATAGGCCTCTAGAGAAAAGAAGCTTGTATACATCTCTTGATGGTTTCAGAATTCCTTACAGTTCAGCTACAGTGTCTTCTCTGACCCCAGCCAGTGCTCTGGTCTGGATTTCACCAAAGACATCCTGATTAGCGGGTTCAGCAGAAGCATTTTCACTGAGATTTAACTGGTCCTCCCTGCTGCTTTAGTTGGCTCAGAACATCTAAAAGCACTCTGGGCTGCCAGCATCTCTCACTCTCCTGAAGGTCAGGTCTGTCTCAGGAGATCTTCTTTGTCTCCTTTAACGTCCTTCACGGTTTCATCCTGAACCACTGCCTTTCTCACTTTGCAGAGTTACACTCCCATTTTCTGTACCTCCTATGACAATGACACCCAGATGTGAACTTCTGCCCCAGAACTCTCCCCCCAAGATCCAGGCAGTCGTCTCCAGCTGGTCTTTCAACATATCTGCCTGGTATTCCCTGTCCACTTCGCTGTCCACAGCACTGGAAGTTAATTCATTAAACTTCCCACAAAGTCCCTGATTATCTTTTCTTCAGTTGATGGTTATACCCAGACACTTGATCAAAAAAATCAAGACCCATTTTTTTTTTATTATTTCTCTCACTGTCCTCACTATACCCTGATCTTATACTAAATATGTCTGAAACCCATTCTCTTTGGTTCAACAATACCACCACTGCTCTAATTTAGGATCTTCATCATTTCCCTCCAGAATTATTTCCCCATGCTTCCCTGGTGTCTCAGATGGTAAACAATCTGCCTGCAACGTAGGAGACAAGGGTTCAATCCCTGGGTCAGGAAGATCCCCTGAAGAAGGGAATGGCAACCCACTCCAGTATTCTTGCCTGGAGAATTTCATGGACAGAGGAAGCTGGCAGGCTACCGTGGATGGGATACCAAAGAGTCAGACGTGACTAACAATTTTTAAGTCATCTCCCTGGACACACTTCACATCCATTTTCCAGAGAAAACAGAATAATATATCCAAAACAGGCCCACTCCAAGAGTGGTCCTCAGAAAAAGAAACAGTTTTCTGGACGTGACAAAACAAGAAGTTTGTGCTGGAATACGAACCAGCCGCATCACTAAGCTTGCTATTTGGTTCAGCTTTTTTTTTCCCAAATAGCAACACATTCACTGTGAAAGAAGCAGAGTGTTAAAACACATTCTGCCTCAAAATTCTTACATCATTACAGATCAGCACTTTGAATGGTACTGATCTCAGAAAGTCCGGGGGACCAGGGCCATATGGAAGATGCCCTAAGTTTCAATATCTGCTTCCTTTTCCAGCCCCATGTGTCACCATGCTTGACCTCATCCTTTCTACTCTTGCAACATTGATCTGCCTGTCATTCTCTGCTTCCCACCTACACCCACCCTCCCCAACCATGCCCACAATTGTGGGAAAAAAATATACACAGAGGTTTTCATTCAAAAAGTCTTTCTATCACGATCATCATCCCCGTCCTACCCCACATGCCACTTCCACTGTATGTTATACCTCTCATTTGCTAGACTGATCACTTGTTTTATAATTTACACACTTCTCCCAACCAAAATGTTAACTCCTTGAAGACAAGTTCTTTATCTTACTCATCTCTATTAGTCAGAGACTATATTAGAGTTGCCACTGTATTATCAGTTCAGTTCAGTCACTCAGTCGTGTCTGACTCTTTGCAACCCCATGGACCAGAGCACACAGGCTTCCCTGTCCATCACCAACTCCCAGAGTTTACTCAAACTCATATCCATCAAGTCAGTGATGCCATCCAACCATCTCTTCCTCTGTCGTCCCCTTCTCCTCCTGCCTTCAATCTTTCCCAGCATCAGGGTCTTTTCAAATGAGTCAGTTCTTTGCATCAGGTAGCCAAAGTATTGGAGTTTCAGCTTCAGCATCTGTCCTTCCAATGAATATTCAGGACTGATTTCCTTGAGGATGGAAGGTTGGATCTCCTTGCAGTCCAAGAGACTCTCAAGAGTCTTCTCTAACACCACAGTTCAAAAGCATCAATTCTTCAGTGCTCAGCTTTCTTTATAGTCCAACTCTCACATCCATACATGACTACTGGAAAAACCATAGCTTTGACTAGATGAACGCTTGTTAGCAAAGTAATGTCTCTGCTTTTTAATATGCTGTCTAGGTTGGTCCTAACTTTTCTTCCAAGGAGCAAGTGTCTTTGAATTTCATAGCTGCAGTCACCACCTGCAGTGATTTTGGAGCCCAGAAAAAATTATAAAGCCTCTCACTGTTTCCATTGTTTCCCCATCTATTTGCCATGAAATGATTTGCCACTGTATTATGTAATTGTATTATACTTGAGAGAGTTAAAGCTTAGGCAGTCCAGGCCCATTTAAGGTGGAGGTAAACATTCTCCCTCATGCTTCCCTTAAGCCTTGTGCAACAATGTATCTTACCTGAGAACTGGCCCTTCTTTAGGATCATGGAAAAAGCAAGAGAGTTCCAGAAAAACATCTATTTCTGCTTTATTGACTATGCCAAAGCCTTTGACTGTGTGGATCACAATAAAATGTGGAAAATTCTGAAAGAGATGGGAATACCAGACCACCTGACCTGCCTCTTGAGAAATCTGTATGCAGGTCAGGAAGCAACAGTTAGAACTGGACATGGAACAACAGACTGGTTCCAAATAGGAAAAGGAGTATGTCAAGGCTGTATATTGTCACCCTGCTTATTTAACTTCTATGCAGAGTACATCAGGAGAAACGCTGGACTGGAAGAAACACAAGCTGGAATCAAGATTGCCAGGAGAAATATCAATCACCTCAGATATGCAGATGACACCACCCTTCTAGCAGAAAGTGAAGAGGAGCTAAAAAGCCTCTTGATGAAAGTGAAAGAGGAGAGTGAAACAGTTGGCTTAAAGCTCAACATTCAGAAAACGAAGATCATGGCATCTGGTCCCATCACTTCATGGGAAATAGATGGGGAAACAGTGGAAAGACTTTATGTGTCAGACTTTATGTTTTTGGGCTCCAAAATCACTGCAGGTGGTGACTGCAGCCATGAAATTAAAAGACGCTTACTCCCTGGAAGAAAAGTTATGACCAACCTAGATAGCATACTCAAAAGCAGAGACATTACTTTGCCTACTAAAGTCCATTTAGTCAAGGCTATGGTTTTTCCAGTGGTCATGTAAGGATGTGAGAGTTGGACTGTGAAGAAAGCTGAGTGCCGAAGAATTGATGCTTTTCAACTGTGGTGTTGGAGAAGACTCTTGAGAGCCCCTTGGACTGCAAGGAGATCCAACCAGTCCGTTCTGAAGGAGATCAGCCTTGGGATTTCTTTGGAAGGAATGATGCTAAAGCTGAAACTCCAGTACTTTGGCCACCTCATGCGAAGAGTTGACTCATCGGAAAAGACTCTGATGCTGGGAGGGATTGGGGGCAGGAGGAGAAGGGAACGACAGAGGATGAGATGCCTTGATGGCATCACTGACTCGATGGACATGAGTCTGAGTGAACTCTGGGAGTTGGTGATGGACAGGGAGGCCTGGCGTGCTGCGATTCATGGGGTGGCAAAGAGTCAGACACAACTGAGCGACTCAACTGAACTGATCACATAGCACAGTGTCTTACTTATGAAAATGCTTTTCTTAGGCTCTATGTTGATGATTATAATTGTAACAAGCCTTGCCTGGGAACCTGTTCCTCAAGACTTTTCCCCCTGATTACATAGGAAGAGTGTATCTCGCCCAGTGACAGTGTCTGGAACCCGTTCTCCCTGGCTAATCTATGTCAAAGTCATCTCAGTATGTATGCCATGTAAGATGGAACTCTTACAGCCTTGAGGTATTCTTTTTATCTGTTCTCAGCAGTTGATTCAGAAGTATATAAGGCCTTGCTTAAACTAGTGAGGGTGGGTACTCTTTCTATCCACTTCTGATGTCTATATCAGAAGCTTTCTCTGTCCTGTCATTTTAAACAAAATTTTGCTGCACAAAGCTCTGAGTGACTGAGACCTATTATAGGTCCTGGAATGAAATCTCCTTTGGAGACCATAAACCCAGTGGCACCATTCACCATAAACTATCATACTAGTATGTAATTATTATACTATACTATTGATACTATATTAACTAAATCCCAAAGTTTTAGTAGCTTAATGAAATTAACGTTCATTTCTTAATCACTCAAGTTCAATGCATGATATTTCTAGGCAGACAGATATCCCAGGTGGCCCTCCTCTACCTGGTGATTCAGGCATCCAGGCTTTGTGATATAACAAGAAGGTGATTCCTTGGGGTCCTTTCCTATATCTTCTTCATTCAGCTAAGGATGGTAAAAGGGGGAGAGAGAATAATATCATGAAAGATATTTTAGGAGCCAGACCTGGAAGTGGCTCCCATTACTTCTCCTGCAATCCATTAGCCATAATCTAGTCACATGGTCTCTCTTGACAGCAAGTGAACTAAATAATACCTGTGAACCCAGGAGGAAAAGGCAACTGCTCTATGACCATCCCAATGTGCCCAAACCACACGATCCCTGAACTTCCAGCATTTATTACAGTGCTAGGCATAGCATTATAGGTTCTCAAAAAAAAAGTTTCTTAGCAAGTGTTAGTCAGTTAGAGTGGGGAGAAATGGGTATGAAATGGTGAGTAGAGGAAGTGACAGCTAGACAACCACAGACTCCATGAACTGTAAAAAAAAAAAAAAAGAAAGAAAGAAAGAAAAAGTAAAATAAAAAGCACTGACCTGATTGAAGACTCCCAGGGGGACAACGTGCCCAACATGCTTCTTTCCCTGATAGGTCTTGAGTGTACACTGTATTTGCATCCCCTTCCCTGATTGGTCTCAGGAATAATGCCTTATTTGCATAGGCACCAGGGACCACTCAGGGGAGGGAACAAGGAATATAAAAGAGGGAAGCCAAAATGGAACAGGGCAACTCCTGTGCCTGTTGGTTTTCCCTCACCCCTGGAGAACATACTGCTTGCTGCTTGCCCAATAAATCTTGCCTGCTTAAGTTGTACTGGTCTGTAGTGTCAATTCTTTGCTACAAGGTAAGAACCAAGCAAGAAGAACCAGCCTGACATAAGTAAATGACTGACTGTCTTCTCACTCTTAGGCAAGTCTTTTGTTTTGGAACAGAGAGGGGTTTACTGTAGGGTCAAGCAAGGAGAATGTATGGCTCATACTCAAAACCCTAAATTCCCAGATGGATTTTAGGGAAGAATTTTTAAAGCAGATTCTGAGATGAAGACTGGAAGCTGTGTGCCTTACTTGTATTACTAGACAAGTCTTCATTGCATAATATAACAGCAATAGAATGAAAGATGGAATTTGATTGATTGAATGAGTAAAGGGTGCTGCCTCCAGCTTGGGAGAATGGAAGCTTCTAGAGGCAGTGGTGGGTATAAAAGCAGAGATGGCAAATGAGCTGTCTTGGGGGTGGGCTTCAAGAAGCTATGTTCAGGGTTCTTGGGCAGACAGGTCTGGTTGAGGTTTCTTCGAGAGGCATCTGCTCTATCTCCCTTGCCATTTCAGGCAACAACTGGACTGCTTGATGAAGAACTTTCAAAATCTTTTCCTCAGTTATCTTTCTATTTACATTTTTCATTTCTAGGAGCTTACAGAGAAAAGTAAAGAGTCTTACATTCCATTTGTAATGTCATCATGTTTTTTTTTTTTTTTCCCCTGTGTGTTCCAGTTCCCTGGGAGAATCTTTAAAGGTTATATTTGGACTCAAGTAACTTTTTCATTTTTTAACTTAAACCACCCCCCACAAAAAATCTCTTGATCTTAACCTTAAATGGCACTCTTTAAACAAAACATAAATTCAGGCTCAAATAGACTCACAAATGTCCCTTTAAAGGAATAGTATTTACTCTTAAGAGCTAGGGGCTTCCCTGGTGGCTCAATGATAAAGAACCCACCTGCCAATGCAGGAGATGCAGGTGCAGTCCCTCAGTCCAGAAGATTCCCTGGAGAAGGAAATGCCAACCCACTCCAGCATTCTTGCCTGAGATAATCCCATGGACAAAGGAACCTGGCAGGCTACAGTCCATGGAGTCACAAAAGATTCAGACACAACTTAACAGTTAAACAACAACAACAACATTAAATAATCAATCCAAAGTTCAGAATGTTATTAATAGAAGATGATGTGAGATGGGTCAAAAACACATCACACTTCTGGGGTAAGAGACAACCCATCTGAAACACTCCCATTGGAACACCTGTGTCCTGTCCTCAGAAGCTGGATCAAAGATTTCCATTTAGTCTGGTCCCTAATTGAAAAAAATTATGACTTTAATCTACTTGTAACCTGATGTAACATAATGCACATCCAATCAAAAAACCTCCATTAGATAGTTTGAAGAAGCAGAGAAATTTTGGTTATAAGACCCCAATTTTGTAGAAATATGGATTTTAAAACTATGGGGTAAAGAAGTTTTCTGTCATATTTGCAAAGGACATTTGAGTTCAGTTAATCCATCTACAAATCCCTAATCCATCTCTTACCACTTTCATACACTGGATTCATCTTCACAAGGCAGATCCTCATCTTTAACTACATCTTGACTGCCTTTTAAACTCAGCGGAAGTTTATGAAACAAAAAAGCAAGTGAACCAAACAATCTGCTTTCAGTTCACCAGCTGATCTCGCATGAGAAGCTGTGAGTAAGTATCCTATGACACCACTTGTCTGCCTGCTGGCCAGAAGCCAATATCTAAATAGCCATTTGTACACATGTTTCTTCAGTAGATTTTGAGGCTGATTATGTGCAGGGTACTGAACTAGCATCCATGAAGATTGCTACAAAGCAGAAAAGACACTTTATGAAGCTTATGATAAGAAAAAGACATAGATGCCTTTTGAATTAAAATTCAAAACTATTTCCTTGACACCTGCTAATGCCAAGTACTGTGTTGAATGCTGAGGAGTAAAGATCCGGTTCCAGTTCAGTAGCTCAGTTATGTCCGACTCTTTGGGACCCCATGTACCACAGCACACAGGCTTCCCTTCCATCGCCAACACCTGGAGCTTACTCAAACTCATGTCCATCAAGTCAGGGATGCCATCCAACCATCTCTTCCTCTGTCATCCCCTTCTCCTCCCACCTTCAATCTTTCCCAGCATCAGGGTCTTTTCAAATGAATCAGTTCTTTGCATCAGGTGGCCAAAGTATTGGAGTTTCCACTTCAGTATCAATCCTTCCAATGAATAATCAGAACTGGTTTCCTTTAGGATGGACTGGTTGGGTCTCCTTGAAGTTCAAGGGACTCTCAGGAGTCTTCTCCAACACCACAGTTCAAAAGTATCAATTCTTCTCCAACTCTCACATCCATACATGACTACTGGAAAAACCATAGCTTTGACTAGACAGACCTTTGTTGGCAAAGTAATGTCTCTGCTTTTTAATATGTTGTCACAGCTTTTCTTCCAAGGAGCAAGTGTCTTTTAATTTCATGGCTGCAGTCACCATCTGCAGTGATTTTGGAGTCCAAAAACATAATAAATGAGATTCAGATAAACTGACATCAATAACAATAATCATGTGAATAAAACTGGTGTGAATAAAAGCACAAAGGAGGTATATATATATGATGATAATGGTAGTGGGAGTAATAAATAATGATAAAAACAATTAACACATTAAGTTATTATGTGATTTTAAGAAACTTTCTGAAAGCCTTTTCCTCACTTTAATTTTATAAGGAATAGTATTATTATTGTTATTATCTCCATGATACAGTTGAGGGATTTGAAGCACAGAGAGATTAAGCAACTTGTCCAAGGTCACACAGCATTAAGTGGAGAAGACATGAGCCAAACTCAGCATTTCCACTTCCAGAACAACATCATGGATGAGGGGACAAATACTTCTTCTCGGGATATGACTGGGAATGGAATCAGAGAGCTGTCCATGGGAGCAATAACTTGCTAATTCTGGAAGATGAGTATGGGAAGAGGGAGAAGGAAGAAAATTTGGCTTCTCAGGGAAAGTAAACAATACCTATAAAGGCACAGAGGCATGAAAGAGTATGGCATAGTCAGGGACTGGCTGTTTTTGTTGCCTGGGGCATGGAGATAGGATACATGCAAAGGACACCATAGGATGATGGAGTAGACGAGGTAGGCTGGGTTCCAAGTCTGTACCAGCTACGTTTAGGAGCACAGGCTTTATCTTTCAGGTGATGAGAACCTATGTCTGTTATGAGGCCCAGGAAGGATCTCTATCAAAAGCCCTGGCCTCCTCTCCAAGCCAGGCCCTCCCTTTCTCAATTCTGCCCAACTGCTGATAACATTAGTTTCAGTGTTTGACCAGTTCCTTTCTCTGTAGCGTATGAATCAGTGTTTGTTCTTTAAGGCTTTGCTGGAAACACATATATCAGTAGCAAATATCTGTCCCCTTTTAAGCACGTTGAGAGTTTTTAATTTAAATAAAAATTCACCAGGGTTTACAGTAAGTGAAACAGTGACACACACACACACACAAACTTTATAAAGCACTTTTAATGTATAACAAATTCAGGACCTAAACAATTCAACAGAGCCTTCTTGAAAGAAACAGCATTCAATGTCTGTTCTTGCTGTTTGCTGCTAAGTCATGTCTGACTCTTTTGGGACCGCATGAACTATAGACTGTCAGGTTCCTCTGTCCATGGAATATATCAATCAAAAATACTGGATTGGGTTGCCATTTCCCTCTCCAGGGAATCTTCCCAACCCAGGGATCAAACCTGCTTCTCCTGTGTCTCTTGCATTGGCAGGTGGATTCTTTACTGCTGAGCCACCAGGGAAGCCTGTTTAACGTCTGTTGTTTTTGCTGTTCATTCTCAGTCGTGTCCAACTCTTTGCAGCCCCATGGACTGCAGCACCTCAGACTCCCCTGTCCTTCACTGTCTCCTGGGAGTTGCTCAAATTCATGTCCACTGAGTTAGTGATACTACCTAACCACCCTCTACCGCCCTCTTCTCTTTACGACCTTTAATCTTCCACAGAATCAGGGTCTTTTCCAATGAGTCAGCTCTTCACATCAGGTAACCAAAGTATTGGAGCTTCAACTTCAGCATCAGTTCTTCCAGTGAATATTTAGGATTGATTGGTTTGATCTCCTTAATATTTATAAGTACTTATAAGACAATCCCAAGCTGAGAAATTGAATATAGATATGCCAGCCATAGTTAATGACCGAACTCCACCTATAGAGTCATAGAGCTGCTTTTTCTGTCACGATGTCTTGCCTTTCTGGAGCCACCACTCCATCTCCAAAATCCAAGGCATGGAACTGCCCCTCTGGTCTCACTCTGCGTGGACCTACACTGTCTGACCTTCAAATGAAGGTTTCCTCAATCCTGGGAGATGCTGCTCCAATCGTCACCAGCACTTCCGCATCAGTCAACACAAATCTGTGATACACTCACTCTTCAGGCTCTAGCAAAAGAAAAAGGAGGGGGTGTCATGGTCCTCGGGTGAACAAGGAAATGGGGAGAGGGGGCAGTTTGCCTCAGGGCAGCAGCCTGCAAAGGCAGGAAGAGGGTGATTTGCAGTAGAGAATTTTAAAAACAATAATAAAGCCAAGTGGTATCCTATGCTGGAAATTTCAAACAATGGCCATGATGAAACAGGGCTCTGGAACAGGGCAGACACTCCCATCACACCCGCACTCCTTGGTATGACACTGGTGCTTTCAGCTGAAGGCTGGATTTCACGAGGAGTGTGGCTGCTGTCTTTGTCGCTTTGGCTGGCATCACTCGTGGGCTTGGGCAGAGATTACCAGGGCATCCAGGAGGACATCCCTGCTCTCACCTCCAGCTGAGGCATCTTCATCTTAACCTCCTGAGGGAGAATCAGCGTTAGACAACCTACGCAGAGAGGGTGGAGTGCTGTCCGGAGCAGTCATGGGTCAAAGGGCTCACGGATTTGTGTTTGTATCTGCAGGTCCAACTTGACTTACGAGGGATAGTTTGTCCATACCATTAGGGACGGTTTGAAACAAAGAACTGACATAATCACACTTGTGTCCCACAAAAATTATTCTAACGAATGATAGTGAAGGATAAACTAGCAAGAGTTGATCATGTGTGTTAGTCACTCAGCTGTGTCCAAACCCAAGGATCCACCAGGCTTCTCTGTCCATGGGGATTCTCCTGGCAAGAATATTGGAGTGGGTACCCGTTCCCTTCTCCAGGGGATCTTCCCAACCCAGGGATCCAACCCAGGTCTCCTGCATTGCAGACAGATTCTTTACGTCTGAGCCACCAGGGAAGCCCAAGTTGGGAGATGACAAAAAAAGATGAGACTATTTGGGTGGATGGAGAAAAAAACTTCACAGGAATGCTTTGCATCTGTAACCCTATTAAAACTGTGAACCAGAGGGGCCAGTCTGTAAGAAGTGCCAGGTGGTAGTCAATCTGCAAAAAGGACTCTTAAAGTAATTCTGTTCTTTATTTGTGTTATAAATTCCAGACTTCCTTATCTTCACTACAACATTTTTTAGGTCATCGCTCTCAAGAGCTTCTCACATGCAAACAGCTCCCAGAAAAACCCTCCTCCCCTTCCTCTTGTGCTCTTGCTCCTCTTCCTGCCTTCCCTCTCTGTTTTCCACAGTGGAGTTTTAATGTGAAGAATAGTTCTCAGGAACAGAGGAGGAGACAAATGGTGCATTTGGCTGCCAATTACACATTCTCTTTGGCAGGGGAAAAATGTGAACTCTCACAAGTTAATCATTGCCCTTCAATCACATGTCCTGACTTGACTAAGCACTCACTAAGCAGCAAAAACAACTACTGTAGGAATTCTGAAGAGAAGATAATGCATGTATCAGAGTAACTTAAACTACTTAAGACGTACTTATTTATGCTTTAATCAAAGCTCTTCTCCCCACTTCTACTCCCGCCAGCTAGAAACACTTTGTGTTCACATTACATACACAGAATATAGTCACTTTACTTCTGCTGGTGTTGCGCAAATATCAAATAATTCCTTAGTTCTTACGCTGGACAATAGTATAAACATTTTCCTTGTAGCCTCCTTGTAGCTTAGACAGTAAAGAAACTGCCTGCAATGCAGGAGATGCAGGTTTGATTCCATCAGGAAGATCCCCTGGAGAAGAGAATGGCAGTTCACTCCAGTATTCTTGCCTGGAGAAACACATGGACAGAGGAGCCTGATGGGCAGCAGTCCATGGGGTCGCAAAGAGTCAGACACAACTGAGCGACTAACACTACTATATATATAACATCATAATATATATATAATTATCTTAATATATATGGCAAACCACTTCAGTATTCTTGCCTGGAGAATCCCATGGCCAGAGGAGCCTGGCGGATTACAACCAATAGGATCTCAAAGACTTGGACACTACTGAGAGACTAAGCATGTGTACATGCATAATAAATTTATATATATAATTATATATATTTATATATACCATATATTATATAGTATAAAATATATAATAAAATATTATTTTAATCTATCATTTATTAAGACTAAATACAAAATATATTTATGTAAATTTCACCATGCATCATTTTATTTTTGACTCGCAAATGGTAACTAGAATCATCACAAGAATCGAGGTCCTGAGTTGAGGTCACTGTACTAGAAAAGTGACAGCATTGGGAAAGCAACCTAGGTCTTCTTAAGGCATATTATAAGCAATGTGGCCTAGGAACTTTACAATGTAGTTTCCTAGGTGTCAATTCACCTGGTCTGGATTCATACAATAGAAAAGCATTCATTAAGTTCCAACTATAAGCCATGCCCTGTGGGGCCACCCAAGATGGGCAGGTCATGGTGGAGAGGTCTGACAGAATGTGATCCACTGGAGAAGGGAATGGCAAACCACTTCAGTATTTGTGCCTTGAGAATCCCATGAACAGTATGAAAAGGCAAAATGATAGGATACTGAAAGAGAAACTCCCCAGGTCAGTAGGTGCCCAATATGCTACTGGAGATCAGTGGAGAAATAACTCCAGAAAGAATGAAGGGATGGAGCCAAAGCAAAAACGATACCCAGTTGTGGATGTGACTGGTGATAGAAGCAAGATCTGATGCTGCAAAGAGCAATATTGCATAGGAACCTGGAATGTCAGGTCCATGAATCAAGGCAAATGGGAAGTGGTCAAACAGGAGATGGCAAGAGTGAACGTCAACATTCTAGTAATCAGTGAACTAAAATGGACTGGAATGGGTGAATTTAACTCAGATGACCATTATATCTACTACTGTGGACAGGAATCCCTTAGAAGAAATGGAGTAGCCATCATGGTCAACAAAAGAGTCCAAAATGCAGTACTTGGATGCAATCTCAAAAATGACAGAATGATCTCTGTTCGTTTCCAAGGCAAACCATTCAATATCACAGTAATCCAAGTCTATGCCCCAACCAGTCATGCTGAAGAAGCTGAAGTTGAACGGTTCTATGAAGACCTACAAGACCTTTTAGAACTAACACCCAAAAAAGATGTCCTTTTCATTACAGGGGACTGGAATGCAAAAGTAGGAAGTCAAGAAACACCTGGAGTAAGAGGAACATTTGTCCTTGGAATATGGAATGAAGCAGGGCAAAGGCTAATAGAGTTTTGCCAAGAGAACACACTGGTCATAGCAAACACCCTCTTCCAACAACACAAGAGAAGACTCTACACATGGACATCACCATACAGATGGTCAACACAAAATTAGATTGATTATATTCTTTGCAGCCAAAGATGGAGAAGCTCTATGCAGTCAGCAAAAACAAGACCGGGAGCTGACTGTGGCTCAGATCATGAACTCCTTATTGCAAATTCAGACTTAAATTGAAGAGAGTAGGGAAAACCACTCTACCATTCAGGTATGACCTAAATCAAGTCCCTTATGATTATACAGTGGAAGTGAGAAATAGATTTAAGGGCCTAGATCTGATAGATAGAGTGCTTGATGAACTATGGAGAGAGGTTCATGACATTGTACAGGAGACAGGGGTCAAGATCATCCCCATGGAAAAGAAATGCAAAAAAGCAAAATGGGTGTCTGGGGAGGCCTTACCAATAGCTGTGACAAGAAGAGAGGCGAAAAGCAAAGGAGAAAAGGAAAGACAGAAGCATCTGAAAGCAGAGTTCTAAAGAATAGCATGGAGAGAAAAGAAAGCCTTCTTCAGAGATCAATGCAAAGAAATAGAGGAAAACAACAGAATGGGAAAGAGATCTCTTCAAGAAAATTAGAGATACCAAGGAACATTTCATGCAAAGATGGGCTCGATAAAGGACAGAAATGGTATGGACCTAAACAGAAGCAGAAGATATTAAGAAGAGGTGGCAAGAATACACAGAAGAACTGTACAAAAAAGATCTTCATGACCCGGATAATCATAATGGTGTGATCACTCACCTAGAGCCAGACATCCTGGAATGGGAAGTCAAGTGGGCCTTAGAAAGCATCACTATGAACAAAGCTACTGGAAGTGATGAAATTCCAGTTGAGCTGTTTCAAATCCTGAAAGATGATGCTGTGAAAGTGCTGCACTCAATATGCCAGCAAATTTGGAAAACTCAGCAGTGGCCACAGGACTGGAAAAGGTCAGTTTTCATTCCAATCCCAAAGAAAGGTAATGCCAAAGAATGCTCAAACTACTGCACAACTGCACTCATCTCACATGCTAGTAAAGTAATGCTCAAAATTCTCCAAGCCAGGCTTCAGCATACGTGAACCATGAACTTCCAGATGTTCAAGCTGGTTTTAGAAAAGGCAGAGGAAGCAGAGACCAAATTACCAACATCCGCTGGATCATGTAAAAAGCAAGAGAGTTCCAGAAAAACATCTATTTCTGCTTTATTGACTATGCCAAAGCCTTTGATTGTGTGGATCACAATAAACTGTGGAAAATTCTGAAAGAGATGGGCATATCAGACCCCCTGACCTGCCTCTTGAGAAACCTACATGCAGGTCAGGAAGCAACAGTTAGAGCTGGACATAGAATAACAGACTGGTTCCAAATAGGAAAAGGAGTATGTCAAGGCTGTATATTGTCACCCTGCTTATTTAACTTCTATGCAGAGTACATCATGAGAAACGCTGGGCTGGAAGAAGCACAAGCTGGAATCAAGATTGCCGGGAGAAATATCAATAACCTCAGATATGCAGATGACACCACTCTATGGCAGAAAGTGAAGAGGAGCTAAAAAGCCTCTTGATGAAAGTAAAAGTGGAGAGTGAAAAAGTTGGCTTAAAGCTCAACATTCAGAAAACGAAGATCATGGCATCTGGTCCCATCACTTCATGGGAAATAGATGGGGGAACAGTGGAAACAGTGTCAGATTTTATTTTGGGGGGCTCCAAAATCACTGCAGATCGTGATTTCAGCTGTGAAATTAAAAGACGCTTACTCCTTGGAAGGAAAGTTATGACCAACCTAGATAGCATATTCAAAAGCAGGGACATTACTTTGCCAACAAAGGTCCATCTAGTCAAGGCTATGGTTTTTCCAGTGGTCATGTATGGATGTGAGAGTTGGACTGTGAAGAAAGCTGAGCACCGAAGAATTGATGCGTTTGAACTGTGGTGTTGGAGAAGACTCTTGAGTGTCCCTTGGACTATAAGCAGTTCCAACCAGTCTGTTCTAAAAGAGATCAGTCCTGGGCATTCTATGGAAGGACTGATGCTGAAGCTGAAACTCCAATACTTTGGCCACCTCATGCAAAGAGTTGACTCATTGGAAAAGACTCTGATGCTGGGAGGGATTGGGGGCAGGAGGAGAAGGGGACAACAGAGGATGAGATGGCTGGATGGCCTCACCTATTCGATGGACATGAGTTTGAGTGATCTCCAGGAGTTGGTGATGGACAGGAAGGCCTGGCATGCTGCACTTCATGGGGTCACAAAGAGTTGGACACGACTGAGCAACTGAACTGAACTGATATGATATCAGCAACATTAGAGGGCTTTCAGCAGACACTTTTCCATAAACAGAATAGGAGCCCTGATCAGGAAACTGGGTTTACAGTGTTTATCCACTGTTATCCTTTTAAATATGGCTTTGGCCTCTGTCACAATAGTATTAATAATAATAATATCATTATCAATAATAGGAATAGAGTCTTTGCAGCCTCGTTCAAACTTTATGAAAGAATTCCTGGAAGTAAAATGAGCAATGTTCCTATTGGCTACTCCTCAGAGGATTTTCAGATAAGTAAGCCTACTGGGTCCAACAGCCAGATGCAGCCGGATCTACTATTGCCTATTCTTCTATTCAACAATTTAAAAAGCTTGGGTGGTTTCAATAGGGAACAAAACACGCTGCATTCAAAGCTCACTACAGAGCATGCCGAATAGAGATTGCTTTAAATATTTAGAACTGAGCCAGGACACAAAACTTACAAGAAGTTTATCAAATGCATCATCATTTGGTGGGGTAAGCAGCAGCCAACTGAGAACAGGGTGTCATTTTTCCATTAACTGGTCACACAATGCACACCTGACCTTTCTTAGCATTAATCATTCAAAAATAAACCTTCTTTGCCTAAAGAGCCAGATACATTCAATGCCTATTTGGAACCAAAGTTACTGTATCTCAATGCAACACATCCTTACAGGGAAAACTGTCCCTGTAGCCAATGGCCTCACCCAACTGGTAGTGGGCCCCCCACCGCTCAGCTGGTGATATCCAGGATGTATAAAATCTGGGCTCCAGGGAACAAGGACTTCAGTAGCTCACTGCACAAAAAAAGCAAATGCTGGGGTGGAGAAAGGGGAAGATAAGGGGCAGGGAGAGTTGGGAAAAGAATAAATACTTTGATTCTAAGGAAGCTTCAACCTGCAGGCATCAATCAATAATGGATTAACAGAGACAAAGGAGTAACACAGAGGCAGAAAGCTTATTTTGTAGCCAGAGGTAGAATAAGAGACAGATGGTTCTGCAGTTCAGGAAGCCCCTGTAATGGATGCCCACTTCTTATGCATAGAATGCTTCCTGTACATGAACCTGAAAGCAAGAGGATTGGAAGAGAAAGGGAGAGAGCTTCCTGCATTGTGCATCAGGGGAAGGATTTCAATGATATCGCCTTTAGGAAGATAGCCCTTATCTTAAACCTATAATTAGTTTGAACTGTCCACAAGCATTTACGTGTGTCCTTGGGGGAGGTGTGAGTGTGCACCCAAATATGGATTTGTGTCCTTGAGCTGTCCTCAGGTGGCTGGGGGTCCACAGGAAGAGCAAGCCCACAGCTTCATCTCATGCGAGTAGGGACCTCAAAGCAGAACTGGCTTGCCAAGACCTTCCCTCTCTCACACACATTTGCAAATTCAGAAAATGAATAGCTCCCAGTCATTTTGCCCTGTGGGTGACCTGTGTGAGAGAATGTTATGAATTACACGTTTGCAGCCTTCAAAAAATTGTATGTTGAAGCCTTAAGTGTGGAAGTGAAAAAAGGTCATGTCTGACCCTTTGCTACCCCATGGACTATAGCCCGCCAGGCTCATGGGATTCTCCCGGCAAAAATACTGGACCCAGGGATTAAGGCCGGGCCTCCCACAATGCAGGTAGATGCTTTACTGTCCTAACCACCAGGGAAGCCCTAAACCCCAATGGTATCAGGAGGAGAGGGTTTGGGAGCTAATGAAGCTTAGGTAAATTCCTAAGGGTGGAACCCCATGTTAGGATTAGTGTCCCTGTAAAAAGAGAGTCTAGAACATGTGTTCTTTGCCATGTAAAGACGCAACAAAAAGATGGCAGCCTGCAAACCAGGAAGAAACCTCTAAACAGAACTGGATCTGCCAGCAACTTGATCTTGGACTTCTCAGCCTCCAGAATGATGAGAAATAGATGTTTGAAGGTTGAGCCACCTAGTCCATGGCATTTTGTTGTAACAGCCTGAACTAACTCAGAAGAGGACATAGGACAGAGGCTTGGAGCAAGCCAACTTCGGTGAGCAGGGGATGCTGATTTGCTTCAAGCAGGAAGAGAATTTTACAGTAAAGCACTGAAGAAGGGCTTTCCCTCTGCCAAAGGGGGGGGAAAAAAAAACAGAAAAAGTGAGGCAAAGCCTGGGAAACATCGTGAGGGGTTCTCTGCAAAGGAATTAACTTTTTACCTTTCCCTTTAGGTGATGGAAGCAATGATATTTAACATCAAGCTTCAAGAGTTCTTGTCACGTTCTCATTATCTCAAATATTCAGCAAAATCTACTACATTATAAACTTCATATCAATGGTATGAGAAATAAAAGGATGTGGCAATAAAG
Organism: Capricornis sumatraensis; assembly: GCF_032405125.1. Taxonomy (NCBI): domain Eukaryota; kingdom Metazoa; phylum Chordata; class Mammalia; order Artiodactyla; family Bovidae; genus Capricornis; species Capricornis sumatraensis. The sequence continues at coordinate 25,981,149 of NC_091069.1, read as the reverse complement.
AGAACAGCATCTTACCTTTGAGATGCACATGCTGGTGATGACAGGGTATTAAGGGAGAAAAGCGATCACTTCCAAGAAGTGAAGCAGAAAGCAGCTTAAAAGACAGTGACCACAAAGAAGCAGCTGAGTGTGAATCAACTCTGGAATAGAAATTACTCCCAAATTCACAGTAGAGAAGTGATGCAAGAGTTTAGGTGACATGAGGAACCCTTAATCATCAGATAGAGAGATCAGGTCATGACAGAAGTCTCGTGGAGTGAAATGGGGACATAGAGGAGGGAAACCTTCCACATTTCGGGAGACAAAGGATGGCTAAGAAAAATTTCCTGCAGTTGTTGACACCTGAGCTGGGTTTTGAAGGATAAATAGGAGTTAGCCAGAAGAAAGTGGAGCAGATTATTCTATCATTATAGATAACAAAAACAGGTAATTTTAGGTTGCTCATTTCACCTCCATCATCAATCATACTTTCTTGGGTAATTCCAGAACATTTATGCCCTGAAGGCCAAAGGATTAATTTACTACCTGGTGTGACATGGTCAGACTTCCCTGGTTGACATGGTAACTAAATTCTCCCACCATTTTTCTCTGTTTGAACAACTGCCAAAACATTACTAGATCTTTGTTTGCACATGTTCATCAACCCCATCTCTCACGAACTTATCCTGCTGTAGCCTCTTTATCATCTCTTCTTAATCCCAGTCTATATCCCATAAGATAGCCTTCCTCAATCCCACTGGCAGGCTGGCCCAGGCTGGGCTGATGTTGCTGACTCCACCATCTAGCTCAGCTGCACGTCATCATGGACTGAGATGACTCAGGGAGCAGCTGAAGCATTTTCAAATGCACATCCATCTCCAAGTCCAATCTGAATTGGCCACCTAAATCTTTTGTTATCTTTCAGTGTGCAACATGCTAGGAATGGCAATTATGAAATTTTTGAAAGATTCATTGGCACCATTAGAATGAAATTCATCTTCAGAACAAAGAAGTCTCGCTCGCTGGTGCATACAAATAAAACCTGCACAAAAGCCGGGAAAACTCCCATTTTCCTCCTAGGCAGAGTCTCCATCCTCTAGAAATAAAAGTAATTCTGAGAGGCAGCATGCTTTGCAACTTTATTCTTCTACATTGGAAACAAACCAAGCACTGTGGAAGGAATATATGGGAGAAGTGCTATACTGAGAATTTATAGTGTTTGTCAAAATAACAAACATTACTCAATGCCTACCACAGACTAGGTGATTTCTTAAATTCAGACAGTAATTCAGTGAAAAGTATTACAGTCCCTGCTTTATGGAAAAAAAAGTCAAATCTGGAGAAGTGAACTCATTTATCCAAGGAAGCACAGTGGTGAGACAGTATCCATACTCTGGTGTGACTCCAAGCCTATGGTCTTTTCAAAACACAAATGGAACCTTTCCTTGCAAAGCAAGAAGAGGGGTCCTTGGCATCCTTCACCCTGGGGTGAGAGTCCTGAGGCTCTGGTGTCAAAAGGTGGTGAGGCTGGGCTTGCTCTGCTGTCTCCAGCATATGCCAATCTTAACTGACAAGTGAGGCTTCTTTTGAAACGACTTTGATGTTGGGAAAATATTATGGACCTTGAGTGAGAACAAGGGACAGATGCTCCCATGTTTAGAACAGAGGTGAGGTGCCTCTACTGACAGCGGAACTCTGTTGTTTTTCCCCACTAGCATGGGCAGAAACAGGCCTCGGGAAGGTGGCAGAATTGCTTAAGTTGGTCACTCTCTACTGGGTGCAGTAAAGTGAAGTGAAATGAAGTTGCTCAGTCCTGTCCAACTCTTTATGACCCCATGGACTGAAGCCTTCCAGGCTCCTCCATCTATGGAATTTTCCAGGCAAGGATACTGGAGTGGGTTGCCATTTCCTTCTCCAGGGGATGTTCCCGACCCAGGGATCGAACCCAGGTCTCCTGCACTGCAAGCAGACTCTTTCCCATATGAGCCACCAGGGAAGGCCCACTGGGTAGAAGGAGTATTTATTAAAAAGAACTCTTGGGATCAGACAAATTCAAACCTCAGCTCCAGAGTTCATTAGCTTTGTGACCTTCAGGAAAGCGATTACCCTCTCTGAGCCCAAACAGGGTGGGTTACTGTGGTGATTAAATGCAGTATCAGCCTTAGCATTGTTCCCGGTTCATGCAGGTACTTCAGGCCCCATGGACATGAACCCCCACATTGAAAGTAAGGACTCCCAGCAAGGCTGGGCTTGCCCTGTCTCAGCATTCAGCCCAGGTAACAGAGTAAGTGTGAATTTACGGATGCTGCATGGTTAAAAACATTCCCATACACATATCAGTCCACCCTATCTCCCCAAGATTAAGGGTTTCATATGATGGTGAGGTATCGCTGAAGCCCAAAGCCTGCTGCTGCTACTGCTGCTAAGTCACTTCAGTCGTGTCCAACTCTGTGCGACCTCATAGACAGCAGCCCACCAGGCTCCCCTGTCCCTGGGATTCTCCAGGCAAGAACACTGGAGTGGGTTGTCATTTCCTTCTCCAATGCAAGAAAGTGAAAAGTGAAAGGGAAGTCGCTCAGTCGTGTCCGACTCTTAGCAACCTCATGGACTGCAGCCCACCAGGCTCTTCCGTCCATGGGATTTTCCAGGCAAGAGTACTGGAGTGGGGTGCCATTGCCTTCTCCTGAAGCCCAAAGCCTAGCTCTGGCCAAAAATATTTAGTAGAGCAAATAGAAATCAGCTAATCTCTCTTTTAGGATGGTGAATGCTGAAGCTCCAGCACTTTGGCCACCTGATGCAAGGAACTGACTCATTGGAAAGGACCCTGATGCTGGCAAAGACTGAAGGCAGGAGGAGAAGGGGACAACAGAGGATGAGATGGTTGGATGGCATCACCAACATAATGGACATGAGTTTGAGCAAGCTCCAGGAGTTGGTGACGGACAGAGAAGCCTGGTATGCTGCAATCTATGGGGCCGCAAAGAGTTGGACATGATTGAGTGACTGAACTGAATCTCTATTTTACTATGAAGCATAAATTAAAAATGATAAAAAAAATGTTAGGAGGAGCCCAAGTCATCTTATGGACACTCCGATTCAGTGGTCAACTTTTAGAAGTAAGAGCACAGCACTTTGGAGCAAGTCATTTGGGAGAAAGAACTGATTCTCCCTCTTAAGCAATTCATAGCTTTTCTCTTTGTAGGACTGAAAAGGCCACAAAAAGAGAGGGATGTGTATTGTCTTAAGAGGTCAAAGTATTTGAACATATGATACAAATAACCAGTGACTGGTAAAGGACAGTAAATCTCTCACATAAATGAGACGACACTTTCATATAATGGAATGGTTTCCAAGGATATCCTTCAGAGACTTAGTCTGAACGTTAGATAGAGCAGTCTGTACAGGTATGCTGTCCTATGGCTTTCTCCCACTGGAGAGTGCTGCTCCTCAAAGTCTCAGCAAGGACATGGTTGATGGCCGTCTCCACCCCTTCACTCTCTTTCTCATGACCTCCAGCCTGCAAGGTCAGCCCGATCCACTTCTCCAGGATGCATTCATTGGTCCTGAAAATGAGACACTTGAGCAGCTAAGACCCTTCACTGCTGGTCCAGTCCTGACGACATGCCCCACATGAGGTGATGAGAAATCTGCTTCCTTGTAGTAGTTCTAACTTTTTATTTTGATAAAGTAATTTTATCAAGTAATTTTAGACTTGTAAAAATGGTACAGAAAAGTGCCCTTCACCCAGCTTGCCCTAGTGTTAACATCTTACATAACCAGAGCAAAAGTATAGAGGGACAAACCTAGGAAATGAACATTGGTGTAATGCTATTAACTATAAATCAATATTTTGCAATTGCAAACAATGCTTCCATGAAGAAACTGGTCCATACATGTTTTCATATTGTTGAGATATGTCTTCAAGGCAGATTCCTAGAAGCCAGAATGCTGTGTCAAAAGGTAAGCACATTTATAGTTCTGTCAAGTGTAGCCAAATTCCTCTCCAGATGAGCTGTACCAGTTTGCATCCCCACCAGCAATGAATAATAGTAACTGTCTCCACACAGATTCATCAACCAGTTGATTAACCTTTTTAATCTCTGCAAACAAGATAGGTAAGAAATGCTATCTTGAGATACTTTAATTTTTATTTCTCTACTTATGAGTATATTTGAACATTTTTTCAATATGTTTGAGGTCCATCTGCCTTGCTGTTGTTGCTGTATCAAGGAAAGGCATGAAACTATCCACCCATTCCAACTGGGTGTGAACAGAGGGTAAAGGTCTCAGATTTTCTGGTCTGAAGTGGGACATTGGCAATCATTGTCCCCCTGCTGGCTCTGGTCTCAGTGCCCTGGGGATGTCCTACTCTGCTAAAAGATAACACCAGGAGTTGTTTCAGGCTTCCCCAGTGGCTCAGCAATAAAGAATCTGCCTGCAATGCAGGAGCCGCAGGAGACACAAGTTTGATCCCTGGGTCAGGAAGATCCCCTGGAAAAGGACATGGCAACCCAGTCCAGTATTCTTGCCTGGAGAATCCTGTGGGCAAAGGAGCCTGGTAGGCTACAGTCCATGGGGGTCGCATAGAGTCAGATACGACTGAAGCCACTTAGCGCAGGTGTTGTTCTCTCTTTAAAAAACTGAACCAACATAAAGAGTATGGTTTTGGGGTCAGTTGAACCTGGTACTACTTTCAAGCTATGAGTTTTGGGGCAAATTACTCCACCTGTCTGCATCTCAAGTCACTTATTTTTTTAAGTAGGGATAGATGGAGTTTATTTCACACAGTGGTCCCAAAGAGTAAATGAATCAAAGGGTATAAAACTTTCCCCAAAGTTTAACAAGTGAGCGACCCTAGGTAAATGTTAATTCTCCTGACATCTCTTTCCCTCTCACATGGGCCATGGAACTGTGCTTCATTAACAGTTAGGCTCTTTGTGGTTGCTAAACAAAAGGAGAAATGGGAGAGGGATGGATTGGGAGCTTGTGATCAGCAGATGCAAATTCTTATATATAGGAGAGATGAACAACAGGGTCCTACTGTATTACACAAGGAACCATGTTCAATATCCTGTGATAAATCCTAATGGAAAAGAATTTGGAAAGGAATGCATATATGTATAACTGAATCACTTTGATATACAGCAGAAATGAACACAACATTGTAAATCAACTATATTTCAATAAAACAAATTTTAAATAAGCAATTTTTGCCTTGAGACAAGGGAGAGAGATGAGGGCCAGTTGAAGTGGCTTAAAGCTAAACATCACTTCTTTGACCATGGAGCAGAAAAACAAACTGGCTCCTAGTAACTAGAATTTAGGAACTGTATCATCAAATCAAGAAGATAACTGAAGTGAATAGAGAATATACTCAGCAAATAAAAATACAGGATGCCCAGTTAAATTTAAATTTTACTTTCTAGGTATGCATGATATTTATGTAGGACGCTTTCCTAATTTTAGAAACCTATGATACTATTTTAAGCATATTCCTAAAGTATGATTATTTGGTGAGACTAGCAGTGCCAGGTAAAATACAGGATACTCGAACTTGAATCTCAGGTAAACAGTGAAATTTTTTGGCATAATTCTATCCCATAAATTGTATGGGACCTACTTATACTAAAATTATTTGGCCTGAAATTCAAGTGTTATGTGGGACATACTCATACTAAAAGATATATTCATTATCTGAAATCCAGATTTAACTGGGCTTCCTGTATTTTATCTGGCAAACTTAGTAGATCTTCCAACTCACTGAAAGCCACCTGCCTACTGCCCTTCATGAAAAATAGGTGACCAACCATCACCCACTCTGTGCAGATCACCAGATAAGTGGGTGCACAAGGATGACAGAGAAGTAAATGACATAGGCAATGAAACCTAATACAAAGAAACTTCCATGGATGAAACTGCTGCCAGTCATATTACTTAGGATACTATGACTGCAAATGACAAAAGCCCAACTATTAAACAGGTGTACACAAAAGATGGACTGTAGCCCCAGGTAGGTGTAAGGGATAGAACAGACTGAGGGGTGTCAAGAGTAAGAGGTTCAAGGACATTGGGAAGATACCTCTTTTTTCTCCATCCCTTAGCTTTGTATTTCTGTTCCGACTTCATTCTCAGGCAGTTTCCCCATGTGGTGGCAATGATGGGGATCAACAGCTTCAGTTCACATCATCCTTATAAAAATTGATTCTACGAAAGGGAGAAACTCCACCTCTTGACCATTTGTACCTGAAGGGTCTGAGGCATTGCCCACGCGTGTGGCCGAAAAGTGGAAACATTAGCACCATCAGAGGGCACAGGAATGGGTTTCTGCGGTAGAAAGATGATCTTTGCCACCAAAGGAATTGGGGAGAAGGGAAGGTGCGAAAACGGTATCGCTCAATAAAAGTCTGTTAATGTAGGCTTTAAAAAAAGCATTCACAACCGCAAAACAGGGAGCGGAGCGTGGAAGAGAAGGAAAAAGAATATTCACAGCCTAAACGTTGCTTTATACAGCAGGAATTTTCAGGATTTCAAGCCTGGGAGGCAGCATCTCGAGCAACCCTGAAAGAATTGCTTTGAGGAGGTGAGGAAGAGAAGCCAGGTTACATAGAAGTTTTGCAACAAAGGCAGATAGTCTGAATGTGGAAAGTCTATTGTAGATTAAAGAAAACCAGATACCCAAGTTAAGGAATTTAATGTGTTTTTTTTTTTTTAATCTACAGAAAGATGCAAGAGTCTGAGCTCACTGAAGTCATTCCTCCGATATCCACTTCAGCTATCTGGGGCCAGTATACTGCATTTTTTATATCCTGAGTTTCCTCAGGGCTCACCAGCTCACCTTCAGTGATGGCTTCTATTGATAATGACTGTGACTTCCTTCGTTTACTGAGATGGCAGGAAATATCTCAATTCTCATTCATCAGGAAAATCTCCAATAACAAGAGATTCCTGTTGAAGGAATCAACACAGGGGTATGGCAGGTGTTTGACAAGTTTCTTATAATAGTCTAAAGAACCTAGTTAGTACCAGTGTGAAGCTAGGAAGAATAATGAAATGAAACCTTACCAGCACTTATCAGTCTACCTAATTTAGGGATGAAATCCACATGGGGGAAAAAAGCCATAAATTATTAGTCACTAATAGATCTTAGGGCTTCCCCAGTGGATCAGCAATAAAGAATCCGCCTGCAATGCTGGAGCTGCAGAAAATGCAGGTTCAATCCTCGGGTCGAGAAGATCCCTGGAGGAGGACATGGCAACCCAGTCCAGTATTCTTGTCTGGAGGATCCCATGGACAGAGGAGCCTAGTGGGTTACAGTGCATAGAGTCAGACATGACTGAAGCATTGTAGCACAATGTACACGATAGATCCCAGGGTTCTACCAAAGGCATTAACAGGAGCTGAAAACATATTAGTGTCATAAAGACGAAGGGGTGATGTCAGATTTAAAATACCAGGTGAGAAAGCATTCACATTCCTGACTAAATGCCTCCGTAGGGTGGCCTCACTCCCATAGACACATAGGCTTATAATGTCAGCTTTCTAAAGTTGCCTTCTCCTAATCTCATAGTTGACTCCTAGAGAGATTTTTCTGAATGGAAGAATTCGATCATTATTAAATCTCACAAGCTTGAAATTACTTGCTTTAGTGGAAACAATATTTCTGGTGACCAGTCAGCCCCGAAATTAAACAGTTTAAAATGATGGTTAGAAATAGAGGCCAGGAAGCTAGTAAAAGGATTGTTTTAGATCTCAAAGGAAACATTAAGTGGAATTCATGGTAGGACCCGGATAAGTGAATACTAAAGTGTGATCCACAGATACCTCTTTCAAAGGAGCGAAAAAATGCCTGTGGCTCTTCTGATGGGAGCAGCGCACAGAGAGAGGAAGGGTGTTGCAGGTGACAGCAGGTAAGAATGCAGGAAAATGCAGGAACTTGGGTTCATCCCTAATCTGCATCGTAAATCCTTCCTAATCTTCCACAATATCTCTGCCAATTAGAACCATTTTCCTTTAATGGCATTTGACGGATGTGCTCTCAAATACCAGGCCAAGAGTAAGGAAATGATCCTCAAGCCAACTGCTTATAAAAGTGTAACACAGGAAATACTATATTTTATAATTAAAAAATATTAGTGTCCTCATGTGTATTAAGTACACAAGTGTATATTAATGTAATATTATTATTAGTGTAATATAGGAAAAATATTAGTGTAATATCGGAAATGGAAATATTGAAGATGGTTGGATGATGTCACCAATTCGATGGACGTGAGTTTCAGCAAGCTCCGGGAGTTGGTGATGGATAGGGAAGCCTGGCGTGCTGCAGTCCATGGGGTCACAGAGTCAGACATGACTGAGCGACTGAACTGAATATTGGAAAAGCTGGGTGAGATCACATCCAGTGACTTCAGGAAAGCATTAGCCAAGGAAATCTTTTCCATTTTAAAGCTTAAATTCCTGCGTAAAGAATGCAATTGCCTTCCTCTTACTGGTGTTTTTTGAGAGATCCCATTTTACTTTTCCTGGGTCTAGAGGAAGATGACAAGTTAGATATGAAATTATAAACTACCTTCTCTTAAATCTAAGAGGAAAATGGGGAGAGAGTGGTGGGGAAGCACAGCCAAACTCAAACGAAGGAAGTATTGACCAAAGACAGGCAGCTTTAATATCAACAATTGCCTTTAATGAATCCTGGAGAGCCCTCTACAACCAAGCCTCTGGATGGTGTCACATGCAAAGGAAACATAAACTGGATCTTAAGAGCACTTAAAAATACAGGCTTTAAAAAGGGGGCACCAAAGCAGGGGTTTTTACACATCTCAGCTCCCAGATAGCCTTCCAGAAACACCTTCAGGCACTGATTCCTCTCCCCCTGTCACATGCATGCAGGTCCTACAGGCTCTTGTCTCCTGTCCCTTTTTCCTTCTCATCCAAGTGGCATGTCACCCTGGCATGGGTCCATGCTTTTTCCTGGGCCTGTAGTTCCCCAAAATTGGTCAAGTTCTCCCCACATGATGGCACCGATGGACACTGGGACTCTCAGTCCTTGCAAAGTCATCCTTGCAACTAACAATCCCATAAAGGGCAGGATCTGCCTCTCCGCCACCTGTAGTACACCGTCTTCTTGCTCGGACTGTTTTTCTTGGGCAACACCCTAGGGAGCGTCTTCCCCTCACACAGCAATGCTCCTGTTCTATCCCCTCCAGAAGCAAATGATGGAAAAGAGATCAGGAAGCAAAACTTGCAAAAAAAATTTATAAAGAAACTCCTAAAAATATGTGATAGTTGAGGGACAAGGATCAAATAGCCCAACTGAAACAATACAGAATGTCCTTGTAGAACAGATACTCCTTTAGGCCACCTGGATTCAGAATGGCTGGGCAGAAAGTAGAAAAAGCTGTTATGTCATTGCTTTCCAGATGAAAGACAAGGGTGGGCTCAGGAGACAGGACTTTATACAAAGAAGGACAAGGTTTGTTCATTCATGTTCTTAGCAGCATTATTCTTATAGACAAAAGGTGGAAGCAACCCAAGTATTCATCAACAAGTGAAAGAATAAACAAAACGTGGTATATACAATAGTGAAATGTTATTCAGTCTTAAAAAGGAAAGAAATCCTGATACATGCTATGATATACATGAACCCTGAAGATATGTTAAATGAAATAAGCCAATCACAAAAACAAAAATTCTGTACAATTCCACTTATATGAAGTACGTACAGTGATCACATTCATAGAAACAGAAAGTAGAATTATGGTTGCCATGGGCTGGGGAAGGGGACAACAGAGAGATATTGTCTAAGGCAGCGGTCCCCCAGCTTTTTGGCCCCAGAGACCAGTTTTATGGAAGGCAGTTTTTCACTGGACCAGGATTGGGGGTGATGGTTTGGGGATGATTCAAGCACATTACATTTATTGCATACTTTATTTCTTTTTTTTTTAATTTTTATTTTTACTTTATTTTACTTTACAATACTGTATTGATTTTGCCATACATTGACATGAATTCACCACGGGTGTACATGAGTTCCCAAACATGAACCCCCCTCCCACCTCCCACCCCATATCATCTCTCTGGATCATCCCCGTGCACCAGCCCCAAGCATCCTGTATCCTGCATCGAACATAGACTGGTGATTCGTTTCTTACATGATAGTATACATGTTTCAGTGCCATTCTCCCAAATCATCCCACCCTCTCCCTCTCCCTCAGAGTCCAAAAGTCCGCTCTACACATCTGTGTCTCTTTTGCTATCTCGCATACAGGGTAATCATTACCAGCTTTCTAAATTCCATATATATGTGTTAGTATACTGTATTGGTGTTTTTCTTTCTGGCTGTATAATCGGCTCCAGTTTCATCCATCTCATTAGAACTGATTCAAATGTACCTCTTAGCCCCAGGGGTCCCCAAACTCCAGACTCTAATGCCTGATGATATGAGGTGGAATTAGTGCAATAATAATAGAAATGTATTTAATTTGCATACTTTATTTCTATTGGGCTTCCCTGGTGGCTCAGAGGTTAAAGCATCTGCCCGCAATGCAGGAGACCTGGGTTTGATCCCTGGGTCGGGAAGATTACTCTGGAGAAGGAAACGACAGCCCACTCCAGTATTCTTGCCTGGAGAATCCCATGGATGGAGGAACTTGATGGGCTCCAGTCCACGGGGTCGCAAATAGTCGGACAAGACTGAGCGACTTCACTTTCACTTTCACTTTATTTCTATTATCATTGCACTAACTCCACCTCATATCATCAGGCATTAGTGTCTGGAGTTTGGGGACCCCTGGGGCTAAGAGGCACAGAGTCTCAATTTTGCAAGATGAAAAGTGTTCTAGAGATGGGTTGCACCACAATGTGTAAAATACTGAACACTTCTGATGTGCACTTAGAAATGGTAAGATGGTAAATTTGATGTTGTGTGTATTTTACCACAATTCAACTTTTTAAACTTTCCTTAAAATTAAATTGGAGTTGGGGAATCAAAAGAATATGCATGCTGCATGCTAAATCATTTCAGTCATGTCCGACTCTTTGCAACCCTATGGACTGTAGCCCACCAGGCTCCTCTGTCAATGGGGATTCTCCAGGCAAGAATACTGAAGCGGGCTGCCATGCCCTCCTCCAGGGGATCTTCCCAACCCAGGGATCGAACCTGCGTCTTTTACAGTACCTGCATTGACAGGAGGGTTTTTACCCCTAGCGCCACCTGGGAAGCCCAAAAGAAGATGACGGTATGATGAATATGTAGTCACTGCACAGAAGGTGGAGGTAGAGACACAGGATGAGGCTGTTGTAAAAGCGCAGGGGAGTAGCAGCCAAGGAACAGTCCCCAAGGTGTCAGAGGGAGGGCTCAGCCCTGGGCTGCCTTCCCATATGCCTGCCCAGCCATGAGAACAAGCCTCTGCTCCTCAAGGGGCTGGTGTGTCTGAATCCTGGGTCACACATATTGGCCCTGCTGACCCCAGAGCAACAGCAAAATATCAACACAGCCCCTACCTGTGAACTGTCACTCTGCCTGGAAAGCCAGGCAGCATGTGACTGTGACCCAGTCTCAGACAAGGGACCACATGCTGTGGCTCCCTAATTCTCTTGGGATTGAGCTCTAACCAATCACGTGACCAGAGAGAGGCCCTTCCACCCGGACAGTTTCCAAAGAAAAAGAGTTAAAAAAAAAAAAAAAAAGAAAAGAAAACCATTCGAAACAATAAGCCATGCCAGTCCCCATGTCACCTCTGAACCTAACGGAGGGCTGCTTACCTGAGGGCAGGTATATGCAGGAACTTCACTCTAAGGCCACTGCAAGTCTGGGCTGTGAGTCGGTCTAATAAATGGGAACTTGATATGAATAAGATTCTGCTGTACAGCCGAAAACCGTCAGTGAATTCTCTTTGTTTCTAAATTACACTTGCCTGTTGCAAAAATGTGGAGTAAGGTTGCTGCACATTCCATTTCCAAGTCCTCACTTTCCTGTTTTCCATCTTTTCTTACTGTCCTCACTTTCATTCGGCCCATTCACCACATGGTTGCCGAAGAAAGCTTTCTAGAATACAAACTTCCCATTTTCCCCTCCTTAATGCTGCCTCAAAGATTCCCCACCAGGCATGGGATCAGATCCAAGCTCTTCATGACTTGGCACTGCTCCCTGATTTTGCCTGCAATTCTCATCTCAACCCAGCACACTCCCTTTGCTCCAGGATCACCTTTGACCAAGGTTTTCTCAGCCTCAAACACTCTCCCATCTTCATCAATGCCCCGTCATCCAGTCAAATATCACTCATAAATACATTTAGCCTAATGGCAGTCTGTACAGCCAAGCTGGGTCAGGTTCCTCCAACTGCCCCCCTACCTTCTAACACCTATCATGCCCGAGCATTTATTCAAAGACTTGAACACAAGGTGGCAAAAATTATCTTTGCCATCAACAAAAGTTCTGATTATTTTGAACAAACAAGAATCAGTTGAGCAATTTTGATTTTTTCAAATGCTTTCAGTTGAGATGGTAAAAGAGCTAGAAAAAAAATTTTTTTTAAGAACCACGTGATTATTCTGAGTCCAAAACCCCAGCATCTGGAGTCAGTCCGCAAGGTCCCCGGGGAGGCGTCCTTGGCGACCCAGCATCTGCCCTAGTCGTGTCCTCCCATGGCGTGGTATTTTGTTCTTCCTGTGGGCCAGTGAGTCTCCCTCGTGTTTTCAAGTGAATCTCCCTCGTGTTTTCAAGTGAATCCCACCTTTTGCTTAAGTAATCTAGAAACTGTTTTTGTTGTTTGTAACCAAAAGAGTCTTCATGGCACAGAGAGTTTCTAATTTAAGTCCACTTCAGCCACTGAGCCTAAGGATGAGAGAGAACTGGGAAACAAGAAAGAAACAAGCTCTCCTCCCAAGAATGTTCCAGTTCTCGAGAAGTTACATAATATCCTGTGATATCATTCTGAGAGCCTCAATGTCCTCATCAGGAAAATGTTAAATGATTTACAATTTTCCAATGGTAAATTTTGACAGCCTAGGAATTTTTGAGTGTCCAGAATGAGCCAATACAAATGTTCATTTAAAGTCCCTTGTACTGATCATTCTACCAGGAGCTTGTGACACTGGCACAGCTTAGTGCCAACCCCAGGATCCTGCCAGAAACATAGTGCAGTGAAGGAGCCCAGACACGCTCCTTTGTTTATTTGTAAACCAGGATGTCTGGGCTTCCTGGAGGCATGCCTCTGCCACTTGACCCATGAAATAAGACACAAATCAAACAGCAAAGACCTTGAAGAATAACATCGAACTTTAATGGAGGTTTTTGAAGGAACTCAGACTTTATATTTTTGGCTCCAAAATCACTGCAGATAGTGACTGCAGCCATGAAATTAAAAGACGCTTGCTCCTTGGAAGAAAAGCTATGACCAACCTAGACAGCATATTAAAAAGCAGAGACATTACTTTACCAACAAAGGTTTGTCTAGTCAAGTTATTTTCCAGTAGTCATGTATGGATGTGAGAGTTGGACTATAAAGACAGCTGAGCGCCCAAGAATTGATGCTTTTGAACTGTGGTGTTGGAGAAGACTCTTGAGAGTCCCTTGGACTGCAAGGAGGTCTAATTGATCCATCCTAAAGGAAATCAGTCCTGAATATTCATTGGAAGGACTGAGGATGAGGCTGAAGTTCCAATACTTTGCCAACTGATGCAAAGAACTGACTCATTGGAAAAGACCCTGTTGCTGGGAAAGATTGAGGGCAGGAGGAGAAGGGGATGACAGAGGATGAGACGGTTGGATGGCATCGCCGATTCAATGGACATGGGTTTGGATGGACTCCAGGAACTGGTGATGGACAGGGAGGCCTGGCAGGCTGTGATTCATGGGGTTGCAAACAGTTGGACACGACTGAGAGACTGAAATGAACTGAACTGAACTGAACTGTGCCTCCCATAAAACAGACAGCACGATTTCTTTACAAATCTTTTTTGAACGTATTCCTCTTTCCCCAAATGTGATAGCACAGCGTGACTACTGCTCCTCTTTCTGTCCACACAGCACCTTCACTACCAAGTGGCCCCCAGTCTCTTCCCTTCTGTGTGATGGCCCCCATCATCCACCCATTCCAGGGCCCCCTCCAAATCCTGCCTTGCTGCTCCATTGTTCTTGCAAGATGAAGCTTCCTAAAATTTTGGCAGAGGGATTGCACCTTCATTCAGTAAATATCCATACAACTGGGAGGAAGGGTCCCTCAGAGAATATTCAAGGTGCATTTCACATTCAGATTCCAGCTCCAGCCCATACATCCAGCTCTAAAGTTTAATGATGAAAAAAAAGTAATTCATTTTAAAACCTTTAGTCCAGTTTGCTGTTAAAAGTGGCCTCATGTGACCCAGGCTGCACGTGACCCCAGCTGGGCTGCTGGCATCAAGGCCTTGGCTCAAGAGGGCAGCTGCTTCATACAGAGGTCCACCGAGGCCAGGGTCGGGGGAGCCCACCCCCATTCCCCGAGGTGCTGGACTGTCTGGTGGGCCATCCTTGGCCACCGGGGCATAGGCGCTACTGATCCCTTCTGGACACAGATCTAAGGACACTACTGACAGGGTGACCTCAGCCTGGCTTGTGTCTGACTGATGGGGGGATGGGGAGGGAAGGCTTAGCAGCTGTGAAGGAATTGCTGGAAAACAGCCTCATGGGCAGCAAATCAGCTTCCTCGGGAGGATTCCAGTTAAATCATCCCCTAAAGCCCTTGATCTGAGGAAGACACAGGGCTCATGAAATTGAGCGATCAGGGTTACTCTCTCCAGAGAGACAGCTGAGTTCTTTCAAACCAAATTGACAGACTTGGTGTAAACTGACCTACAGCACCATTTGGGGGTGGCGTGGAGGGTGGGGGTTGATACTGACAAGCCACCATCATCTCATGCCTCTTAACCAGCCTCTCCTCTCTTGTGCCCTCTCCTCTCTTCTCCATTCTCCACACTTTGAGACAAAATAAAAATGATCATGTCACTGCTCTGATCAAGCCCTTAAGCCTCTTCTCATGTACAGCCTTTGCCTTGTGAGTGGATGGGGCCACAAGAGGAAGAACACATGTGGAAAGGAGAGCAGTGGGCAAGAGGAAGCCTGCACAGACCCATCTTGAAGTGCTAGGCAGAGAATGAACAAGCCCTAAAGACAGAGGAAGAACATTCAGGAGTCTACAAAACCCAGAGAGTAGGGTCAAAGATACAAGCATGGTTTTCAGAAGGCAGGAGGGACCAAGCTGTCCAGTGCAGCGGAGAGACCCAGCATGGTGTGGACTCAGAGTGTATAGTGGAGTGATTTTGGCAAGGCCATTGCCAGGAGCGTAGGACCCAGACTGTGAGGATTTTGCAAAAAGGCAGGGACTTCTGGAACTGTAGGCAATTCCTTAGAAGCTTGGTGGAAAAGAGGAAAATAAGATGACAAAAGAAGGGAGAAGATGAAGAAGACTGGAGCATTTTTATAAGCTGAGTTGGAACAAACCAGCAGGACAGAGACGGGACATCAGTGACAGAAAGGGGGTGACAGATGGGTAGAAGCCCTGAAAGGCTGGCACTGATGGATGAGCAAGGGTTATTCCCACTGCTGGGCACAGTGTCAGGCACCCAGCAGGTGATTGATAAGTACTGAATGAATGAATGATGAACAAGTAAACAAAGGGACAGACAGAGGTGAAGAGAATGGATTTGAGAAAGACTTTCATGGATTGAAAAGAAGGCAGAATGGGTGCAGGTATAAATAAATGGATTATAGCTAGCATTGCAGCAAAATATTTCACTTTTTTAAAAACTTTTTATTTTGTACTGGCGTGTAACCGATTAGCTAACAATGTTGTGATAGTTTCAGGTGAACAGGGAAGGGACTGAGCCATATACATAAATCCATTCTCCCCCAACTCTCCTCCTCTCCAGGCTGCCACATAACATTAAGCAGAGTTCCCTGTGCTGTACAGTGGGACCTTGTTGGTTACCCATCTTAAACATAGCAGTGTATACATGTTCATCTCAATGCCACATAACATTGAGCAGAGTTCCCTGTGGGATACACTAGGTCCTTCTTGGTCACCCATTTTAAACATAGCAGTCTGTAAATGTCCATCCCCAACTCCCTAACTTATCTATTTTTCCCATCCTTCCCCCCAGCAATCATAAGTAAAAGATTTCACTTTGAATGAACATTTAACTCAGTAGCTATTTGGAGAGAGAGTGTGCTGAGAGGTCGAGGCACTTGCCACACAGGGACCCCAAGTGAGGACCCTCCTCCCTGAATTTTTCCAGGCAGGTCCCTTGGCTGCCATAGGATGAGGCCAAACAACCCAGAAGATGCTATGACATGGGGAAAGCTGGCAATAGAGTCATGAAGACATAGTTTATAATCCTGTTTAAAACTTTTGCTCATTTGACCTTGGAAAAATCTAACCTCTCTGTACCTGAGTTTGTTACTTGCAGAACAGTGCTAAATATTATCCTTCAGTCATGGGATGTCGTGAGAACAAGTATAATGTGTCTAGCACTGCACCTGCCACAGAAGCACTCAAAAATTGAAGAGGATGCTGTTGTTGTTGGTGGTGTTGATGTTGTTGTTTTGCAGCCAAGAAGCAAGCCTGCCTGTGTGTAAATATTTTATTTAGCAGAAACCTGAAAACCGTTTATAAGTGGCTGTCTTGATTACACTTGCACAGTGTCCCATCAGCAAATTGACAAGCCAGCCAGTGACTTACAGAAACCACCAGCAGTGCACAAAGTACTCCCATGCCTGATACACAGTCGAGGGAACTGAAGGGTCCCAAGTCCAGGCTTCACAACAAAGGCAGACAAGGTGGTGAAACAGACAGTCAAGCAAATGAAACAACCAGAGAAGAGGGTCAATCAGAGTGGACGTGGGGCTGCTAACTGAGCAGCGCATCCCATCTTACCAGACAACTCCATCCATATGGGAATTCGGATCCTATTAACCCGAGATGGGGCAGCCAGGAACAGAGTGCTGGGGGAGGCCTGAACCAAAGTCCCAAGGGATTTGCTGAAGTCAAATGAGGACAGGGTTTGGTGTATACGCTGGAGAGCAGGAGCAAAACAGAGAGGAATCAAAGTCAAGAGTCAGGGCAGAGGCAGAAGAAGAGATGATTGGAAGCAAAGCAGGGGAAGCCAGATGATTGCAGAAAACCATGATCTCTCAGGGTCTCACGTTTGCCCCAGTTAGTGTTTATGCACTATCGTGAAGGGTCTAGACGGATACCAGAGGCCACTTACTGCTCATAGAAACCACACACTTTGCATCTCAGCTCAATTCAACTTTTCTTCTGCTAATTCATTTTCGTTCTTTTTTATTAATATTAATTTTCTGGCATTTGTTCTGAATGTACAAGTTAAAGTCATTTGGGGCAGCAGTCAGGGCATGAATGGATATATTGCAGGTCTCTTAACTCTGTCACGTTAGATGAATATATCTTTGTAAACTACATTAGAACCTTCTAAAAGGGACTTCCCTGGTGGTCTAGTGGTTAACACTTCATTCTCTTAGTGCAGAGGGTGAGGGTTCGATCCCTGGTTGGAGAGCTAAGATCCCACAAGCCTTGAGGAAAAAAACCAAAACATGAAACAGAAACAATAGGGTAACAAATTCAACAGAGACTTTTTAAATGGTCCATCTAAAAAAACCCTCCTAACCTAGACAGCATATTCAAAAGCAGAGACATTACTTTGCCGACTAAGGTCCGTCTAGTCAAGGCTACGGTTTTTCCTGTGGTCATGTATGGATGTGAGAGTTGGACTGTGAAGAAGGCTGAGGGCCGAAGAATTGATGCGTTTGAACTGTGGTGTTGGAGAAGACTCTTGAGAGTGTCTTGATGGCAAGGAGATCCAACCAGTCCATTCTGAAGGAGATCAACCCTGGGACTTCTTTGGAAGGAATGATGCTAAAGCTGAAACTCCAGTACTTTGGCCACCTCATGTGAAGAGTTGACTCATTGGAAAAGACTTTGATGCTGGGAGGGATTGGGGGCAGGAGGAGAAGGGGACGACCGAGGATGAGATGGCTGGATGGCATCACTGACTCGATGGATGCAAGTCTGAGTGAGCTCCAGGAGTTGGTGATGGACAGGGAGGCCTGGTGTGCTGCGATTCATGGGGTGGCAAAGAGTCGGACACGACTGAGCAACTGAACTGAACTGAACTGAACTGAAAATGAGTCAAGGTACAAATAATTTTAAAATATTTACTTTTGAAGTGTATAGCTCTGCATACTTACCAATGTACTTTACGTGATACATGTATTTTACATGAGAATTCAAAGAGAAAATACCAATGTACTTTCCTCAAGTAATTTATCCCTATCTTCTTGTTTCTCTCATCTCTATTCCAGAGTCCTGACTGAAGTGGTAGCTGGGGTTAGAATATGTTTGGGGAACTAATCTCTTTTAACTCTCTGTAAGTGACCCCAGTTTTTTTTTTTTCCTGGAATAAGGTAGAGTATTAGTAACCAAACAAATAAATGCAGTCTGTTTCTAGCGTAACAATAGATACCATTTACTGAGTACCTGATATTCACTGGGGACTGTGCCCAAGGCCTCTTCATATTTTATTTCATGTAACCCTCATGATAGCTAAATTGGGTGGTTTCCCCACTTTACTGATGAGGAAACTGAAGATGGAAGAAGCTATACAGATCACTCAGCTAGTTAGAGATCTGAATTCAAGTGTACCAGACACCTGAATCCTGGCTTTTTCCTCTAAAATGTACACATATATAAAAATGTGTGCACGGGTATACACAAACACCCCACAGAACACCAAATAAGAGGGAAGGGCTAGAATGTGCCACCGAATTCAACCTATCATCCTGATTTCTCCAGCAGTGTCCGCAAGGTCAAAGTCTCCCTCCTGGAACTCAAGCATAGCAAAAACGGCTTTCTGCGGCTTTGTGATCCATCTCAAGGTCATCTCCAACTCAGATGCAACAACTCACTGAATTGCGTCTCTCTTTGAGAATTCAAAGGCACAAGCGACGAACGTCTGTAGAGCCCTCACATACACTTCATGCCTCAGAAAAAGTGGCAGTCATATCCCAAAACTTCTCTGGCTTCAGCTTCATGGAAGTTAGGTGCCAGCTTGCCACTGGGATGCCCTGAGAAAATGAACTTATCTACCACCTTCCCTGATAATACTTGATTTCTCAAAGTTGTCTACAGGCTTACAGAGATGGACTATGACCTCACTATGACCCTGAAAGCTTGGATGAGCATAACAGAGAGCAGAGTCCACTTTCATTCCTGCAAACAGAACAGAAGGGTCTGGAGCAGAGCTCTGAAGAGCCTGTGTTCCCCTCTGACCTAGAATTCACTGCTCAGGATTCTCCCAGGGCAGGAGAGCTAAAGGCTCTTGGATCTTCATGTGTGCACATGCACGTGCTCAGGCGTGTCCAATTCTTTGCAACCCCATGGACTGTAGCCCACCAGGCTTCTCTGCCCATGGGATTCTCCAGGCAAGAATACCAGGGTGGGTTGCCATGCCCTTCTCCAGGGAATCTTTCTGATCCAGAGAAGGAACCTGCGTCTCTTGTGTCTCCTGCATTGGCAGGCAGATTCTTTACCACTAGTGCCACCTGGGAAGCCTTGCATCTTCATGAGGCCTCGCTAAAAACCAAAGTGCTCTTAGAAGGAAGGGAGATGAGAGTACATGGAAATTTATCCCCCACCCCCAACAAACTTCTAATCCTAGCTTCTAGTTTTGACTAATCTGCTGTGTGAAAGGGATAAGTGACAGGGATGGGCAGTCTAAGAGGTGAGAAGGTAAGAAAGAGTTGGAGAAGATAGGCTGTGCCCAGAGCCAGCACTACCCTCCACCCTCCTTTGCATCCACACGTGCAGGGGAGACTATGAATCTCTGACACACTGTGCACTTGCCATGAGGGTCTTGACTCAGATGTACGCTTGTTGGCCCCAAAGCAGTCATTCATTCACAGAACCATTTAAATGTTTTCATTCACTCATTAGACAAATATCCACTGAAGGCTTATTATCTGCCTTTAAAAACCCAGCTAATGGAGAGACACTTATATACACATTTTATATTACCATGGGACTAAATATAGCAAGATATAGATAGATGATGGATGGATGAATGGATGGATGGAGAGATCAGAGGGAGAAGGTGAGAAATTAACTAGGAACATTAAGTTTAGTTGTTTTATTTTTAAGGGAAGAGGAGAAGGAGTTCTTGAGCTGATTCATGAAGGATGAACAGGAATGAGCAGGAAACAAAGCTTTCCAGAGAGACAGAGCAGTGTAAGCAAAAACATGAAAAGCTGAAAAACCAGCTGTGCGTGTGTATGTGTGAGTACGAACAATACCACTTTCAGTCTAGCTGGTTAGTGAAGTCTAAGGGGCAGAGAAGAGATGGAGCAGAAGTGGCAGAGCTGGGCCAGTTCACAGAGGTCGCATGACCTGAGCTGTGGAGTCAGAACTTCACCCTTAGACAGTGAGCACAACAGAGGGACTGGGAGCAACAGTGCCAGGATCAGAAAGAGAAAGCTAGGTTGAGTTAGGGTAGTCGAAGAAAACTCCCTGGGGAAGGGAGATCGCTTGCCTGTGTCTCACTGGTTGAGAGAGGAAGGATCAGCAATTATTCAAACAATCTGAGTAACTGTAGCCACATCACCATTTTCCTCAATACAAAGAAATTTTTCTTAACTCTGCATTGCGGGTGTAGATAAGCAAAGATCTTGACATTTTTCACTATGATTTTGATCAAAACTCTGACCTCTATATCTGCAGGTAATAAGTACTCATATACCCTTTAGAAAAGGAAAGAAAAAGTCAATAAGCAACAGCTAGAAGGTTCGTAGAGGTTGCATAGGGCACATCACAAACAAACAAATGAGCCGTGATTGGAGCTCAGGTCTGACCCCAAGTGCAAAGCCCTGTATGATTGAATACCTAGCCTCAGCTGTGACGCTACGTAAAATGTTCACCCTTTTTTCACTCTCCAATTTCTTCTGCTTAGTGTAATAGCTCCTCTTTCATACTTCTATACCCCTCGCAGCTCACAGTGACTTTCCCCTCTAAGAGGCCCTTTATATTTGTGGTCAAACTATACAATCCCTCTATATTACTCAGACGTTGTTTCATGTCTGTTGTTCATACCCACACAATGAAATTCTAGAGTCTTCTTAGGAGTCTAGGGACCTGTTAGGAGACAATTCATGCTCACAAGATGAGAAGAAACCCAAGAGACCCATGAATTGCCTTCATTCTAAACTACCTTTTCAAGGATGTTTATAGAACAAACAGCCTCAGACAATGGAAAGAGTGTCTCCAGGTGGTGCCTGGAAACAAAAGGTAAGTTTGCCAACTGTGCAGTATAATAAAGTTAACGCCACCCTCTGGGGCAAAGGGTGGACATGCTTACTTCCCAATATAAGACATCTGAGATCCCTCAGCTCTAGTGTCTTCTTCAGGCCCACTTTGCATCACCCTAAGGAAACGGGCTTGGAAACAGGAGTCAACGCTGACACTCTGGTGACTGTTATTGCTGTGATTAATGAACTGCCCATTGTCTCTGAGCCCGGAATCCTGTGTTCTCCACCAGCATCGGTGAATCTATGGCAGATAGGCTCAGGACCACGCAAGCAGGGTAAAACTTCAGACTCTATACAGTCCTCTACAGGACTGTATCTAGTGATCCTCCAGTCTTCTCCCCCTTAAATCAAGAAAATCCTCATCGCAGAGCAGGGTCTCCATAAAAACAGCCATGACAAGAAGAGCAGCAACTGATTTTCAACATTCAGATTTGGAAGTCACACTTTCACTAAAGGTTAAAAACTCAGCCTTTTGAGATAGTCAAAATCCCATCAATCAAATTTCTGAAAAACTGTTAATTGTGTGACTTAAATTAGTACTGAGTCAGTAAATTGTGGGGCTTCCCTGGTGACTCAGATGGTAAAGAATCTGCCTGTAATGCAAGAGACTCAGCTTTGATCCCTGCGTGGGGAAGATTCCCTGAAGAAGGGAACGGCTACCCACTCCAGTATTCTTGCCTGGAGAATCCCATGGAAAGAATAACCTGGGGGGCATAGGGTTGCAAAAGAATTGAACATGACTGAGTGACTAACACTTTCTTTTCAATAATTGTAACGGTTGAGAACATGAATTCTGAGGTCAAACCAATGGCCTTGGTTCAAATTCTAGCTTCCATATTAGCAGCTGGGTGACTTGGGGCAGGTTTCATAACCCCTCTGTTCTTTAGTTTTCTTAATGGTAAAATGAGGGTAAAGGCAGTAACTTACTTCATGGGGTTGTTGTAAGGATTAAATGAGTGTATTTATATAAAGCACTCAATCCAATGCCAAGGATACATGTAATATTATTACTGTACAGCTGCCACTTCAAATGCAACTGCACATCCCAAAGGCACAAAAATTACTTTAAAAACTCCAGCTTTATTAGATCTGCTGATTGCAGATGATTTCCTGAGATGGACTGAAGCATTTCACCATCATAAATGAAGGAGGCTTGTCCCAGGACAAAACTGTGCAGCTCCATTGTAAAAACCTGGTACTCAATGAAGGATGGAAACCTTTGCCAAAATTTTATGGGCCATGGTGATGACTGTCATCACTCAAATACTGTTCATGAGGCAGTTATTTTGGGCCCATGTTGTTTTTAGAATCCCTCATTGTTTGACAAGGCAACACCGAACTCACAAACCTCAGCTAGTCTGTAGCTGCTCCAGGAAGTTCCCGTGGTTCAGGGATCTCCTGATTCAGAATGCACATGATCATCAGGGGAAGATAAAAAGGTCAGTATCAGCAATCAGTCAGGGGTGGAAGAGGTTACTCTTGACCTCAGAGCACTAAGGGCATTTAATATTCTGAGGAGCCAACACAAATTTATCAGGCAATGGATGAGGTGACGAGCAAGAAGATGGTAAGTCTGAATCATCTGGCTTACTGTCCACATTATTCAGATTCACTAAATACATGCCCAGGCTTCAGTTCTTCTTATCTAGAAAGCTTAGCCAAGAGTGCAATACTGGTTAATGGAAAGAAGAGGAAAATAATGTTTATTGAGCCCCCACTATGCATCTTTGGGCTTCCCTTGTGGCTCAACTGGTAAAGAATCTGCCTTCAAAGGGGGAGACCTGGGTTTGATCCCTGCATTGGGAAGATCTCCTGGAGAAGGGAAAGGCTACCCACTCTAGTATTCCATGGATTGTATAGTCCTTGCGGTCACAAAGAGTCGGACACGACTGAGCAACTTTCACTTTCTTTTCATGCATCTTTAATGTGCATTATCTGAACCTTGTGAAATGGGCTGGATTAGCCCCTTTTGACTTGTTGAGAAAACAGAGGTCTTCAGAGAGGTTCAATAACCTAACCACGATCAGAGAAGTAAGTGATGAAGCCAGACCCTCAATAAGGTCCATACTCCAAGGCTTGTGCTCTCTTATTTATTTATTTTTTTGGCTGTGTCACATGGCATGTGGGATCTTAGTTCCCCAACCAGGGATCCAACTTGTGCTCCCAGCAGTGGAAGCTCAGAGTCTTAACCACAGGACCACCAGGGAAATCCCTCCAAGGCTTGTACCCTGTTCCTGCTCTCCCTCGGACACCTCAGCTCAGTTGCCCATTCCATTACACCATGAGCTTCCTGGAAGCAGGATCTGTGTCCTTTTCACATGTATATCAGAATATACAGACATATGTATTAAATAAATATATATTAATATAGAGCCCTTAATAAACTTACATTGAACAAATGAAATTGTAAAGCGGGCAAAATCATAAGAAGTAATCTGGATCCTTGAAAGCAATCACACAGAATAAGCACTCGAGTGAGTGAGTACTCAGTCATGTCCAGCCCTTTTGTGACCCTATGGACTATAGCCCACCAGGCTCCTCTGTCCATGGAATTTTCCAGACAAGAATACTGGAGTAGGTTGTCATTCCTTTTTCCAAGGAACTTCCCAACCCAGGGATCAAAACTGTGTCTCTGCATCGCCTGCATTGGCAGGTGGATTCTTTCCCACTGAGCTACCTGAAAAGCTCTAAGAGCTCTAGGGTCCTCTTACAACAACCTGAGAAGCTACCACAAGTAACTACCCAATTCCACAAAGTCCCACCAAGAGCAGCTGGGACTGCTGGTTATAACTGCTAGTTATACTGGAGGTCCCAAGAATATGCAAAGGGAAGGGTGGTCCATTCAAAACCCTACTACCCATCATGCATTTTCTTAGGTTTGACCCTGGGCTCCTACTGTTAGCTGATAACTCTTGCTATGAAGCCTGGAGTGAAGTCTAATTGGTCCTACATCAATCAGCTGAGCTCATGGATTTTAACAGCCAGAAATGTCATTTCTCCCTGCAGAACTTTCAGGGGGTTGGGCTGATCCCTGGCTGGTTGGGGTTTGGGGTTTTCCTAAGAGGCCAGCTGGGGGTAGATTCACATTAAAAATGGTTTGAAATGAACAGACAAATATACAGAGGGTATGAGGGCAAATAATGTGAGGAACAGAGAAATCACTTGCCAAGATCCACATTACTTTGCCAACAAATGTCCGTCTAGTCAAGCCTATGGTTTTTTCCAGTAGTCATGTATGGATGTGAGAGTTGGACTATAAAGAAAGCTAAGCACTGAAGAATTGATGCTTTTAAACTGTGATGTTGGAGAAGACTCTTGAGAGTCCCTTGAACTGCAAGGAGATCAAACCTGTCCATCCTAAAGGAAATCAGTCCTGAATATTTACTGGAAAGACTGATGTTGAAGCTGAAACTCCAATACTTTGGCCACCTGATGCGAAGAACTGACTCATTGGAAAAGGCCCTGATGCTGGGAAAGATTGAAGGCGAGAAGAGAAGGGGACAACAGAGGATGAGATGGTTGGATGGCATCACCTACTCAATGGACATGAGTTTGAGTCATCTGGGAGTTGGTGATGGACAGGGAGGCCTGGTGTGCTGCAGTCCATGGGGTTGTAAAGAGTCAGACATGACTGAGTGACTGAACTGAACTGAACTGATAGGAAGATGATAAACAAAAGCCAAACCTGAGAGTCAAGAGTCAGATCACACCCAGATCCATTGGAAGCTGGAAGGGACCAGTGAAGAGGGCCTAAGTCTGTTGCTGTGAACAAGAGGGTCTGGGTCGATGGCTGTGAACTTTTGTAGTTCACTTTCATGAGCTAGGCAGCTGGGTTGGCCAGGAGACAAAAGGAATAGAAACCATGAACCACTCTTGCCCCTATCCTAACAGAGCCAACCCCCTTGAGAACCTGAAAAGCATTCAAATGTCCTGGTCTTTGCAGATCCCAGCCCCCAGCATGGCAGCGAAATATATCTGAGATGGTTCTGAAAGCTCTCTTGCTGGGCAATGGCAGGGATGAAGATGAATACTGTAAGTGAGCTGACCTTCCATGATACATCTTCTCTGTGTCACCAAGGACTCTACACTATGACTCTTCCCTTGCTTCTGGAATCTGCTGGGATTGATCCAGGGAAGAATGGGCCAAGAGTCTGATCTGGGTCCTTGCACTTAATTCAGTCCACAATCAGAACTGCACATCCTAGAATCATTACCTTCCATGGAGAGAATCCCATGCAGCAATAACTCTGCTGACAGAATTTATGAATCCATCATTAGTTCTCCAGAAACAATAAGGCTGTTTCTTGCCAGTACTCAGGGATGAAAGTATGTGCTGTGCATGCTGACAAACATCTTTTACAGTTTATAAATACCACAGCACGTGCTCCCTACTCCAATGGGAATAGATCCGGTTTGCCTGCTGCAGACAAGGCGCAATTTCATCAGATAATTGCTACTGGAAAAAGAGCTCTCTGCGTGCTTCATACATCTGGCCTTACAGCACCATGGAACTTCACAATAAAATGTATACTCACATTGGTAGCTTGCAGGATTCATTTGAAAAGAAAGCTTTGTTCAAATAAAGCTACGCAAAGCTTCAGGAGCCATGTTCATTGATTTTTTTTTTTTTAATGAGGCAGTAAAGTCCATCATAGATAGACACCATGTGTAGTTGCTTCTCTCTCTTGCTTATAAAAAGGCCTCATGATAGCTTCTTACTATGCAGTGTTTGTGGAACATAAGTGAAGCATTTTACATCCTCACAACCATGACCTTGTTCCCTTTTCATACATTAAGACAATGAGGCTGAGAGAGGTGAAGTGGCTTTCCAAGTCCATTCAGAAAGAAATCAGCAGATCTGGATGTGAACAAAAGGTATTCTGACTCCAGGTCCAATGCTTTTTTTTCATCTTCAAATTCGTTACATCTCAGTGACATTTTCTGTTTTCCTAAAGCCCTTACTATCTACTTAAAAGTTGACCTAACATTAAATGTGATTCTTCTGTTTTAGATTTATATCTCTTGATTTTGTATTAGCTTCAGTGTCTTTTCACACAAAACTACTTCATAAATAATTTTTCTGCCGACACCTGTAAATGTCTTACAGGTGTCAGTAGAAATTGTATTTGATTTCATTAATGTACTACATCAGATGGAAAATACCAGGTCCTGCCTGGGTACCACTTGAGATAAATCAAAAGATGCCTTGCACTAAAATAACATGAAAGACCATTTACCGGGTGTATCCTATATGCCAGGCACTGCACCAGAAAGTTTATATTGACTAGCCAATTTAATCCTTATACTATCTCTCTGAGAAGATCGGTATCAACCCCATGCATAGATGAAAAGATGAGACTCAAGAGAGGTTAAAGAGCTTGTCTATGATTACAGACCAGGCTAGGATTAGAGCTCAAGCTTATCAGATGCCAAAACCCACGTTCTTATCCAATGTTCCTTTCTCCCAACCAATAAGATTATTGATATTAGCATATGATTGAAATGAAGGCTTCTTGGACTTCCCTGGTGGTGCAGTGGATAACAAAGTCCACCTGCCAATGCAGGGGATGTAGGTTCAACCCCTGGTCCGGGAAGACTACACATGCCGTGGAGCAAATAAGCCTCTGCACCATAATAACTGAGTCTGTGCTCTAGAGCCCACCAGCTGCAACTACTGAAGTCCTTGTGCCTAGTCTGTGCTCCACAACAAGAAAAGCCACCACAATGAGAACCCCATGCACTGCAAGGAAGAGTAGCCTCTGCTGGCCACAACTTGAGAATGTCTCAGCAAAGAAACAAAGACCCAGCGCGGCCATAAATAAATAAATAAAATGAAAGCTTCTCAGTAACAGTGTAATTTTTGGTATAGTAGGCTGAAATGGGCCCTGGAAGATATCCAAGACCTCATTCCTGGCAGCTGGAACCTTACAGGGAAAGGTACTTCCAGCTTTGGTTAAACTGGAGATCTTGACATGGGGAGATTACCCTGAATTATCTGAGTGGATTCTAACAGCAATCACAAAGTGAAAGTTGCTCAGCTGTGTCTATTTGTGACCCCATGGACTATATGGAATTCTCCAGGCAGAGTACCAGAGTGGGTAGCCTTTCCCTTCTCCAGGGCATCTTCCCAAACCAGGGATCGAACCCAGGTCTCCCGCATTGCAGGCAGATTCTTCACCAGCTGAGCCACAGGGGAAGCTCTGTAATCACAAGCATCCTTATAAATGGGAGGCAGAGAGAAGTGTAACACAGAAGAGGAGGCAGTGTGATCACACTGGCAGAGACTGGAGTGGTGCACCCACAAGCTGAGGCAGCCATCAGAGGCTGGAAGATGCACAGAATTGACCCCCACTTCCCCAAGCCCAGGGCCTCCAGAAGCAGCAGCTCTGCCAGCACCTCAATTTTAGCCTCTTTTAGACTAAGTTCAAATTTCCAGCCTCCAGAACTGGGACGGAATCCATTTCTATTGTTTTAAGTCACCCAGTTGGTGATGGTTTGTCACAGCAGCCTCAGGAAACTATCACTCTTGGGAAAGTCGTTTAAGCACTCTACTAAAATACCTTCCTTCATTTGACCGTTGTTCAAATTGAGTAACACCTAATAAATATTTTATCTTCTTCTCTTACCTTCCTGGAAAAATACTGAGTTAAGTTTTCAAAACTGGGATCCTTTAGAGAACTCAGGATGAGTTTAGAGATTTTTAAGAAGAGAACTCAGGATGGAAACTGAATAGCTCAGACACAGACATTCCTTATTCAGAGGCAGCTGTAGTTGGTTCCACCTTTAGGGAGAGTGAAACAAGGATGAATGAACTTGAAACTGCTGTTAACAAGTGTTGAACGTGTTAGTTGCTCACTCTTTTGCGACGCCATGGACTGTAGCCTGCCAGGCTCCTCTGTCCACGGGATTTCCCAGGCAACAATACTAGAGTGGGTAGCCACGCCCCTCTCTAGGGGATTTTCCTAACCCAGGGATCAAATTCAGGTCTCCATTACAGGCAGATTCTTTACCATCTGAGCCGCCATGTTGGCAACATTTAGCTATAAGCTGTAACATTAAATGTAAGCTGTAAGGTGTGCTCTCAGCTGTAAGCTGAGCCTCTGGAAATTTTTAAATCTGGAGAAAATAGTTGTGTCTCAGATAATTTGCAGGTCTCAGCAGAAGTCACTTCAATTACTTCTTGAGGCTCCTTGCTTTCCTGTGACTCTTCTAGCCTTGATTTGTAGAAATTCTTACCTAAACCAGGTGTTCAAAGATGCCAGGAAACTGGAAAGTAATGGCTCTGCAGTATCTTCTAAGACTGTATCATTCAGAGTACTGAGAAATTATTTTTAAGTTTCCTAATGGCCCTGCAATTGTGTTTAGAAAAAATTTATTCTTTTAAATATACTGAAATACTTATGGATTCAATGATATGCCTGACAATTGCTTCAAAATAACCTGAGGAGGAGAGCAAGTGAGTTGAGGAAGAGAAAATGTTTTGATAATAGCAGAAGCTGAATAGCAGGCACATAATGCAGAAGACCCGGGTTCGATTCCTGGGTCGGGAAGATCCCCTGGAGAAAGAAATGGCAACCCACTCCAGCATTCTTGCCTGGTGAACCCCATGGACAGAGGAGCCTGGCAGGCTACAGTCCATGGGGTCGCAAGAGTCGGACATGACTTAGCGACTAAACCACTACTACTATAGCTACATGATGGGCATCCCAGGGGACCCGGGCATGCACTCAGTCATGTCCGACTCTTTGTAACCCCATGGACTGCACCCCACCAGGCTTCTCTGTCCATGGGACTCTCCAGACAAGAATACTGGAGTATTCATACCCTCTTCCAGGGGATCTTCCTGACCCAGGGATCAAACCCCTGTCTCCTGCATTGGCAGGCAGGTTCTTTATCACTAACACTGTCTGGGAAGCCCCTCTTGATGCCCACTTCTTCCTTAAACTAGACATACAGATGGGACCAGCCACAGAGTTTGCCTAAGAAATTGAGAAATTCCTTTTTGCTAACACAAGGCAAACTTTTAACCTTAAATTGGACCATATTGAAACTGCTATTATTCTAAGTCAAAATAATAGCACGAATAATCCCTTTCTGGACGTTAGAAAACCTTCTTCAATAACATCAATCAATCTCTATAAAATAGAACAGGGGTTTCCGAGCATGGAAGTCCCAAGGCAATGGCTCATCTTGATCCTCTAGACAGGGACAATACCAAGTGCCCCCAAAACTCGAAGTTAAATATCAGATCAACACAGGAGGATGGGCTCAGGCTCATACAAAAGCAACGGTGACCAAATATTGCTGGCAACAGCAAACAAACCAAAGAGAGGACAAGCAAGCAAAGACACAAAGTCCACCTATATGGGCATCGCTAAAGCCCCACAGTAAAAAAAAAGGGATCATTGCAACTAAAGGCAGAAGATCCTTCAGCTAAAGAGGGGTGGTCAGCAGGGGTGGGGGAAGAAGCCCTGAAGGCAGAGATTAGCTCTGTCTGTGACTGGGACCTGTCCTCAATCAGTGAAGTTTTTATCCCTAAGACTGAACTGAACTCGCCACGATCATTGATCTGAGATCAATGATCCCCAACAGAGGATGTCACCTCCTCCAGGAAGCCTTCCTTCTCTCTTTCTCTCTCTCTCTCTCTCACATACACACACACACACATATGCAAGTCAATGGATTTATCCATCTCTCATCAGCCTTTTAAAGACTCCCTGAGGGCAATGACTGTCTCATTCTTTTATTTTCAGTGCCTGCCCTGAGCACACACCCCAGTAAGCACTCATGTCGTGCTGAGTGGAGACACAGTAAACTAAAACTATTTCCGAAAGGGAAGGACTGGGACGGAGGAAACCATGCCTGGTGGGATAGGTCCTTGGGTGCTCCAAGGACCTTCCAAAGCAACATAGGAACTGCTGTTGAGAATGAATCAACAAATCCAAGGAAATGGAGAAAGTGGCCACAAGGTAGGTACAGGAGTTTGAAAGAACGAGAAGACAAAATTCTACAAGGTTATCTGGTCCCACTAAAACAAATGAACCCCAGTGGCTGGGACTGATCAACTCCAAGAGAAGCCATGCCAGTTAGGGTAGGTTGCCTGGCTTCCTCCTCTGCCCTCAGCACCCACTCCACCTCCAGAATCCCTATGCAGTGGGCATTCAGCCACTCACTCAGCTCCTCCCTCAAGAAGGAACCCCCATCTCACCACGTGGGAGTGACCAACAGGTGACCTGCGTGCATCCCAGGAAAGCTGAGAGAGCCATAAACACAAGAAGAGTCTGCAGCTCAGCTGCTAGAGCCTTAATGATGCGGCACAAATTTCAACTGAAGAGCATGGCAGGGACTGAGGTGAGGCTCTGGGAGAGAGAGTTCCAGCTGGCAAAGCCCTACCACTCACTCCACACGCCATCACGTGCTCTGGCCAGCCACCCTTAGGAATTAACGCATGATACCAGTGGAGATGGCTGGATAGCGTCACCGATTCAATGGACATGAACTTGGGCAAACTCCAGGAGATGGTAGGGGACAGGGAGGCCTGGCAAGCTGCAGTCCATGGTGTCACAGAGTCAGACACGACCAAGTGACTGAACAACAACAGGCAGAAACACAAGTCCTTTACAGCTTGTAAGAACTCAAGAGCAAAAGGATCCAGAAAGCTCTTCTTAAGGACCCACTAATTGGGAGATGCTCTGGATTCTCACAGAACCATAAGTTTCCCACTGCATCTGCCACTCAGGATCAGGGAAGGACCCTTAGAGGCTGCTTCAGCTTCTAGAAAACCCTGCTCTGTCAACAACTGTGTCAGCTTTGTGAGTCGGGAGGAGGAAGGTACACACGCCACTATTTTCCCTTTCTACTCACGTACTGGAAAAATCAACATCTGACAGAGTTTGTTGCTTTTTGCCTCTTCAGATGCACATGGCCCTGACGCATCCTTAAATCCACTCCTGAACCCAGTGCAGCAGGAGGCAGTGCAGTTCAAGGGACAGGCTCCAGAATCTGGCTCCCAAGGTTCTGAGCCCAAGTCTGTTACTTGCCATGAGAGCTCGAGCCATTTTCCTATGACCTGTGTCCTCATTTTTTAATTGTGGTAAAAGTCACATAACAGAAAACGTACTATTTTAACCATGTTTAAGTGTACAGTAGCACTAAACACATTCACGTGGTTGTGTAATTCTCACCATCACCCATCTCCTGAACTTTTCCTACACTGAAACTCTGTCCCTATTAAAACACTCACTCCCCACCCCCTCCCTGCTCTCCCCTATCCTCCAGACCCAACATTAATCAAACCTTGCTGCTAGGGACGTTGTAAGGAATAAATGAGATTATATAGGTAAAGCCTTTACATAGTAGCTTATTATTATTATTATTGCTATTGCTGTTTATTACCACTACTATTGCTATTACCATGACTACTCCTATCACTATTACTATCTAAGCAGTCTTCAATTACTTCATTACTATTTAGGAAGTCTTAAATAAAATTGGGTTCCAAATCCTATTGCCATGCTTCAAAGTCAACATAATTATGCCAACATCAAAGGCATTTGGGAAAAAGGAAACATTTCTTCAAATGGGCAGTAGCCCACCAGGCTCCTCTGTCCATGGAATTATCCAGGCAAGAATACTGGAATGAGCAGCCTTTCCCTTCTCCAGGGGATCTTCCTGACCCAGGGATCAAACCCGGGTCTTCTGCATTGCAGGTGGATTCTTTACCAACTGAGCCACCAGAGAAGTCCCAGGAGATGACACATATACACGTAATAAGCCTTCAGATTTAAAAGTGACTATAAACCCTGTTAGTTGTAGCCATCTCAAAAGTCAAAGAAACAGCAGGAGTGGTGACTCAAAAAATTACCTTCATCAGATAACCTAGAGAGAACAACCTTCTTTCAACAAAACACATCTGCAAACCTAAAAAACTGGAGCATAAATCCATGCAGCTCCTCCATTTAGAAGATCTCACAGGAAGAACCCAACCTGACAGCATGAGTTAGAGTCGCCATTGGTGGTGCTTACTAGCTCAGTCATGTCCGACTCTGTGACTGCATGGACTGTAGCCCGCCAGGCCCCTCTGTCCATGGGGATTCTCCAGGCAAGGAACTGGAGTGGACTGCCATGCCCTCCTCCAGGGGATCTTCCCAACCCAGGGATCAAACCCAGGTCTCCCTCATTGCAGGCAGATTCTTCACTGTCTGAGCCACCAGGGAAGCCATGCATCTCCAAAATTAAGATTTTAGCTACATTCTCTTCACATTGGCTAGAACTGCTGTCACTGCTCTGGAAATGAGTGTGTACTAATATTTCTCTCCCGTTATGAGGAGTAGAAACATAAGAGGTGGACATGACTGCCTCTCAGGCTATTTTTAAATATTGGCTCATTTCACAGCTGCTGGCATAGCCGTGTTCAGTGATTTAAGTCTCACTCCTCTGGCCACAGTGAGTCACATCTGTGGGTTTGGACAGCATTTCTCTTTCCTTCCAGTCACTGAATGTTATCTCTGTCTGTGAATGTGTAGGTTCACTCTGCTCCACAATTTTCAGGTGATGAGGTTTTATTCTAGCAGTTGAAATTAGAAAATAAATACTGGAAATAGATCTGTAGGGGCACATGTTTTATGCACATATACCAATTTGAGTATGTCCTAAACGTGTACATGCATAATCAGGTTACACTGGAAAGTGTGGTTTAATCATGAACATGACCCTTCTACCTGCCAACCTCCACCAATGCTACTGAACAGAAGGACTAGCCCACTGCTGATGTATATCCAAAATTCAAAAACATACAGAAAGGGCTCTTGATGTGCTAAAAAGAGCATTTTCTCTACCAAGTCGACTGTGAACGTATTGAAATATAGTTACTTTACATCAAAACATACCACCAAGACATTCTCTGTACTGAATTAGGCAATTTATTAGGCTCCTATTGTCCATGTCTAGAGTGTGAACATGGATTGACATGCACTGTCTCATTTTGTGGATCTTACATGCATGTAGCCTCCAGCTTGGCCTTTGATTCTACTTGTCAGTTAGCTCAATGTGAGTAAATGATAAACACAGAATGATACAGAAGCCAGAGCAAGAAATCCCACCCAATACCATATACCATATTCTTTTTTTTGCAAAATCAAAATCATATCACAACTCTCTTGTAAAAAATAAATTTCAGAGCAAGGCATTTCATTCGCCTCACTGAGAAAAATAAAGACGTTTCTATCATTTCAGAGCAATGAAATGTCCAACTATGGCTGAAGAGTACACCCTGAGAAGAAAATGATTTTAACGAACCCATTGAGGTTGATAAAGCTGTGTTAACCTAACATAGGGAAGGGACACAAGGTCCAGGCACAAAGTCCCTGCTCACGTTGGGGGTAAATTCTCCAAGGATGCTGTGTTATAAACATCCTCGTCTTCAATGCTTGAAGCATCTGTGGAGTCGGGGTCGCTCACCACGATTCCCACCGAAGAGAGACTGGTGATGAAGGCATGCATCCGCTGGGCATAAATGTCTCTAATGTTAAAGTAAGGGAGCTCCTGACACTTCTCTGGCGCGTCCTCACTACACTGGTCCACATCGATGTCCTTTTGCTTCTGGTAGTACTTGGAGAACTTGTTGAAGATAATGGTGATGGGAAGGGCCACTACCAAGATGCCACAGATGATGCATGTGCTGGCAATCAGCTTCCCCACCAAGGTGACCGGGTGGGTGTCTCCATAGCCCACGGTCGTCATGCTGATGGTGGCCCACCACCAGCAGACGGGGATGCTGGTGAGGCTGGAGGTGTGGTCGTCTTTCTCCACAGAGTAGATAAGCACAGAAAAGATGGAGATGCCCACCGACAGGAAGAGAAGCAGCAGGCCAACCTCATGGTAGCTATGCCTCAGTGTGGCACCAAGAGATCGAAGTCCCACTGAGTGCCGGGCAAGCTTGAGAATTCGGAAAATCCTCATGAGCCTGAGGATCTGGACCACCTTGCCCATGTTCTCAATGTCCTCACTCTCTTCCTCCTTGGTGTCTACAGCCAACGTGGCATAAAAGGGAACGATGGACACGAAGTCAATTATGTTCAGAGGGTTCTTCCAGAATTTCTTTTGACAGGGAGCGGTAACCAGCCGGATGGCCAGCTCGCCCGTGAACCAGGTGATGCACGCAATCTCCACGCCCTCCAGCACGGGGTCATCCACGTCCCCATCCTCGTTCTGGAATTCCGACATGCTGTGGATGCACATGGCCACGATGGAGGCCAGCACCACGCTCAGGGAGGAGATGGCAATGAGCTTGGCCGACAGGCAGTAGGCTGGGTTCTCCATCCGGATCCAGATCTTCTTCCGGAGCTGGCCAAATCGCAGCTTGTTGAACTTTTCCAGCTCCTTCTCAAAGAGAGACGACTCTTCGAAGGAGGAGTCGGTACTCACGTCGTTGCTCTTCTGGTCCCAGTCCTTCTCGTGGTTCTCCTCCTTGCGCTCCTGGTAGCGATTACTGCAGCAGGAATCCAGGAAGAGCTCGTTGATGCCCCAGTACTCAATCTCCTGGCAGAACGAGAACACGCACAGCTCCTCCATGACGTGCAGCTTCCCCGTGTAATAGAAGTTCAAGACGTATCTGAACAGCGAGGGGTTGCGATCAAAGTAGTACTCTTTATCGGCCACGCTGTAGTCATCGCACAGTTCCAGGATGGCCTCCTCCGAGTGGCAGCTGAGCAGTTTCCCGAGCCTGGTGTGAGGGAAGCGCAGGAGGGTGCTCTGGTCGACCGTCTGCTTAAAGCCCCCCACGTTCAAGTTGACAAGTTCCTCGTCTGGTCCCGGGCGATGGAAAAACTCACCAAACACCATGGTGGATCCAGGCAGTGGAGAGCTGGCTGGGAAGGGAGACGAGGGAGTTCACGCTGGCCCTGGAAGGAACACAAGACGGCGTGAGCCCTGTTCCGAGCAGCCCTGCCAAGCTTATTTTTAATCTGCCCTTTCGAGGATGATGGGCTACATTAAAAGCAAAAACAGAGGGACTTTCCTGGCGGTCCAGGGGTTGGGATGCCATGCCTCCAACGCAGGGGGTGCGGATTCGATCCCTGGTTGGGGAACTGAGATCCCACATGCCACATGACTCAACCAGAAAAAATAAATAAATGAAACAAAAGTCATCTTATTAAAAAAGAAAGACTACATACCATTAAAAAAAAAAAAAGAAAGTAAAATAGAAAACAGAATAAAAAAGAATACACTATCCCCCTTTGACTATAAGAAATTCAACATAAAATAGGGTTTTGGTTTTTTAAAAATGGGTTTATATATCCATTTTCTGGAAAAGACTGCCATATAATTTTTATGAATTTCCAGTTCCTACTTCTCTATTTTTGAGGCATTCATAATAACATGCCATACCCCAAAAGCAATGCATTTGAGATCACTTACTCAATACAAGCATCTCCAGCCTCGACCATGAGGCTTCTTCATTTGGAAATGCTCAGTTCAGACGTGGCAGGCTATTTGCTGCCTGGCTTGCAGCTCATCTCTCCTGTTCCCTATGGTTTGGTCAAGCACACTCAGAACCAGCTCTCTGCTCTCCACCTCAAACACAAGCCACACATCACTGGGGCTCAGATCAGCTCTTACAAAAGATGTAGGTTTCCTCTTATGCTCCCATGTTTCACTCCTTTTAGAGAAAGCTCTATTCCCCACATTTGGATATGGACAATCCAGAGGATATAATTACCTCCTTGTCCCATTTGTATCTTAAAGATACAGTTACACTTCATGGGATGGGGTTTCAGGTGCATCCACAAGGGAAGAAAGTGACTTAGGGAAACCTTTTTATGTTAATTGCAGTATCAGTTTCCTGACACAACTATGCTCTTCTCCTTCCTCCCTTCACAAACAGTCTCCTACACACTCCCAATCTTTGATACTCAAGTCTATATTGGCCCAGCATATACAGGCTATTTCAGTCTTGACTCTAACTAAACTGTACCAAAACTGTTTCTCAGAGAGAAAATAATAGGTTTTGACCATCATCCAATACAATGCTGATTCCTCAGAGCTGATGATGCAAATAAAAGAAAGGTAGGAGATTGTCATGTACTGCGTTCCAACCAAGTACTAATAAATTTTTGCATATATCATATGATTTCATCCTTTCAACACTACACAGTAGACGTATAGGAAAGTAAACACTCAGAGAAGTCCAAGATCACAAGATAAGCAAATGGCAAAGCCATGATTTAAACCCAGGTTGATAAACTCCAAAGCCCACGCTATATCCACTACACACATATCCCTCCCACCTCTTTCTGGTTTTTTTCCTTATTATAATCCAATAACCCAATATAGGTAGTAGTATTATGACCAAAGTGAGTCAAGCATCTTTGGGGTTACTGGGGAACCACCAATGACCTCTGTCTGGAGAAGCTTCATAGCAAAAGTTCTATTTAAGTAAATGTTAAAGGTTTAAGCAGAGCTGAGCAATGAGGGCAAAGGACATTCCCAACATTGGGCATCAAAAGGTGGGTATTCACATGCTAGCAAGGTAATGCTCAAAATTCTCCAACCTAGGCTTCAGCAGTATGTGAACATAGAACTTCCAGATGTTCAAGCTGGATTTAGAAAAGGGAAGAGGAATCAGAAATTAAATTGCCAACATCAACTATATCATAGAAAAAGCAAGGGAATCCCAAAAAACATCTACTTCTGCTTCATTTACTATGCTAAAGCCTTTGATCGTGTGGATCACAACAAACTGTGGAAAATTCTTAAACAGACAGGAATACCAGATCACCTTACCTGCCCTCCTGCGAAACCTGTATGCAGGACAAGAAGGAACAGTTAGAACTGGACAAGGAACAATGGACTAGTTCAAAATTGGGAAAGGAGCATATCAATGCTGTATATTGTCACTCTGCTGATTTAACTTATATGCAAAGTACATCATACGAAATGCTAGGCTGGATGACTCACAAACTGAAATCAAGACTGCCCAGAAATATCAATAACCTCAGACATGCAGATGATACCACTTTAATGGCAGACAGTGAAGAAGAACTAAAGAGCCTCTTGATGAAGGTGAAAGAGGAGTGAAAAAGCTGGCTTAAAACTCAACATTCAAAAAACTAAGATCACAGCATTCAGTCCCATCACTTCATGCCAAATAGAAGGGTAAAAAGTGGAAACGGTGACAGATTTTATTTTTCTGGGCTCCAAAATCACTGCAGACCATGACCATAGCCACAAAATTAAAAGACACTTGCTTTTTTCAAGAAAAGCTATGATAAACCTAGACAGGGTATTAAGAAGCAGAGACATCACTTTGCCAACAAAGGGCCATATAGTCAAAGCTATGGTTTTTCCAGTAGTCATGTATGGATGTGAAAATTGGACCATAAAGAAAGTTGATTGCCAAAGAATTGACGCTCTTGAACTGTGGTCCTGGAGAAGATTTGAGAGTCCCTTGGACTGCAAGAAGATCAAACCAGTCAATCCTAAAGGAAATCAAATCTGAATATTCATTGGAAGGAGTGATGCTGAAGGTGAAGCTCCAATACTTTGGCCATCTGATGTGAAGGGCTGACTCATTGGAAAAGACCTTGATGATGGGAAAGATTGAAGGCAGGAGGAGAAGGGGGTGACAGAGGATGACATGGTTGGATGGCATCACTGACTTAATGGATATGAGTTTGAGCAAGCTCTGGGAGATAGTGAAGGACAGGGAAGGCTGGTATGCTGAAGTTCCTGGGGTTGCAAAGAGTCGAACATGACTTAGTGACTGAACAACAAATAAAGTGGAATCAAGAGGACTTGGTCATTGATTGGAAGGAAAAGATAAGGAAGAAGAAAGTCAAAGGAAGATGTGTTTTCTACTCTGTACAACCGGATGACATCATTAAAGGAAACAAAAAGGTCAGGTAGGAATTTCTTGTCCTTATGTTTACAAAGAGACAAAGCCGTCAGCGAGACAAGAGAGTCCACCTCTGAAAAGGACACTCCAGAGAACACAGCCTGAAAACACAGCCCTCTGCCATCCACCCTAGGAGGAAGCTCACTGTGAGAGAGAATACAAGGCTATTTGCTCCATTTGCTCTGGACGCACCAGCACTGACAATGTTCCCATGAAACCAGAGACCACGGCCTGGCATAGCAAAACACTTCACAGATGTGCTGACCTCTCCAAAAGACATGATTTTTTTCCTGCCTCAGCTTTCTATTTTTAGTTAGAGATCTTCTTTGAAGGGCCTAAATCAAGAGCTCATGGCGTGGTCCAAATATTTATGGAACCTCAGATCTCTGAAAGCAGGCTTATGTTCGTGGCAAGTACAAGAGTAAAATGTTCCAAGGAATGAGTTTTAGCTAAGCTAGCATTAAGGCTTTCATGGACATTTTCTTCTGGTGGATTATTTTTTATCTCCTTAGCTTTCCCGGAAACCCACAGTGGTTGAAAGCCACTGTCTCCCTTCATGATACAACCTGCTGAAGTCAGTCTCATAATCAGAAAGTGTGCCATCCATTTCCCAACTGCTCCAAAATCACTTTTCCAAAGAATGTTGTTATCAACCATAATAGCCATCTTCCTGTTCTGTCCTCCTTGCTTTGTATTCACTCTATGCCAGTAAAAAGGAGCCTGTTCTGAGGTCCACACACTCCACAAAAAGTGTTAGTCACTCAGTCATGTCCAGCTCTTTTTGACCCCATGGACTATAGCCCACCAGGCTCCTCTGTCCATGGAATTCTCCAGGCAAGAATACTGAAGTGGGTTGCCATTCCCTCCTCCAGGGGAATCTTCCCAACCCAGGGATCAAACCTGGGTCTCCTGCTTGGCAGGCAGATTCTTTACCACCTGAGCCACCAGGAAAGTCCTCATTCCACAAAGCCTAATCACAATAGCAACACACAGCATAAAACCAGGGATCTCTCATTATGGGACTTTTAGAGGAGAGAAAAAAGAAAGCAACTCTATATCAGATCAAAGGCTTCAGCTCAGAGGACAGGATGAGATTCTCCACATTATGGCTGCCAGAGTACACTGCTGATTTCCTTGGCTGCGTCTGGCCCACAGCACCCTATGGAGAGCAGGGAAGAAGAAGACCTCACCTTTATAAACTGTAGCAAGGTTCCCTTACGTGAAGCTAGTCCCTGGCCAATTACAATCTGCTCCTCACTAGTACCTTGAGATTTTACAGGTGAGGAAGCAGGATTAGAAGACACGGGCATCACACACCTATTAAGGGTTAGAGCAAAACTCAAGCCAGGGCTCCCTATGTCGGCCCCCCTGCTTTGCAGTGTGCTGGTTCACCCACTCGAAGGAGTAAGTAAGAAAAGCAGATAATGAACATCGTTATTTACAAGACTGCTATATTCAGGCCAGCATTTAACAGCATCATTCATTCCCATTCAGAAAATACAATGCGTCAAAGGTATATTTATATATATATTCAATATGTACCTATGGTATACTTTATATATAATTATCTTACATATATTTTATACATGAAGCTCTACGTAAATGTACACATAA
This sequence comes from Capricornis sumatraensis, assembly GCF_032405125.1. Lineage (NCBI taxonomy): Eukaryota > Metazoa > Chordata > Mammalia > Artiodactyla > Bovidae > Capricornis > Capricornis sumatraensis. Next base: position 25,941,313 of record NC_091069.1, on the reverse strand, counting down.
AGGAATGTATGTAATACACATATAGTGTGAACCATATTTAGAGAGAGTTATACAAATACTAACTAAAGATTTGGGTCAATTTCTCTATAAGTGAGACAAATCTCTTTAATTTTGACTAAAAACACACAAAAAAACTTTTGATTATATAGAAGTAAAATTTTGGTATGGAAAACTATGCCATAATAAATGTTAAAAAAATATTTGCAACTTATATCACAAACAAGTGGTTAATATACCTAGCATATAAAAGGCTTTAGACTGAGAAGAAAAAGAGAAAAACAATATAGAAAAATGGGCCAGATATGAATAGACAATTTACCAAAAAAAAAAAAGTCAATGGGTCTTAAAACAGGAAAACAATGTTCTACCTTGCTCGTAGTAAGATAAATGCACATTAAAATTACGGAGTAGTATTATATCTAACGGGCTTCCCAGGTGGTTCAATGGTAAAGAATTCACCTGCCAAGCAGGAGGCGTGAGTTCGATCCCTGGGTCGGAAAGATCCCCTGAAGAATGAAATGTCAACCCACTCCAGTATTCTTGCCTGGGAAACCCCATGGAGAGAGGAGCCTGGAGGGCTTCAGACCACAGGGTCACAAAGAGCTGGACATGACTTAGCAACTAAACAACAACAAATCATATCTAATACCAAAATGGGAAAAAAAAATACAAAAACTGAGCTACATACTCTATTACTAAGTATGTGGGGAAGCAGGTACTTTTGCACACTGCAATTGGGGAAACAAAATGAAGGGAAACTCTTATGAAGGGGAATTTGGAAATATTGAGCAAAACTGCCCAAAAATTAGGAGAAAATATTTGCAAGTTGTTGGGCTTCCCTGGGATTCACTCAGATGGTAAAGAATCTGCCTCCAATGCAGGAGACACAAGTTGAATCCCTGGGTCAGGAAGATCCCCTGGAGAAGGGAATGGCAACCCACTCCAGAATTTTTAGCCTGGAGAATTCCATGGACAGAGGAGCCCGGTGGTCCATGAGGTCGCAAAGAGTCAGACACAACTGAGTGACTAACACTTGACTTGACTTGATAGATCTAATAGGAGTCTAGAATCCAAAACAGATTTAAAAAATCAAAAACTGTTACAACAGTAAAAAGACAAATGGGCAAAGGATTTTATAGACATTTCTTCAAAGATATATAAATGGCCAAAAAAACACATGAAAAGATGCTCAACGTCATTGGTCACTAGGAAGCACAAGTCAGAGTCACAATGCGATACCATTTCACACAGCTAGGATGGATATAATCAAAAAGTAATAATAATACAAGTCTTATGTTATAACACAGTTAAGTGTTTGTGACGATGCAGAGAAATTAGAACCTTCAAGCATAATGAGTAGTAGTAGAAAATGGTGTGACCAAGTTGGAAAATAGTGAAGGAATGATAGAATTAAAATCTCACCATTGTGCAACTCATAATAAAATAACAGATCTGAATGTGCTCATAAACAGCTGCTAAAACCCAGTTAAAAAATGAATAGGGAACTCCACAATGGTTAGCTCAGAGGAAAAATACCTGAACTCACTGTTCAAGCCAGTGTAACAAAAAAAGACAAGACAGAATGTGCCTCCTGATGGAAACACGTACACAATTCTAAACTATCCCAGCCAAAAAATAAAATAAGACATAAATTTGATCTAGCTCTAGGTCTAACAGTCAAAATCAAATAGAATATTTCAGAGGAACATGTTCAAAGACACTATAGGGATGCAATCAGCAAAAACCAGACTGTGGGAAATTATACAAGACAAATGATGGATCAAATAAATGACACATCAAATAGATTCAGTGTGTGGCTTTGTGTGGATACTGATTCGAGCTAGCCAAATGCTTTCAAATATATATATATGAAAATAAGGAGTATCTGAACACTAAACTAGACACTTGATAATGTAAAATTATAATTGTTTGATTTTTCAATGTGCTAATGGTATTGTAATTATGTGCTAAAAAATACCTTTATCTTTTGGAAATATATGCTAAGATTTTATGGATAAAATTTTACTGCATTGAGAATTTACTTCAAAATAATTCATTGGTGTGGGGTTGGGAGGACAGGGAGGAATCACTGATCATATAAGATGGCTATGAATTAATAATTATGACAATTATTTTAGCTGAGTGACAAGTACAGAGGAATTTAATGAATTATTCTCTTTTTTTGCATATATAAAAATTCTCCATCAAAAAATGTTTTAAGAAAAATCTATTAAGCACCTTGTGTGGCTATGCACTGTGATACATGTTTTCATATACATTATTATGCATTCTTTAATTCCCAGCAACTCACATAGTACCTCAGTATAAGCAATGAGTAATTATCATTGAATGAATGACTTCATTTAATTCTCCCGCAGTCCTAGCGGTAGATCCTATACCTGTGTCACAAATAGAGAAACCTGAGGCTCAGGCTTCAGCCAACATTATACAGATTTATATGGCAAACTTTTTCCACTATGCTTCAAACATTTAACTTTTTTAACTGGAAGGAGGAAGGTCTCTAACTGGCTGGTCTTCAATTTTATATATTTTATTAGTCAGCCTCAATAAAGAATGTTCTATACTCTGGTAGGGGATTTGGTACTAGCATGTCAAGGATACATGCAGTCTCTGATCAGGCACATCCACGTGTACCAAAGGCATCTGGCCACAGGGTAGAAAACTCAAGTGCTATTTTCATTCTCTTCCTCAAGAGCTTCACTTCATTGCATCAATCCTCCTGCCTACTATCGACACAAATCACAAATGGTGAGGACACCATATACTGTATTTGGCCACCTTGTGTCTCCTGGTGTTTGTCAGATTGAAAAGAAAGAAAAAAGATGTCAAAAATCCAAGATATTCTCTGACAGTTTAAACTAAACTCCACATTGATCTACTTCTCTCCAAGTGGCATCCATAAAGCCTTTCCAAAGCCATTAACCTCTTACCACTCTCTTTGCTTTATGCTCTCAAACTCACTTTATAAATGCTCTCAAAACTGTGTCTTCTAAAGGTTGACACATATCCATGCACACATGTGCATGGGTGGCTTTGATAACACACTTGATTTGCTCAAAAAAGTAAGAAAGGCATAACAAATACAAGCCACTTCTACTTGCTTTATTGGGCAGAACCACTCTTTAAAATCAAGTCCATAAAAGTAAACAAACAAACAAAAAAAAAACCTAGATTCTTTTGTCCTTCCCACTTGTCGAAAATCTACATTAGTCCTATCATCGAAGGAGAAGTGGGGGGCATTTTTCTGCATTAATACTGCAGTCTTTAAGAAATAATCATCTGGAAAAGCTGTATTTCATTCTATTAACTTTCAAAGAAAAATCATATTTTTTTAAAAGGGTGATGTGCTGTGCTTCAGTCGTGTCCAACTCTGTGTGACCTCATGGACTCTAGCCCACCGGGCTCCAAGGGAATTCTCCAGGCAAGAATACTGGAGTGGGTTGCCATGCCCTCCTCCAGGGGATCTTCCCAACCCAGGGATCGAACCATGGTCTCCTGCACTGCAGGCGGATTCTTTACCATCATGCAAAATTCTATTTCCAGCCATGCTGTGTGAGAATATTCCAAATAAAATGAAACAAATGTAAACAGAAGTGAAAATCTAAATTCCATCCACACCCAAGTATTGAGCATCCTCTCACCAGGAACCTTCCCTGGTGATGACCTTCTCCCAGAGCAAGCTCCCCATGCACTGGGGTGGGTAGCATGTAAGGAAAAGAAAATCAGAAGTTGGCGTTGGGTCACAGAGGAGCAGATAGTATAATGAAATGTCGGTGGCATTGCATGGTCCACCTTGACTGTGGATTTGGAAATGGAGATGCTAGTGGTCCTTGATTCAGATCTTTGCGGATCAGATGTCTTTTTATAGCACAATCCTGAAAAAGAAATAGCTCTTTATGAGACATCGAGGAGGACATGCCCAGAGCCACTGTGCAGGCCATACGAAGCCTCAAAGACCCATCTAGATTTAAGTCTTTGTTTGCAGGGATCAGCATTTCCTGGGTATCCTGAGGCTTCTAAGTGGAGCCAATCCCCCCAGTAACCTTCCAAATGGCCCTTCCCAGCCCATGAGGAAGCCTGGATGCAAAGTGAGTCCCACTGCCCAAACAAAGAAAGGAAACTCCCTCCTGGTCTCTTCCACATCCGTGTTCCAACAGCATTACGTGCAGCTGACAACACACCAGTGGCATAGGTCCCCAGTCACCCTAATTCAGAAGATTCATAACCCAAACGCAACTTTTAAATGTTGCACTGAAAGAAATGAACCCACCAGGTCCCCCTATCCATGCTGAACTATCAGAAGCACCTAAAGAAAAGAAGACAAGGCTAAGACTCTGAAAACTTGTGCCTGAAGTGCCACTTCCCAGCTCTGTGACCTTGGATGTGAGGTTCTTGCTCAATAAAAGACGATGTACACACTTTGATGATACTATAACAAACACAAAAGTCTTCTGAAAGCACAAAGCATAAGATACATGTAAAGTCTTATTTCAAAAATAAGAGATTAAGATAAGAGCCCCCTGGAGAAGGAAATGGCAACCCAATCCAGTATCCTTGCCTGGAAAATTCCATGGACAGAAGAGCCTGGTAGGGCTGTAGTCCATGGGGTCACAAGACGGAACACACATGCCTGAGGCGGGTGGAGGGAGATGGGTTGGTAGCAATAAATAGGTAGAACTAAAAAAAAACAAAAGGTGAGTCCCCTTACCTTCTTGTTCCTGCCCCTACTTACTCCTCTCCCTCTCTTGCCACCTCCATCTGGGCAGTCATACTAGAGAGGTGCTCATTTCCTCCGGATTCCATTTAGAATGGCTGACTCCCTTGGCAAACTCCAGGGATCCCTGTAACTCACCCAGCTCATCTCTAAGCAGGAGAGCTGCTTTAGAAGGCTAATTCAGTGAACCCGAAAGCCAGAAATCTGTCCTATTTGTAAAAAGCAAAGAACCAGAGGTGAAAGATATTCAACTAGAAATTGGAAAAATGTGGACTTTGCCACAAGAGGGGAGACTTAACTCTCCAGTAGCTACCTCATCACATCTCCAACTGAGTCACATTACATAGAGGAACCCTCATGCAGACAGCTGGCCACCTGATGTGAAGAGCCCACTCACTGGAGAAGACCCTAAAGACTGCTGTCAGGGTGACGCAATGAGGGGGGGTGGAGTGCTGGAGCACTGAATGATCTGCACCACATGAATCATTCCCCCTGCCCTTACTTCCCAGCTCTGTTCACCTTCTCCCATAGTCTTTCAGGTGCCTCTTTATCTGCGCTAAACAAGCCCATCCCCCCACCCCCGCCCCGGCAAGGGATTACAGTGCCTTTACAGTTCTCTTTACCCTTAGTTATCTTTATATCCTTATAGTTATCTTTATCCTCTTTATCCTTCTCTTTCTTGCCTTTATAGTTCTCTTTATCCTCCACAACTCTGACCATTACGGTCACCAGACTCCAAGCTTTTCCATGGAGGGGACTATGTCTTGTCATCACCACAGCCCCAGTCCCTTATGCTAACTGCTGCCCATGGTCTAGGGAAAGATATTCATTTTGACCTGGAAGAATCAATAAAAACTAGCACTGTGACCAGACGGAGCACAGAGCATTCGGGGGCAGTGAAACTATCCTATATGATGCTGTGATGGTCCATACATGCCACTACATGTTTGTCAAAACCCATAGAAAGTTCCACACCAAGAGTGAACCCTAATACGCACTATGGACTTAAGTCAATAATAATATGTCAGTAATAAACACTGCACCAAGGCAAGATGTGAAAAGTACCATGAACTGTGTGGATAAGGGGAGGGTGTACATGGGAACTCAGCAATTTCTGCACAATTTTTCTGTAAACTGTTCTTAAAAAAAAAAAAAAAAAAAAAAACTGTTTTTGTGAAAGAGCTAGCAGAAGGCTATAGATCAGGCATGGTGAAATGTCACATGTCTCCAGTGACCAAACAACCAAACAAGTAAGTGACACAAATGAAGTGGGCTGGTTGGGACTGTGGTGAACTACCCAGGCTTATCTCAGAGGCAAAGACTATTCGGCATGAGTCCTTTTGGAGAACAGAAGGCCAGTTTGGGTGTATCTTCCAGCATTCCTGGAAAACCCAGAAATCCTCATTTTTATTTGAAATATCTCAATCAGAATTGATCCAAAAAGTTTTTAACACTATAGGAAGTGTCAGTTGTGCAGTTGTGTCCAATTCTTTGGGACCCCATAAACTGTAGCCCACCAAGATCCTCTGTCTATGGGATTTCCCAGTCAAGAATACTGGAGGGGTTTGCCATTTCTTTCTCCAGTGGATCCTCTCAACCCAGGAATCAAACTCGGGTCTCCTGAATTGGAGGCAGATTCTTTACCATCTGAGCCATCTATATAGCTCAAGCAAAAGTGTGTCTCCAGGCCCAGTACTGCCAATAAGTCCTCAATCTGGGACTAGAGCGAGATTCTTCTCAGCTTCAGCACCATAGCACTCATTTCAGGCCAGGCTAACTCAAATGGACACAAATGGAACCTTGTCACAGTAAGGAGTGTCACTTCCTCAAGTCTGAATTACAACCACAGAAGACAGTGGGCCACGTGGACAACAGGATCTTCCAAAGTTGACCTGCTGTGTCTCCCAGCACACAGCAACCCAGTCCTTCCAGGCCAGCGCTCTCCCTTCCTTCCTCAGTCATCTACCCCAACTGCCCCATGGATTTTTACAAACAGAAGAGTCTCCCGGATGTTTAACCCTCATTTCTGTCACTCGGTTTTTCTCCCCTTCCTTTGGTAAATGCTGGCATCAGAGAAAACACCAGACAGGCAGCTCTTACCCTTGTGGTGTTGATGTCACACACTCTGCCCTCATCCTGCCCAGCGGAATATCCATCATCATCCAAGAAGCTCCAGCCTTCTCCCCTCACTGGAAAGTGTGGGGTACAGAGGCATTTAGCGGCCCAAAAGAAAAGAATCCTGTTCTCTGGTTGTACCGGCCGAAGCAATCGCTGGGAAATCACTCTCACCTGCAGAAGAAAGTATCAGTCATGTTGTAACTCCAAGGAGAAAACACATCCAAGAAGTTTTATCTCAGACTCAATGCTCTGGGCATTTTACTAATTAGACTCATATCATAGAGCCCAATTAGACTCCCAGGACCCATCACTCCCCCTGGTCACGTGGCTAATGGAGACATCACGAAGTGATTCGCAACCACTTTCAGGCTCCAGGACTCAGATCTTGACTGCAGTGGACACCTGGGGCATCTGCACTGACCCCAAAGCCAACAAAACATCCATAACATGAGGTCCTAGAATTAGGACATTAGTCACTCATCTCCCGCACTGTTTCTTCCAGGAGCATCATTTTCCTAGCTAATTCATCAAGGATATACTTATGAAAAGACCCTGATGTTGGGAAAGATTGAGGGCAGAAGGGGGCAACAGGGGATGAGATGTTGGATACCATCACCAACTGCAGTTCACGGTGTCACAAAGAGTCAGACATGACTTAGCAACTGAACAACAACATATTTATAAACTTCTAATTGAATACCTTTAATCCATATTAGAGACCAACTTTTGAGTGTGACTGCACTAATAGAATGAATACTGCTGCTCTAATTTGAAATCGATAGGTTTCAAAGGCTGGCCAAATTCAATGTTGCTTCATTAGTCACTGTCGTCTTTCACAGATCAGAAATGACTACACAGGCTAGATCAAAGTTCTCTAGTTAAAGTGTGTGTGTGTGTGTGTGTGTGTGTTATGTATGAGGGAGAGTTAATATGAAAATAAAAGGAAATTTTTCATTTTTTCTCTCTGAATAAATGAAAGAAAGCAAAAAAAAAAAAAATGTTACTTGCCAACAAGGTAAGCTTTGCCTCATGGTGGTGCTTTCCCATAGTAGTATCTAAGCATCTACCTATCGATTTTCATGTTTTCCAATCAATGCTAAGTTCAAAGGGGAAATGGGGAAGATAAAGAAGAAAGGATTGATCATGAGCTTCAGAAAAAGTGAAAGACATGCTTCCAGCTGCGTCAGTCACTGCAAACTTTCATTATAGCCGAAGCTCTGCCTGATATTATCCGGGCACTGGGATTACAAACAAGATGCAGCCCCTACCCTCGCCCCGATCTCGGAGCCCATAGGACCGAAGCCAAAGAACAAACACGCGGAGGTGTCCTACCAACACCCAGAGGGCAACGGGACAGGAAGCAAGGCAGGAACCACAAGCCGGTCCCAGCAAGGGCCAGAGCAACCCTGCAGTGAATTTCCACCTCTAACAGAGATGACAACGAGGAAAGATACAGAAAAAGCGCAGCTCTACCCACACTGAACTTCTGTGATTGGGACCCTTGGCAAAGAGGTAGAGAAATTTCAACACGGATAAATAAAATTCAGGAGCTAGCCTCCTCCTCCATTCCTTCTGCCCTCCCCCTCCTCACCCCCTCCCCCTCCTCCTTACTCTCCTCCCCCTCATGGTCCTCCCGTTTCCCCTTCCCCTCCTTTCCTCCCTCCTCCCTCCACCTCCTCCTTATTCTCTCCCTCCTCCCCCTTAACGTCCTCCTTCTCATCTTCCACGGCCTCCCGGCAGCACCTCAAAGGGTTACCCTCAGATATTTGTGTTCCACTGGAAATGTAGAAATGTCGTGCCTTTTTTAAAGGGTACAGCACACAAATATAGGCTTCCTTTCCCTATCAGACACCTTTCCAAAAGTAGCACATTTTAAAGGAAGGTAAGATTAATCTGGCTAGGAGATAATTAACCAGCTACAAACAGCTTTGATATGATTACATTAATTACTGAAGAAAAAAAAAATCAACAAAGTCATTAGGCTATTCAGCACTTCTGAGAAACCTCAGCACTGCTGGACACTGGCTCATCACCTTCTCAGGATGGGGCTGGTCCAGGGACAGACTGTGACCTTACCCAAATGTATCATTTTTACAGAAACTGGTGCCCAGTGGGCATCAATGTCTGATGCATGAACAACATCCTAAGCTGTCTTTTTCTCTCTTCTTCCCCTGAAAATTAGAATTCTTGTGCCTTGCCTCATTTCCCCTCACCATGATTTCTGTCCAAAAGACTGGGTTTTTCAAAAACACGTAAACTCAATCAATATTTCTCTATCTGAATTTATGTAAGTTCGGGCATCTCTATAGTGGGGTTAATGGTGACCTCTTCCAAGAGGACTTATGCCATACCCACACCCAGAGGCCCTGTCCCTGAGGCAGAGCACTGCCGACCCATACCTCCAAAGGAAATGCTCAAACACAGTTCTGTCTCAGTCTCATTTGAATAGAGTTCTAAAGAATATCAAGGAGAGCTAAGAAAGTCTTCCTCAGTGATCAGTGCAAAGAAATAGAGGAAAAGAACAGAATGGTAAAGACTGGAGATCTCTTCAAGGAAATTAGAGATACCAAGGGAACATTTCATGCAAAGATGGGCTCAATAAAGGACAGAAATGGTATGGACCTAACAGAAGCAGAAGATATTAAGAAGAGGTGGCAAGAATACACAGAAGAACTGTACAAAAAAGATCTTCACGACCCAGAAAATCACGATGGTGTGATCGCTCTCTTAGAGCCAGGTATCTTGGAATGTGAAGTCAAGTGGGCCTTAGAAAGCATCACTACGAACAAAGCTAGTGGAGGTGATGGAATTCCAGTGGAGCTGTTTCAAAGCCTAAAAGATGATTCTGTGAAAGGGCTGCACTCAATATGCCAGCAAATTTGGAAAACTCAGCAGTGGCCACAGGACTGGAAAAGGTCAGTTTTCATTCCAATCCCAAAAAAAGGCAATGCCAAAGAATGCTCAAATGACCACACAATTCCACTCATCTCACACACTAGTAAAGTAATGCTCAACATTCTCCAAGCCAGGCTTCAACAATACATGAACCATGAACTTCCAGATGTTTAAGCTGGTTTTAGAAAAGGCAGAGGAACCAGAGATCAAATTGCCAATATCCGCTGGATCATCGAAAAAGCAAGAGAGTTCCAGAAAAACATCTACTTCTGCTTTATTGACTATGCCAAAACCTTTGACCATGTGCATCACAGTAAACTGTAGAAAATTCTTGAAGAGATGGGAATACCAGACCACCTGACTTGCCTCTTGAGAAACCTATAAGCAGGTCAGGAAGCAACAGTTAGAACTGGACATGGAACAACAGACTGGTTTCAAGACTGGGTTTCAAATAGGAAAAGGAGTACATCAAGGCTGTATATTGTCACTCTGCTTATTTAACTTATATGCAGAGTACATCATGAGAAACACTGGGCTGGATGAATCCAGATTGCCGGGAGAAATATCAATCACCTCAGATATGCAGATGACACCACCCTTATGGCAGAAAGTGAAGAACAACTAAACAGCCTCTTGATGAAAGTGAAAATGGAGAGTGAAAAGGTTGGCTTAAAGCTCAACATTCAGAAAACTAAGATTGTGGCATCCAGTCCCATCACTTCATGGCAAATAGATGGAGAAACAGTGGAAACAGTTGTCAGACTTTATTTTTTTGGGCTCCAAAATCACTGCAGATGGTGACCGCAGCCATGAAATTAAAAGATACTTACTCTTTGGAAGAAAAGTTATGACCAATCTAGACAAAATGTTAAAAAGCAGAGACATTACTTTGCCAACAAAGGTCCATGTAGTCAAGGCTATTGTTTTTCCAGTGGTCATGTATGGATATGAGAGTTGGACTGTGAAGAAAGCTGAGCGCCAAAGAATTGATACTTTTGAACTGTGGTGTTGGAGAAGAGTCCCTTGGACTGCAAGGAGATCCAACCAGTCAATCCTCCAGGAAATCAGTCCTGAATGTTCACTGGAAGGACTGATGTTGAAGCTGAAGCTCCAATACTTTGGCCACCTGATGCGAAAAACTGATTCACTGGAAAAGACCCTGATGCTGGGAAAGATTGAAGGCAGGAGAAGAACGGGATGATAGAGGATAGAGATGGTTGGATGGCATCACCAACTCAATGGACATGAGTTTGAGTAAACTCTGGGAGTTGGGTGATGGACAGGGAGGCCTGGTGTGCTGCAGTCCATGGGGTCACAAAGAATCGGACAAGACTGAGTGACTGAACTGAACTGATGTGAATTTACGTCAGTTCACCCCCTGCTTACAGCATTCATACACTGGGTGTGACCTTTCCATGTAAAATGATAACTAGCATTTTCTGAGTCCCTACAACACACCAGGAACCTTCCCATTTTACTTGTGGGAAACTGAGGTTCAAAGACACTGTTTGCCCAAAGCTCCACATCTGTGAGTACCAGAGATGGGATTCAAACTCAGGTAGGTCTGCCTGATTTCAATGAGTATAGAAAATCAAGATCCTCTTCTAGCCCTTGGGGGAAAATAAGGAAGGGTTGGGAGAGATGGCAGACATGGCCCAAACCAGCAGGTTTGAGGGGAAGAAAAATGTGTACACCTGACACATTCCCCTCTTCCTGCTGAACAATCCCACCAACTGGCTCTGTTTCTGTGTTCCCATCATCCCTATCTGTGTGCAACTGTTCAAAAAAAAAAAAAAAAAAAAGGCTGGAGCATTCATGATTTTGCACTTATGCACTTATGCTGGTTTCTGACTTTGTTGAGTGATTCAGCAGGATCCTGGCAAAACACATCAACCTCATTCAAGTATCTCCAGCCTCCACAGAATTCCTCTCTTTACAGGACAAAGGGAGACCCTCGGTGGCATCCTTGGGCTCCCATCCAGCCTGGCTATATTTCCTGCTGGGCTAAGTACAGCTTTCAAAAATGAACATGATGTCCGCCTCCAATACTGAGAGGGGAAAGGTGAAGATTAAGTGGCAGAGCGGACTCTTTCATCACCCGGAGGCCTGACATCCAGTCTTGGAACAGAACGAGGAGAATCAAACGGCCGAGCAGACAGTACACAAGACTGCTAATGATGCCCTGCATCATTCTCCCGGAGAATCACAGGAACAATGTTGCTCTCCCAAAATTAAACTTTAAAACCAGCGCCTGAGAACTTAAAGCAGCACGCCAAGTGACACTGCCGCCTAGGTCTGTGTCCTCTGAGTGTATAGAGAATGCTGAGAGCACCTGTCACTGCCCTGCTGACATTCTTCTGAAATGTCACTTCAGTGCCACCCACAAGACTGAGAAGCCTGCAGCTAGGGACAGTATCCTAATATCAATCTTCAAATTAATTGTCTCTGTTATACAACGACACCAGACAGGTTTTTGTTTTTATTTTTGTTTTTAGCCAATTCCTCTCCCCCAGGCCAAGAAGACTAATGAGTAAATTAATTAAAAGAATCAATATGGATAATGAAAGGCAGAGGATCAGCAATGGAAGCAGAGGAAGAAAGTGTCAAAGATCAAAATTGGTTGCCAAGATCCATTCCAGCACTTTCTAAAGGAGAAGAGTTTTATCCTGAAGACACAGCATCTCCAACACTGATATGATACATCTTAAGTGGGGTTTTAAGTCTCCAGAGCTCAGAGTCTCAGGTATCATTACATACTCCCAAACCTCCCCTTGTTCTGCCTCTCAGCTCCTTGAGGCACCTGCTGGAGATTTCAGTTCCCAGCTTCCTTGCCAACACAGAGCAAATAAGCTATGCGGCTGACACAAGTGTCCACTCTGTCCACCACTTCTATTTAAAGAGTGGAACTTAGTAAAGCAAACAGAAGTTTATTTACTCAGCTCTGGGACACCTGAGTTTCTGAAGTCACAAGTCTGAGACAGAGCTGACTCCGATCCGTGATAAGGTTACCAGGTAAATGACACCTTGGAGCACCCGCCCCTAGCAACCGGCCAACTTCCCTGGAGACATGCTGACCTTGCAAACTTCTATAGCAGGGACTCTTAGCCTCAGCATCACTGACATTGAGGCCAGATAATTCTTTTTTTCCTGGGGGATGGCCTATGCACTACAGGACATTTAGCAGCATCTCTGGCCTCTACCCAAAGGCTTCCCAGGTGTCTCAGTCACAAAGAATCTACCTGGCAATGCAGGAGACACAGGTGTGATCCCTGGGTAGGGAAGATGCCCTAGAGGAGCAAGATCCTTCCTGGAGGAGCGAATGGCAACCCACTCCAGGATTCTTGCCTGGGAAATCCCACGGACAGAGGAGCCTGGTGGGCTACAGACCATGGGGTCACAGGAGTCAGGCATAACTGAGTATGCAGACATGCCTGGACGCTACCTGCTAGATGCCAGCAGTATACCTCCTTACTGCCCCAAGGGTGTGACAATCAAAATGTCTCCAGATACTGCCAAATGTCCCCCCCAGAGCAAAATCAACAAGCAGCGTGAAAAACACGTCAGACACCTATATGGGAGCTGGAAGTTCAGAAAGGTCAGAATGACAGATTGTACTAATACTTCATCTGCTGACAGGGGCTGGGGAAATTTCCCCAAAACACATATTCTTTTAGAATTCAGTGCTGGCATTTCTGGTGTCAAACAAGCAAAATTTTGCAAATGAGGAAAGATAAAAGCAAGGTTAACCTTTTGTTGAAAGTCAAAGCATGCGTCACACAACTTGAATCTTGAGTCTAGTGTAAAGATAAGTGATTTTCTCAGAGTCAGTCTTCTGTTTGCTAATATTTTCAGTGCTAGAATAACACCCAGGGCCACACATTCATACAGTTTCAACGATATGGCCTGCTTCCTGTGGGCTGGGTGCTCCTGCTGGCCACACCCACTCCTAATCAAATCTGCCAATCTTGTGGAAACTCTGATCTGCCACAAAATATCAGTTTGGTAGTCTTGCCCCTATTTATCATCTACAGACCAATTTCCCATAAAATCTAAGAGTAATGATGCAATTCAAGTACAAAGAAAAGGTAAACGCTGACCCTACCTCTAGCTTGCTTCATTAGTAAGAACTGTGGTCAAGGATTTTGCTTAAATAAAGCTAAAATAACACAATCAGGCCACCATAGTAGAATTTAATGTGCCGGTAAAATCATATTTAAATCCTATAATCCAAAGCAATCAGAATAATACAACCCTGTCTAGTCAATTCAGAAAGTAGTTTACTAAGAATATCCATCTCCAAATGACTTATTTTTTCCAAATTATCAAATTTCAGTGGAGAATGAGCATGTGGACTAGGAAGGGGAGGTGGGACAAACTGGGAGACCAGCACTGACATATATGCCTACCATGTGTAAAAACAGCTAGTGCGAAGCTGCTGAGTAGCACAGAAAGCTGGTGCTCTAATGACCTGGAGGGGTGGGATGGGGGAAGTGAGAGGAGGCTCAAGAGGGAAGGGATATATGTGTGTATATATATATATATAGATGATTCACTTTGTCGTACAGCAGAAACTAATACAACATTATAAAGCGATTATACTCCAATAATAAAATAATAAATGAATAAAATATGAAAGTGATAGTGAAAGTCGCTCAGTCATGTCTGACTCTTTGTGACCCCACGGACTATACAGTCCATGGAATTCTCCAGGCCAGAATACTGGAGTGGGTAGCCTTTCCCTTCACCAGGGGATCTTTCCAGCCAAGGGATCAAACCCAGGTCTCCCACATTGCAGGTAGATTCTTTACCACCTGAGCCACAAGGGAAGCCTAAAATATAAAATAGAGAGGCCATTAAAAAAGCAATACCTTAAGTCAATAGGAAAAATCCTTAAATTAACAAAGTTTTTTTTTTTTTCCTTCCTTTTGCTCTGTCTCAAGAGGAAAATAAAAGCTTCCCAGGGTCTAAATATTCAGGAATTAAAAATAAATTGATAGGAATTCTGGTATTCAGAGAGAAAACCAGTAAGTGCTTGCTAAAGCAAGGCCTCTAAATGATATTTGAAAGGTTAATACAAATTATACTTCTCTTGGCCACCCAGAATGAGTGAATGCAATAGCATCCCCAGAAATCCCAAGGGCTGCAAGTGTGGTAACTGAACACCACTGTCCTCCCCCAGGGTTATGTTCCTAGACGACCTCCCCTGGGGAGCAGGAAAAGGCAGCAGGCCGCTGCTGAGTCATCTTCAAACACAACCCACAAACAGGAAGGTAAGGAGGGTCCTGTGGAAGCTGTGCACCTCATACGGAAAAGCAAAACCACACTGCCACTGACCCTAGTCCTCCTCCACGACTGCCACCATTCCACTGGCCCCGGGGAGGAATGCCCTGGCTCCCTCCACTTTGCAGGAGTCCCCCAGCTTCACCGCTGACAAGCAGGGGTTCAGCCTGCGGCCAGGAAACAGGAAAATCATCCCACCTGGGGACTTTAGACTTTGAGTTCAGTCTTATCTGTCCCCACGTTTGCAATGACACGACTGATGCCTCCAACATCTACACTGACACAGTGATAAAATGATCAACTGAAAGGAAACAGTTCTGTGAGTACAGGGCTTGGGTGGGGGGCAGCAGGGGGGTGGGCGTGGAATCTATCATGCAATGATAGTAGCAGTGTCAACTGATTAAAGGAAATCTGGAGGACACTAGTAATGTATATCACAAAATCCCACAGTTTCACCCTTTGGAATGTATCCTGAGGAAATAAATCAGACACATGTCCAAGGATATGGATACAACAATGTCACTGAATCATTAATTATTCATAAGAGTAAAAAAGCAACCTAAAAGTCCATTGATAGGGGAATGGTGAAATAAGATTAGGAGCGGGCCATGGCAAAGAATACTCTGTGGCCATTAAAAATGCTACATGATCATAATAGCTCCGCATACCAGGTCAGGCTCCTCGCTAAGTGTTTACACCTGAACCCATTCAATCCTCACAACACCTGGACTAGTAGTATTTCCACTGGGTTCATTTTACAGAGGGAGCAACTGGCAAACGGAGAAGTTAACTAACTCTCCAGAGTCAGTAGCTCCTAAGTGATGTTTGATGGTTTAAATTCAAATAATAATGCTCTAAAGCCCTGTTCATCCACTGGACTCCACTGCCCAGACAGTCAAGAAAAGTAAGTCACAAAATGGTAAGTAAGAGAAGAAAATAATTATAATACAACAGTGTCATGATCTGATCTTTATAAACTATGTCTGCCTTTATGAAATGGGAAAAAAAAAAAAAAACACTATACAAATATGCCCCAAAATGTTAAACACGTTCTCTCTGAATGATGGAATTTGGGGTGATTTTTGCCTTCTATTCTGTATCTCTCAGCATTCTCTGAGTTTCTGTAAAGTATTACAAAAACACTGGAGAAACAGTTATTTCTACTTGGAAAAATAAAAGGTCATAAGCAACCTCGGTCAGTATTTGGGAAGGGAGGAGAGACAGGCAAGCAGCCACTAAGTCAACTTACAGGTCCGGGTGAGACAGAGCCCTCTGCTGACGTGCTCTGGCGTCATGTGTAGGCTTACAAGCTTCTGCCTTTCATTCCGTCTGCTTTAAGGCAGGCCTGTCCTGGAAATAACGGAAGACAAAACACAACATGGCTCTTGCCCTCTGTGCTTAAGGAGCTTAGACAATGCTGGAGGAGAGTAAATAGGTAAATAAACAACTGCAAACCCAAGGCAGAACAGCAGTACAAGAGGAGATACTGAGAAGGTGCTGCAGTTCAGAGGAGGCAAAGGGTCCCCAGGAACGGGGAAGCAGGGACACTGCCTGACCAGGTGTATCAGAGCTGAGCCCTAAGAGTTGGGTCAGATACGAACAAGCAAAGGAGAACTGTTGAGAGTAAGGCTGCTCTCCAAGTAGAGGAAAGGATTCGTGTAATATGTGGGGACTAAACCGTCTATAGTAGGTAGAGAGCAGAAAATGGATGGACTCGCCCAAGATGTAGCCATATGACCTAGACTTCTTGATCTTACTTTTTTTTTTTTTGGCTGTACCTTGTGACTTGTGGGATCTTAGTTCCCCAACCAGGGATTCCTCAATAGTGGAAGCTCAGAGTCCTAATCACTGGACTGCCAGGGAAGTCCCTGGACATATTTAAATAGATTCTTTCTTCTCAGAATATGAAGAACTTGCACTGTCCACACCTTGGTGAGCTGGGAGTTACCCAGGTGAGAGATGTCTCCATAGAAGCAAAATGGATTGCATGTGGCCATACAGAGAATCTGCTGAAACATCAGACCACACCGCAGGTGTCCTGAACTATTCAGTCACAAGGAACAGTCAGAGAAATTCAGCTTTCAGTTCAGTTGTTTAATCATGTCCGACTCTTTGTGACCCCATGGTCTGCAGCACGCCAGGCTTCCCTGTCCATCACCAACTCCTGGAGCTTGCTCAAACTCATGTTCATTGAGTTGGTGATGCCATCCAATCATCCCATCCTCTGTCGTCCCCTTCTGCTCCCGCCTTCAATCTTTCCCAATATCAGAGTCTTTTCAAATGAGTCAATTCTTCGAATCAGGTGGCCAAAGTATTGGAGTTTCAGCTTTAACACCAGTCCTTCCAATGACTATTAAGGACTGATTTCCTTTAGGATGGACTGGTAGGATGTCCTTGCAGTCCAAGGTATTCTCAAGAGTCTTCTCCAACACCACAGTTCAAAAGCATCAATTTTTCAGCTTTCTTTATAGTCCAACTCTCACAACCATACGTCACTACTGGAAAAACCATAGCTTTGACTATGCCAAAGCCTTTGACTGTGTGGATCACAACAAGCTGTGGAAAATTGTTAAAGAGATAGGAATACCAGACCACCTTACCTGCCTCCTAAGAAATCTGTGTGGAGGTCAAGAAGCAAGTTAGAACCAGACATGGAACAACAGACTGGTTCCAAATCAGAAAAGGAGTACGTCAAGGCTGTATATTGTCACCCTGTTTATTTAACTTCTATGCAGAGTACATCATGAGAAACGCTGGACTGGAAGAAACACAAGCTGGAATCAAGATTGACGGGAGAAATATCAATTACCTCAGATATGCAGATGATACCACCCCTATGGCAGAAAGTGAGGAGAAACTGAAGAGCCTCTTGATGAAGGTGAAAGAGGACAGTGAAAAAGTTGGCTTAAAACTCAACATTCAGAAAACTAAGATCATGGTATCTGGACCCATCACTTCATGGCAAATAGATGGGGAAACAGTGGAAACAGTGACAAACTTCATTTTGGGGGGGGCGGGCTCCAAAATCACTGCAGATGGTAACTGCAGCCATGAAATTAAAAGATGCTTGCTCCTTGGAAATAAAGTTAAGACCAACCTAGACACCTAGACAGCTTATTGGAGAAGGCAATGGCACCCCACTCCAGTACTCTTGCCTGGAAAATCCCATGGATGGAGGAGCCTGGTGGGCTGCAGTCCATGGGATAGCTGGGAGTCGGGCACGACTGAGAGACTTCACTTTCACTTTTCACTTTCATGCACTGGCGAGGGAAATGGCAACCCACTCCAGTGTTCTTGCCTGGAGAATCCCAGGGACAGGGGAGCCTGGTGGGCTGCCATCTATGGGGTAGCACAGAGTCGGACACAACTGAAGTGACTTAGCAGCAATAGCAGACAGCTTACTAAAAAGCAGAGACTTTACTTTGCCAACAAAGGTCCGTCTAGTCAAATCTGTGGTCAGAGAAATTAAAACAAAAAACCCTTTGGCATTAACACTGTTCTAGAATATCTCAAAAATTAGAAGCTACCACTGAGTAGAACAGTGCACCAGGAACTGCAGTGATCCAAAATGGTTAGATCGTCTTTAATGAATTAACATAGAAGAACATATGTTGCTAAGTTATAAATTGGTTTTAATATTCTGGTAACTGTATTTCCATACAGTTGGATTCTTTTATATTCTATCTTTTATATTCTATGGCTTTTTTTTTTTTTGCATTTAAAAATGCTATTTTGAAAAGTGGTCCATAGACATCCCAGGACTGCCAGAGGATTCCATGGCACAAAAAAGTTAAGAATGTAAAATTGTTAATCACGTCATGTTACTCCGGTAGTAACTTCCATCTTACTCAGAGTAAAAGTTCCCTTCCCTGGCCTGACTCATCTGATTTCATCTCCTGCTCCTCTCACTCCCTTTCACTGCCATCTGGCATCAGTTCAGTTCAGTCGCTCAGTCGTGTCCGACTCTTTGCCACCCCATGAATCACAGCACGCCAGGCCTCCCTGTCCATCACCATCTCCCAGAGTTCACTCAGACTCAACGTCCATTGAGTCCGTGATACCATCCAGCCATCTCATCCTCGGTTGTCCCCTTCTCCTCCTGTCCCCAATCCCTCCCAGCATCAGAGTCTTTCCCAATGAGTCAACTCTTCACATGAGGTGGCCAAAGTACTGGAGCTTCAGCTTTAGCATCATTCCTGCCAAAGAAATCCCAGGGTTGATCTCCTTCAGAATGGACTGGTTAGATCTCCTTGCAGTCCAAGGGACTCTCAAGAGTCTTCTCCAACACCACAGTTCAAAAGCATCAATTCTTCGGTGCTCAGCCTTCTTCACAGTCCAACTCTCACATCCATACATGACCACAGAAAAAACCATAGCCTTGACTAGACGGACCTTAGTTGGCAAAGTAATGTCTCTGCTTTTGAATATACTATCTAGGTTTCTTCCAAGGAATAAGCGTCTTTTAATTTCATGGCTGCAGTCACCATCTGCAGTGATTTTGGAGCCCAAAAACATAAAGTCTGACACTGTTTCTACTGTTTCCCCATCTATTTGCGATGAAGTGATGGGACTGGATGCCATGATCTTTGTTTTCTGAATGTTGAGCTTTAAGCCAACTTTTTCACTCTCCTCTTTCACTTCCATCAAGAGGCTTTTTAGCTCCTCCTCACTTTCTGCCATAAGGGTGGTGTCATCTGCATATCTGAGGTGATTGATATTTCTCCCGGCAATCTTGATTCCAGCTTGTGTTTCTTCCAGTCCAGCGTTTCTCATGATGTACTCTGCATAGAAGTTAAATAAGCAGGGTGACAATATACAGCCTTGACGTACTCCTTTTCCTATTTGGAACCAGTCTGTTGTTCCATGTCCAGTTCTAACTGTTGCTTCCTGACCTGAATACAGATTTCTCAAGAGGCAGGTTAGGTGGTCTGGTGTTCCCATCTCTTTAACAATTTTCCACAGTTTATTGTGATCCACACAGTCAAAGGCTTTGGCATAGTATGCCATCTGGCATATTGGTCTCTTTGGTTGCATGCTCAGTTGCTCAGCTGTGTCCAGCTCTGCGACCCATGGACTGTAGCCCGCCAGGCTCCTCTGTGAGTGGAATTTTCCAGGCAAGGATACTGAAGTGAGTTGACATCTCCTTCTCCAGGGGATCTTCCCAATGCAAGTACTGGTCTCTGTAACAGTCCTTAATCCTGCCAAGTGAGGCACATTCCTGCCTCAGGGCCTTTGCACTGGTTGATCTTTGTGCCTCGAATGCTCTGCGTCCAGGTGATTGAATCCCACATCCTTCTTCCTCACATCCTTCAGGTCTTTACTCAAATAACAGCTTCTAAATGATGCTTTCCTTGTTTACCCTATCTAAAATATCCCTCGATGAAACTCCTAGCCCCCTTCCTTACTGTATTTTTTCTCCTTAGCATTTGTTAACCTGTAAAATACATAGAGATATATGCTTTGTTTCTCTATCTTATTTATAGTTTGTTTCCCCACTTGGATATGAGCCCCATAAAGGCAGAAATTTTTGTCTTATGCTTCACTATCCCCAGCACCTTGAACCTCACATGACACATATGAGGTTCTCAAAATTTGCATACTGAATTGATTGATGCATCAATTAGTTGGTTAACATTTGTCACATATCTTGGCTACTCACTGCTTCCACACCATGTCGAATTTGAAAGTCTCTGCTGCCCACTGGGAGGAAAGAAAAATCTCACAAAATATGCTTTTGAAACTGTGGTCACCACAGATGAAAAGGAGCTTACTTATCAGCCACTGCAGATAGGAGATACATTTTTTTCCTTAATAAAAAGAGTTTTACATCAAAGACAAAATAGATAAGTTCTAACACACACAAGTTATGAATCAAGTTATAGCATAACAAATACAAAAAAGTAAATAGAAAAATTGGCATATGGCATACAACCAATAAAAGCACACTAACTCAGAATGCAGTAGAAGTGATGCTGGTTGATATGATCATCACACAGATTTCTCCTGGCAAATGATTTAAAAAAGGAAATGGACAGCTTACAAAGGCATGAGTAAATACACGTAAGAAATCACTACATGGATACTGCTTGACTTAACCTGCTGCTTTTAAAATGCAGAATTACCCGTTTGAAGGCTTTGCTGCTTATCTATTAAAATAGCAGAGCTGCCTCTAGTAATGATAAAATCTGAAGCTCACAGCGCTATCTTCATAGACATATAAAGCACCTCACTCCATGCTACACACCAGGAGCATGTGGTTTTAATAAGTACAACCTTCCTCTTGTAGGATAATCTGCCAACCAGGCAATGTAAGACTGGACTTCTTGTAGTTATAAAAGGTAAGTCAAGGACAAATAAAAGAAGTTCTATTTTATATCACATACATCCCTATACAGACATGCTCAAGTCACTCACATATTAAAAAATAACACAAAATAGGGACTTCCCTGGTGGTCCAGTGGGTAAGACTCCACACTCCCAAAACAGGGGGCCCAGGTTCAATCCCTGGTCAGGGAACTATTTTCCCCCATGTCATAACTAAGACCAGGAACAGTCAAATAATTTTAAAAAAAAAATACAAGAAATCTTCCAAATTCCTCCTTACAACACAGCTTTTCGAAAACAGTTTTTACACTCATCCTTCCTTCTTCTCCTATAATACTTGCCCTAATGCTGCACTGAGTGTTTTGCTAAAGGCACCTCCAAACAACCAAGGCCGAAGTTCACGTCACATCTCTGGGTGACTTGCTTGTTGAAGGCATCTGTCACTGCCCACCTCCCAGCCCTTGCAGTTCACTGATGCCACTTCTCCAGCTACTTATTCTTGGTTTCCTATGAGACTCTGCTTCCTCTCCCCAAACCTTAAATCTGAGTTCACAAAATAAAATACCTGCAGGGACTGGGTAGGATGAGAAAGGAGGTCACCTGGCCACTGTGACAACCTGGAGAGCACCAGTCCTGCCAGAAAAGAATCACTGCCCCTCATCTGTGAGCATCAGGTGGCCAGATGACCCCGCACTGTCAAGGATATCCATTAATCTTATTTTTATGGGAACTTTCCCAACTTTTTCAATGTCATCAATTTCATGGTTAATGTTTTAATACTGTTAGCCAAATCAACAGATCTGTAGCCTGGATACAGCCTATGGACCTCAAATTTGTGTCATTTCCCCCATCCCGTGGGTTTCTCATCTCGCTGTTCTTCTCCCTGAAAATTTCACTCGACTCAACAGCCCAGGTGTGAAACTCCAGCCCAGACCCCCCTCCTATCTTGTGGATTCATGGAACTGCCTACTGGATGTATCCATTCGAATGTCCTAATGGGACCTTGAAATAAAACACATGTACACTTTCCCTTCATCCTCTGTTCCCAAGCATCTCTCAGGTCCCTTTCCTTCCCCTGTCTCTCCTGCCTCTGCTTCAATTCAGACACACAGTGTTTTCCATGGTTTACTCAATAGACTTCTGACTGCCCTCCCCACCCAGGCCTGTCTACGTTCTCTACGCTCAAATTCATTCTTCCATCCAAGCTAAAGCTACCTTCTAAAAGGCACAGCCTTGTATAACACAAGGAACTCAAACTGGTGCTCTGTGACAACCTAGAGTGGGTGGGGTATGGGAGGGAGTGGGTTCAAGAGGGAGTGGACACATGCACACTATGGCTGATTCACGCTGTCGTATAGCAGAAACCAACACATCATGAAGCAATTATCCTCCAATTTAAGGTTTTTTTTAAAGGAAAAAAGATAAATAAATAAAATGCACAACCTTAACATGCTCTGATGGCTCCTTGGCCTTCAGGATAAACTCTGGATCCACACTGCTTGAGTCTGAATCTGCCCAAAACTTAATCTAAGACCAAGGCCATGTGGGCTCAGTCATGTCCAACTCTTTTGTGACCCCATGGGCTGCAGCCCACCAGGCACCTCTGTCCATGGGATTTTTCAGCCCAGAATACTGGAGTGGGCTGCCATTTCCTCCTCCAGGGGATCTTTCCCACCCAGGGATAGAACCCACATCTCCTGCATTGACAGGTGTATTCTTTCCCATTACACCATCTAAGTAGAGCACTATGTAAATACTTATTCTATTTTATCATTAAGCATTGCCAGAGCCCTGAGTGTCATCTGAGTAAGACCTGGAATTCTAAGTACACAGAGACTGACCCATCTCTTTGATGCTACGTTAACCCCCACCCCAGCCCCCCAGGTAGACACACCTGCACCAGGTTCACCCACAGCAACAATGAGAGGCCAGCAAAATTCACCGGCAGAGCTTTAGTGTCCTGTGTCTCTTTCAGTGCACCCCTCACTCGCTTCCAGCCAACACCCTTCTTGCGTTTGCCCTGTTCCCCTTTCAAAACCAGTAGGAAGTGCGGTGAGGTTAGTCTTCGTGCTCAGGTATGAAGTGAGGCCTCTGGACACTTCTCACAACACCAAGGGCTCTTTGGACACAAACAACAGCAACTGGGCTGGCTCACTGACAAATCCAATCTTTGAAGGCTCTTTGAAGCTCTGTGAGCCAAAGAGAAGCCTGAAGACGCACACGTGGCCACAAACAGGAGCCAGGGCACTTCTGAAGGACACAGAGACAGAAACAACAGACAGAAGAAGCAGTCTGGTCAGGGAGAGCAAGGAACACGCCAGGAGGCTCCTCCATCCTGCCGTCCCTCCACTGACAGACGCCTGACAGGCTGGGCGAACCGTCTGTCCGTCCCATGGCTGGACTGGGGCAGAAGGAATCTCAGGGGCATCCTTAACAACCACCATCCCACCAAGACAACAACCAGACGGGGAGGAATAGTTACCCAAAGGAAATGAGAGGGCTGCAGGAAGAGGAAACTGATGTGTGGCTGAAAAGTCCATTCAACTTTCCCACAGAGTTCTCTACTCTCGACCTTGGAACTATAACTATAAATATGAGTATGAATAACGTATGGGCTTCCCTGGTGTCTCAGTGGTAAAGAAGCCACCTGCCAATGCAGGAGACTCGGGTTCAATCCCTGGGGCAGGAAGAGCCCCTGGAGGAGGAAATGACAACCCCCTCCAGTATTCTTGCCTGGGAAATCCCATGGACAGAGGAGCCTGGTGGGCCACAGCCCACGGGGTCACAAAGAGTGGGACAGGACTGAGCAACTGAACAACATGAATACTGCAGAAGTCTAAGGAATTTCAGGTCTCAAGGAACAGGTCAAATTACCTGTGTGGGTGTCTGAGGTCCCTAACGCCCCGAGTCCCATTCGCAGTCAAGTCAGTGACAGCATCTCACCCCTACTTCTCATGAACACCCCTTCCCTCTCCACAAGCAGCCAGAGACATTTCTAAACTACATGTCAGAATGTGTCTACACTTTCCATAAACCTACAGTAGCTCCCCAGTGTGTTCAGGACAGAGTTCAAACTTCTTTCCACAGATGTCAAAGCCAGAACATCCCCACCTGTATCTCTGACCACTGACCCACCATCTACTTCCAACCCCTCTTCCTGGGCTGTGACATATTCCTTCCCATCCCCAGCCATAGGGTACACTCTCTTTCCCAAATCTCACTGAAGCTGTCCCCTTGGTTCCCTCCTTTTTCAGTTAATTCCTGTTTGGTCTTCAAGAAACGAGCTCCAGTGTCATCTCTTCCAGGACACTCTCACTGGAGGCACTGCACACATGTTCACGTGCCCACACATCCATGCACACATCTCTAGTTACACAGGCATGATAGTCGGTGCTTACAGATCTGTACTTCTCAGTAATATCACCAACACACAGTGATATCAGCACCCAATACACAACAGGCAAGTGGGAGATGCCTGGTGGGATCCTGACTAAATGAATGTTCCACCTAACGATAAAAAAAAAAAAAAAAAACCAAGGATTTTCCTGCTCAAGAGTGGAGAAGCCTGCTCAGAGGATGCCTTTACACCATCCAGTCTTCCCTGGAGGCTCCAGGATGTGGGATGAGAATGTTTGACCAAGTTATCATTTCTACCTAGTCTGTGCCCCTGATACATCAAGGTCTTTCCAAAGGATTGTAGAAAAGCATCTATTGCTGCTAGAAGTCACAGATTTTGCTAAATCATAAATCCTCAACATATTTACAACAAAACTCTGAGACAGCCAAATGTCTGTTGCTGTAGTAAGTTGTCACAGAGACTATTTATTTCATGGAGTGAAAAAAGAAGTTTCACTTAACATTTTAAATATGATGGTTTATGTAACATCTAATCCATTATTTGGAAGGGAGAAAAAATGTTTTTATGCTTCACAAATATCCACATCCAGCTCCTGGAAACCAAGCTGGGAGGACTTTTTTTTTTAACGCTTTGCCAAGAACTATCCACTATGACTCACTCCTAACTTTATCAATATAAAAAAATTATAAAATAATGAGATCCCCAGGGGATGCGAGTCAGAATCACATGACTGAGTGGGAGATGCAGCTGGCTCCCACTGCCCAACATCATGAGAAAGAATCTAATGGCATATCCCGAGCCCACAAAAAAGACAAAATTCAAAATTCAAAGTATAGTTTCTATTAAATGTGTATTGCTTTCACACCATCATAAAGAACAACAGTAAGTCAAAATATCATGTCAGGACCATTTGTAGATATAACCAAAAATGCACGGTCCACAAATTCTAAAATACTACTATCTTGCCCTTCATAGAAAAAATTTGCCAACCCTTGAGTAAATAGTTAACACTCAAATAACACAAATGCCAATAACATAGAGATCCCCATACTTGATTATAAACTCTTCCCTTCGATCCTATATGTGCATGCTAAGTCGCTTCACTCATGTCCAACTCTGTGTGACCCTATGGACTATAGCCTGCCAGACTCATCTGTCCATGGGATTCGCCAGACAAGAATACTATAAGTGAGTGAATGAAGTCGCTCAGTCGTGTCCGACTCCTTGCGAGCCCATAGACTGTAGCCTACCAGACGATGTTCCAGACAATAGTACTGGAGTGGATTGCCATTTCCTTCTCCAGGGGATCTTCCCAACCCAGGGCATGAACCCAGGTCTCCCACATTGTACACAGATGCTTTACTGTCTGAGCCACCAGGGAAGTCCAAACACACCGTTGGCAGTGGTGGGATACCATAGTGGGTTGCCATTCCTACTCCAGGGGATTGTCCTGACGCACTGATCAAATCTGCGTCTCTTACATCTCCTGCATTGGCACGTGGGTTCTTTACCATTAGCACCACCCGGGAAGCCCCAGTTTGGAATTCTCCAGGCAAGAATCCTGGAGTGGGTTGCCATTCCCTTCTCCAAGGGATCTTCCCAACCCAGGGATTGAAACTGGGTCTCCTACATTTCAAGCAGATTCTTTACTGTCTGAGTCACCAAGGAAGCCCTATGATCATATATACCTGTTGCAAATTCAAACTGTACACTAGCATTGAAATTAAAAATTCCTAAAATGCCCTAGAATTTCTTTTGTCAGATATGGATAGAACAAATATTGTTTCCAATCCTGCGGTTGCTTTCATCAATTGTTATTGTTGCTGTTTCATTCAAAAGGGAGTTAAAAAAGAGTTTTCAATTTGACTATTAAAATTTATTTGCACACCTCTCCTTTCTCCAATCTACATCCTAAGGGTGCTCACTTCTCTCTGAGTTTCAAAGTTCTCCATACAAGGAAGAACAAGGTGGGGTAGAACAGGAAGGAAGAAAAGGAGAGACCCCAAGCCCTCTGGCAAGCACAGCAGTGACATGGACAGAGCCCCAGAGATGGCTTTTGGCACCATCTCTGGACCAGTGCAGACTTTCTTCCTGACCTTCTAAGCAGAAGTCCTCACTCCACAGTAAATAGAAATGCACACTTGAAAACAACAAATGATATGATACTTCTCTTTTTCAGGAGCCACCTAGTTTTTTCACTTGAAATCGTAGATAAACAATACAGGGAACTGTGAAGGTCCAAAATCAGATAGTATGACATGAAAAGAGACAAAAACATATAACATAACCAACAGTTTATTTGGCTGTGGATTTATTCTATAGCAGTAGTTCTCAAGTGATTCCCCGATGGCTCAGTGGTAAAGAATCCACCTGCCAAGGTAGGAGATGTGAGTTCGATCCCTAGGTCAGGAAGATCCTTGGAGGAGGCAATGGCAACACACTCCATTTTTCTTGCCTGGGAAATCCCATGGACAGAGGAGCCTGGCAGGCTATACAGTCCATGGGGTTGCAAAGAGTCGGGCATGACTGAGCATGCACGCAAGCCAGCCAAGTAGTTCTCAAAGTGTTGTCAGGGACCTCTGGAGTTCCTAAGATTCTTTAAAGGGTTCATGAGGTCAAACCTGTTTTCATAATAAACTAAGATGTTATTTTCCTGTTTCCTTCTCATTCTCTCACAAGTGTCCTATGGAGTTTTCCAGAGGATACAGGATGTTTGAGAACATAACAGACTTAGTAGAGAAGCAAAGCTAAGCGTTCCATTGTGTTCTATTAACCTAGACAAATAAATTTGTAAAAGTGTAAAACAATGTCACTTATAATCTTTTTGTTTAAAAAAGGTAGTTATTTTCCATAAAAATATACCATTTGTGTTAACATGGTATGAGATTATTATCGTTAGTTTAAATGAATTAATGATTAATTTGAAATGTATCTATTTTCATTTCTAATATAAACATTACCTGGTAACTCAGTTGCTAAAGAAATCTGCCTGCAATGCAGGAGACCTTGGTTCAACTCCCAGGTTGGGAAAAAGCCCCTGGAAAAGGGATAGGCTACCCACTTCAGTATTCTTGGGCTTCCCTGGTGGCTCAGGTTGGAAAGAATCTGCCTGCAATGTGGGAGACCTGGGTTCGATCCCTGGGTTGGGAAGCTGCCCTGGAGAAGGGAATAGCTACCTACCCCAGTATTCTAGCCTGAAGAATTCCATGGACTATATAGTCCACGGGGTTGCAAAGAGTTTGACATGACTCAGTGACTTTCACATTAACAAAAGCTTGGAACAAAACCTCTTAAGCATATACAGGTCCTGAGACTAAAACAATTGAAAATGCAATTTCACAGCAATATAATCTCAATTTCTTTTTTTTTTTTTTCTGATTTTTTTATTGTAGTAAAATATACATGACCTAAAATTTACCCTCTCAACCATTCTGAAGTATACAGCTCAATAGTATTAAAAGCATTCATAATAACATGCAAACACCATCTGAAACTTCAGAACTCTTTTCATGCTTAAAACTGGAACTCTCTACCCAATACGGTACTTTTTGTGGATCTGTCTACTTCGTCCAATCAGCTAATCAGTCCACACTAATGGGACCCTTCCTCCTCTAGGGTGTGTAGGGTGTGTAGCTGTGTAGATGAGTGTGTGGGGCAGGACCCTGTGCCCAGGAGAGACAACTCCATCCCCTCCTATCTACACCACACAGTCCCAGATGTCCACTGCTCAAAACCACCTCCAGTTCCACTCCTCATGATTTAACTCTGCCTTCATGGGGCATTCTGAAACTTTACCCCAAAATCTAATAGCATTTCAGTTCAGTTCAGTTCTGTCACTCAATCGTGTCCAACTCTTTGTGACCCCATGGACTGCAGCACACCAGGCCTCTCTGTCTATCACCAACTCCCAAAGTTTACTCAAACTTATGTCCATTGAGTTGGTGATGCCATCCAACCATCTCATCCTCTGTTGTCCCCTTCTCCTCCCACTTTCAATCTTTCCCAGCATCAAGGTCTTTTCAAATGAGTCAGTTCTTCGCATCAGGTGGCCAAAGTATTGGAGCTTCAGCTTCAGCATCAGTCCTTCCAAGGAATATTCAGGACTGGTTTCCTTTAGGATGGACTGGTTGGATCTCCTTGCAGTCCAAGGGACACTCAAGAGTCTTTTCCAACACCACAGTTCAAAAGCATCAATTCTTCGGCACTCAGCTTTCTTTATAGTCCAACTCTCACATCCATACATGACTACTGGAAAAACCATAGCTTTGACTAGACGGACCTTTGTTGACAAAGTAATGTCTCTGCTTTTTAATAAGCTGTCTAGATTGGTCATAGCTTTTCTTCCAAGAAGCAAGCATCTTTTAATTTCATGGCTGCAGTCACCATCTGCAGAGATTTTGGAGATCAAAATATATATATATATATTAAGTCTGTCACTGTTTCCACTGTTTCCCCATCTATGTGCCATGAAGTGATGGGACCAGATGCCATGATCTTAGTTTTTTGCATGTTGAGTTTTAAGTCAAATTTTTCACTCTCCTCCTCTTTCACTTTCATCAAGAGGCTCTACGGGCTTCCCGGGTGGCTCAGCAGTAAAAAGATCTGCCTGCGATGCAGGAGCCTTAAGAGATCTGGGTTCTTTCCCTGAGTCAGGAAGATCCCCTGGAGCTGGGCATGGCAACCCACTCCAGTATTCTTGCCTGGAGAATCCCGTGGACAGAGGAGCCTAGTGGGCTACAGTCCATGGGATCCTAAGAGTCAGACATGACTGAAGCAACTGAGCACAAGACGCTCTTTAGTTCTTTAGTTCTTCTTCACTTTCTTGCCATAAGGGTAGTGTTATCTGCATGTCTGAGATTATTGATATTACACCTGGCAATCTTGATTCCAGCTTCCACAGAGTCTGAGACAGAACCGGCTTTTTTGTTTGTTTGTTTGGGAGTCTCCTGAGGAGGTACAGGTCAGCAGTGGACTGCTGTGGGGGTAGGGGCTTTGGGTACAGTAGACCTGGGTATGGCATAAGCCCTCTTGGAGGAAGTCGCCATTAACCACCATAGAGCCACCAGAGCTTACACAGGACTGGGGAAACAGACTCTTGGAGGGCACAAATAGAACCTTGGGGGCACCAGGACCCAGGAGAAAGGAGCAATGACCCCACAAGAGACTGACCCAGACTTGCCCGTGAGTGTCCAGGAGTCTCAGGCAGAGGCACAAGTCGGTGGTGGCCTGCTGCAGGGCTGGGGGCACTGAGTGCAGCAGTGCATGCATGGGACCTTTTGAAGGAGGTCGCCGTTATCTTCCTTACCTCTACCATAGTTTGACCTCAGGTCACATAACAGGGAGGGAACACAGCCCTGCCCTGCAACAGAAATAGCATGTAAGTGGGGATTATTTCCAAGTTCGGAGAAGGCAATGGCACCCCACTCCATTACTCTCGCCCCATGGATGGAGGAGCCTGGTAAGGCTGCAGTCCATGGGGTCACTAAGAGTTGGACACAACTGAGTGACTTCAATTTCACTTTTCTCTTTCATGCATTGGAGAAGGAAATGGCAGCCCACTCCACAGTGTTCCTGCCTGGAGAATCCCAGAGATGGCGGAGCCTGGTGGGCTGCCGTCTATGGGGTCGCACAGAGTCGGACACGACTGAAGCGACTTAGCAGTAGCAGTACTTCCAAGTTGCTGATACTAACTTATAAATGAAGGGTTTGCTGGTGTGCCCTTATCTGCTGATGTGGGTGAGAGAAGCAACTGGTAAAAAAGCAACTAAAAGCTAACTCAGGAGCTGTGAGGGTCCCGTTACATAACTGGACATCCTACTGGATACTCTCTACTTCAAAGCCCCGAATAAAAGGCATGAGATGAGAAGGCAAAGTGTGCTGCAGCTTCCACATTCTAAGTCTGGAGGAGCTGGAAGAAGAGAAGTCAGGGCTCATGACCAAAAAGAGGCACCACGCTGACATTTGATTTCTAATTAGATCCAGAAGCTAGGGGAAACGGCTTAAAGGTAAAGCTCTCAGGCACCATATGAACTTTCATGAGATTCCTATTTTTGCATATCCGGAGCGCCTACACCATAGGATGTGTGATTTAGGGAGGTGATGAGAAGGTATGAGGATACTGATACCTTTTTATACTTCCTCAAAGACAGAAAGATAGATAAACACTGTTACATGATGACACTTTGTACTTACACATTTAGGGAGGAGGAGACAAGCTTCACCAAGAAGGTTCAACCCTGAAAGAGCCAAGGGGCTAAATCTTAGCCAGGGAAGAGCTAATCACCAAGAGGAGGAGGGTGGGCAGAGTCCACATGAGGTGGTGCTGTTTAGTCCTCAGGTGTGTCTTACTCTCTGCGACCCCGTGAACTGTTACCCACTAGGCTCCTGTGTCCATGGAATTCTCCAGGCGAGAATACTGGAATGGGTTGCCATTTCCTTCTCCAGGGGATCTTCCCGACCCAGGGATCGACCCCGCATCTCCTGCATTGGCAGGTGGATTCTCATGACCCCCCCTCATGAAGGTACCACACTTAGAAAACTGGGATCTTAAGAACCCAATATCCGGAAGGTATGATTTATTGACCTCAAAGACCAAAATGCTGAAATACCCTTGCCAGAATCCAGGCATCTCTTCTCAATCCAAATATGCAAACTACAGTCTTTAACCCTGGAGTTCTCCCATCTCTTTAGCCAATAAATTTGTTACCATAAGTAAACCATTAAGTGTTAACTGTTCGTCACTCAGTTGTGTCCGACTCTTTGTGACCCCATGGACTGTAGTCCGCCAGGCTCCTCTGTCCATGAAAGAATACTGGAGTGGGTAGCCCCTCCCTTCTCCAGAGGATCTTCCCAACCCAGGAAACGAACTGGGGTCTCCTGCATTGCAGGCAGATTCTTTACCATCTGAGCCACTAGGGAAGCCCAAGTACATGATTTTAGGTTCACCTTGGCAGGCTGATCAGAACTTAGGAAAGCCAAACAAGATGACAGAAGAATGAAAGCAAAAAAAAAGCAAACATGTTCAAGCCCAAAATGTTAGTCTGCTGGCATTCTTTTATCTGAACACACTAATGATTTGTCAGGATATAAGTCAGCACTACTGAAAGCAGCCTTCAAGAGGCAGATGCCTCTTCACTGATCTTTGGAGTAATTTTCAATTCCATTGTCCTGTTTATGCTGTCATTTCCCTTCAACGATTGATTGGTCACTGGGTAGTCCATCATTTCTTCAAGACTCCATCAGGCTCCCTGTGATGTTCCTTGTTGATCTACAGGCCAGCATATTCTGCTACACGTGGGTTCCCAGATGATAGACCATATGTCACTCTCTTGCATCTTTTTACGGGATCCCCGTGGGTACAAAGGAAGAGTCCCATGTGATGAGGAAGACCCGGTAAAGAAGGATTCCACTGAGATGCAGAAAGCTGGCTTCTAGCCATGCCTGACGCTCCCCATCAGGCCTCGCCCCCATACATCTTGAGCGACGCTCCGCATCTCCCCGGCAGCACGCTGATCACGGATGTCTTTTCCATTTAAGTCAGTTTGAAAGCAGCTTGCTGGTGATCATCAAAGACCAAATGCTTAGAATCTCACCACAAATGTTCCCACATACCCACTCATAGTTCTCCTAATTCAATTTATAAAAACGATCCAAATTAACACATCTAAATGACTCTATGGAAGAAGAATATTTGTAGAAAGATCATCTATTTTTTAAATCATAAAATTGCCAGGTTGTGGGGAGAAAAGCAGGGAAGGACAAGTAACACACTCAAACTTAGCGACTGGAGACAAAGCCAGAGGAATCTCTAATCTTCCAGAAGTGCTAGTATTGTATAACTCCCCATTCAGAGACGGGTGCGTGTTGGTTTACCGAGGAGCTGGCTTCAGCTCCCTAACCTTGGCCACAGTCGCCTTCCACACGGACAGACATAGACGCCAAGCCTCCCCTGCCCTCACCCCCGTGTTTGTTCCCTTTGATAACTGGCCTACACCTGTAGGATCTCCACTTCCTCACTCCCTATTCATTCTCACTCAGTCCCAGCTGGCTTGAGGTCTCACCTCTCCAACATGCCTCTAACTAGCCTCCCAATGGCCACGCCAGAACCTCTCCAGTCTCTTCGTCTCTACTCTCATTTTCACAGCCTTCACGGGTGATCTTCTAGAAACATAAACTGGCTCCTGACACTGCCCTGCCACAAATCCATGAACTCCTCCCCAGAGCCCTGGTGATAAGCTCTTAAGATCCTGAACTTGGCCCTAAGTGCACAGCGTGACCTGGCCCCTGCCTTCCTCTCTGAACTCCTCCCAGCACCTTGGCCGATTCTCCTAGAGTTCCTCCAACTGTCCAGGTTCATTCCTGTCTTAGAATCTTCACACCCTCCGCAGCCTGGAAATCTCTCTCTCTCTGCCTTTTCAATGTAATAAACTCCTCTTCACCTCTCAGAAAGAAAAGTCTCTTCCTCAGTACGGTCTTCCCAGCTCCCCCACCTAAACGAGCACCCGCAACCCCATCCCTGCTACTCTCCCAGATGCAATTCTTTGGAACTCTTGCCACTCCTTAAGTGTTTGCATTTATTTGTTTAACATCTGTCTTCTCACCAGCCCCAGCCTAGTACATAACCCAGGGTAGATACTCAAATACTTGTTGAACAAATGCTTGTGCAAATGTATATATGTAAAGAGGATATATACACGACCACAGAAGCTAATCATTAAGTCAACATGGGTGAGCATCTGCTGGGTGCTCAGTTGGCTCAGGTGATCTGCTCAGGACATCAGCAGGATGCTTCATTTGTTGGGAACTTCAGCAAGCACACTGAAGCCAGCTGCTATCAGCACTAACTGCTTATCTATAATGCTAAGTCACTTCAGTCGTTTCCAACTCTGGGATCCCATGGACTGTAGCCCGCCAGGCTGCTCTGTCCATGAGATTCTCCAGGCAAGAACACTGAAGCGAATTGCTTATCTATAGTGTTACTGGCTAAAAGGAGGTCTTGTGTCATTATCATCCAACATGGGTGCAATTAAAGACAATTTTATAAGGTATCTACTCCAAACAAACTATGGTGCAGGAAGGAACTTTGCTCAATATTATGTAACAACCTAAACAGGAAAATAAATTTTAAAAAAAGAAGAGATACATATCTATGTATAACTGAATCACTTTACTGTACCCCTGAAACTAACACAACATTGTTACTCAACTATACAACAATTAAAAAGCTTAATAATTATATTTAATTTTTAAATAAAAGGCTGCTTTCTTTCTCTGCCTCTTACACAATTCTGGCCAATAGGATGTAAGCAGAAATGTGCTGGAAAAACTTTTGAAAAAAATAACAAACAACATGCAAGGCTCTGCAGGATCCCAAAGAGGGCAAGACCCCCTTGTCTGCAAACAAAAAAAATACTACAAACAAATCTAGGAACTACTTAGAGCTTAGCAAGAAGAGTTAACTTTTATAGCCCATAGATGTATGTTAGAAAGTTGCAAAGGCTCATCTTAAGAAATGATAAAGGAAAACAAGGATGGACTTTCTCTAAATCAGCTTCTACATTTGACTGCACATTCCAAATATTGTTGTGTTCATCACAATTGTGATTTCTCTCCAAGTTTCACCTACCAGGTCACTGAATGCAAAAATAAAACAACAACATAAAAGGTACTTTCTTCTTCTCCCCTGCCCCAACTAAGCATTCTAGCTACCCAAGAGTAACAGCCAAAATCCAGCTTCAGGATGAAATTCAAACTCCACCACTTCCAGGGACCCTCCCCATCTACTGCCCTCATTGTGAGACACAAAAATGATGGACCTGGAGTCAGAAGACTCCTGTGTGTGTTGCTAGCTCAGGCATGTCCAATTCTTTGCAGCCTCATGTGCTGTAGCCTGCCAGGCTCCTCTGTCCATGAGATTTCCCCGGGCAAGAATACTGGACTGGGATGCCATTTCCTAGAAATGGCCAAATCCAAGTCTCACTCACTTTGCCTTATTTTTTTCATCTGCAACTTGAACTTCCTAACCTTCCCTCAGCCTGTCACTTCTTGCACTCGATTACTGTGAGAACTGAAATGAGATAACCTTGTGAGGTTTCTACAAACTGCAATAGGCTAGACAGAGATGACAAAGTCAGTGCGATTTTTATCAGGACTCATATTTAGCATCTTGGTGGTTCTGTCTTACGCATGCTAATCTTGAGTCTCCAAGTCTGCTATAAGTTCAAGCTTGCAGAATATATCTTAGATTCTGCCTGTCCTTAGTGCCTGCAGTACTAGACACAAGGTGGTGGTGGTTGTTGTTGTTTAGTCACTAAGTCATGTACTTAGTGATTCTTTGTAAACCAATGGACTGTAGCTTGCCATGCTTCTCCATCCTCCACTATCTCACAGAGATAGTTTGATCAAATTCACATCCATTGAGTCGGTGATGCCATCTCACCATCTCATCCTCTGCTGCTTGCTTCTCCTTTTGCCTTCAACCTTTTCTAGCATCAGGTAATCACACAATAATTTTTTGTGAGTTGGTTACTGGCTGGCTTTTTTAATGGATTTGACAGAAAGTGCACTGTCCTGTGATTTTCCTGGATTTCTCACTGATAATAAACAACCTTTCTGGAAATAGCCATAATGTTTACCTACCCCATGACCTTTATGGTCTGTTTCCCTTTTTCCCAACCAGCTGGGCAGAGTTCCACCGGAGAGAGGATAACATTGGCCAAAGAAAAAAGAATATTTTTCTAGCATAGTTTTCAAGTTTCTTTTCAAGGGGAGATGGGGAGAATGGGGATGGAGAGATGGGGAGTTTCAAGGGGATAAGCAACCAAAAAGTTGCTTCGTAACAGCAAGCCACCTCTCAAGGTCACCATCCAACAAGCTCAGCCTGAGTCCTACTAAGCGCAGGGCAGAGGGAGACACAAAAAGGAATAGAGCAGTGGCTCCAGCTCCACAGCCAGACTGCAAGGGACAGAATTCTAGCTTCCCATCATCCTCATTATGTGACTTTGCACATGATGCTCAGTTGTCTTTTTTTCTCATCTACAATAGGGTGATTCATAGGGGCAGAGATCAGAGCTATGTAGCAATAAGCCAAGGGATGCCTGGAGCCACCCAAAACTGGACTAGACCAGGAACAGATTCCCCTTGCCTGTGGGCAAACTTGATTTGGGTCTGCTAGCCTCCAGAACGGAGAAGGCAATAGCACCCCACTCCAGTACCCTTGCCTGGAAAATCCCACGGACGGAGGAGCCTGGTAGGCTGCAGTCCATAAGGTCACTGAGAGTCGGACACGACTGAGTGACTTCACTTTCACTTTTCACTTTCATGCATTGGAGAAGGAAATGGCAACCCACTCCCGTGTTCTTGACTGGAGAATCCCAGGGACAGGGGAGCCTGGTAGCAGGCCATCTATGGGGTCACACAGAGCTGGACACGACTGAAGTGACTTAGCAGCAGCAGCAGCAGCCTCCAGAACTGTAGAAGAATATTTTTTTCTGTTGTTTTAAGCCAATAAAATAAAAAAGGGAGTGTTAAAACAGCCTATCTCCTAAGGTTGTCATCAGGATGAAATGAGTTAATGCATCAAGAGCTTTCAACCTGGTGCTTCATTCAGGGTAACAACAATGTCCAGCAGCAAGATCCTCACAGCTAAATGAGAAGCAAAGTAAGTCTAGGAGCCATGAGCAGGTAGAAATCAGGCTGGAACCCAGGTCCCCAGTCTTAGTAGGTTTTTCACACAAGTGGTACTTGGGCAGATCTACATTCTTGATAATTGATCAGCAGGGACTGTAAGCACACCCACCCTTCCCTCTGCCTCCAACCCCCCTG
Organism: Capricornis sumatraensis; assembly: GCF_032405125.1. Lineage (NCBI taxonomy): Eukaryota > Metazoa > Chordata > Mammalia > Artiodactyla > Bovidae > Capricornis > Capricornis sumatraensis. Next base: position 25,904,780 of record NC_091069.1, on the reverse strand, counting down.
GGTAGCTGTCCTTGCCTGCTAGTGAGACCTTGGGTCCAGCCCCATCCTGCGGTCTCCCATTAGCTCAGAGCGCCCTGCAGGGGCTCCATGTATTGCTGGCTCCCACAGATACACTGTGACCAAGAAAGGAAGCCTCACTTCCCAATGGGAGTGTTTTGAGGATTAAATGAGATAATGCCTGGAAAAGTGCCAAGCAGAGTAGCTGGTATAGGTATCCAGCCAATAATGCTATTGTTTATATAGATAGATATTGTGATAAAAAGTGAATGTCGCTCAGTCGTGTCCGATTCTTTGCGACCCCATGCAGTCCAGGGAATTCTCCAGGCCAGAATACTGGAGTGGGTAGCCTTTCCCTTTTCCAGGGGATCGCCTCAACCCAGGGATCAAACCCAGGTCTCCCACATTGCAGGATAAAGAAGAGGACTTCTCTGGCAGTCCAGTGATTAAGACTCCACACTTCCACTGCAGCGGGCCTGGGTTCCATCCCTTGTCTGGAGAACTGGAGAATGAAGATCCTGCATGCCTCAAGGCATGGCCAAAAAAAAAAAAAAGGAGGAAAACCCTTGTGATGCCTGCTCTCTTGGAGCTGACACACATCCCAGCCCCAACTGCCAGACACAGGGCAAATGGAGAACTCTGGTAGAACAGGGAGGCAGTCTCTGAAGGATGAAATTCACTGGACACAGAAGAAGTGGCTGAAGTGCCCACTCTTCCCTCCCTTTCTTTAAAATAATACAGAAGAAGAAAAAAACTTAGCCGGTGCTTTGCTGGCAGGCTCAAGTGTCAGAGCATTGGCTTTTTAATATTTTAATATTTCTGAACAGAACAAAGATTGCTTCCAACCTCCCCATTTGCTCTCACATACTTGACCAGGAAAACCTTAGCTTTGCTGCATTCATTAAGGGCTTTTCTTGTTCAGGCTGATTTTCCAGGTAATGATGGCTCAGACACAAGACAGAGGCAAAACAGATTCTGCAAGTCTCCTTAAAATATTCACAGCAAGCTCTGGATTCCGAGTTTCTGAGCACTTCATGATCATCTTTTCCCTACCCCAATACTGATCATTCCTAGTTCTGAAATGACTAATTTAATATTAGAACAGGAGAAGAAAGGAATCTGGTGAGAAATGAAAAAAAAAAAAAAAAAAAACTGGGAGCAGAAACTTCACCTTACTGCATATGACCAAGGCCTGGCCCAACCCCTGTGGTCTGGTTGTAAACACATACTGAGTGAATCAATGTCCTTAAGCAGTTTACCACCCGGGGAAAGAGTGAGACCTACCTAGTACAGCAAGTTCAACCACAGAATCAATGCCACCCTCTCTCAGCCTGAGACATGTGCAGAGGGAAGGACTAGGGCATCTGCCTTTAGCAAGAGGGCAGGTGCTCAGCAAACGCTTGCATTCTGTTTACCTGGGCAGGTATTTGCAAGTAGTCAGAAAGGGGAGCAAAAGGGGGTAACTTACCCAGTTCTAAGCGAATGCTTATGCAAATCCCTTAAGCAAATACATGAAAAGGGATGGGAAGGTTTCTGATCTGGTTTTTCTCACTTGCCCTACTCTGGGGGCCTGTGAGATGAAAGACAAAAATCAAGTCAGAGGGCGATGAGAAACAATACCTCCACACCCCAGCCTCAAACCAGGTCTTCCAGGGTGATTCTGGCGTGTAGAGAGGTGTTTCTCTGTTGCCCTCCACCCCTGTCCTGGGTTGCCAGAGTTAGGCTACCGTCTCAGGGTCCCCAGCCGAGACGATCAGACACCAATGGCGCAAAGGGTGCTCCTTTCCCACAAGAGACCACAAGAGGCAGAGCAGGAGAAGCGCGCGGGGCAGGGAAGGGGGGGTGCGTGGGGGGCGGGGGGGTGCGTGGGGGGCGGGGGGGGGGGTGCGGGGGAGGTTGTTCAAAATGATCCCTGCAATGCGAAAGGCACCCAGCCCGGCTCGCCGCGGCCCCTGCCAGCAGGTCTGGCTCACTCGCCAGCCGATTCACCTCGAGAAGTCGGGCAGCCAACCAGCCGAGCGCGGGAAATGGAAGTTTGCGACCCCGAAGTACCCACTCCCATCACGAGCACTAATCCAGACGCATGGTCGGCGGGCGACCTGACACGGGCCGGGCCCTGCCAGCCCCAAGCGGCTCCCAGCCGGAGCGCGCCGGCAGTCCCCGGGCGCAGCGCGGCACCGGAGCCAGCTCCCTGCGCCCCGGGTGCGCTCATCCCAGCAACTGTCGCGGGGCGCCCTGCACTGCTGCGGGGCAAAGGGGAGGGAAGAGTGACAGGGAAGAAGGCGGAGCAGGCGGCCAGGGAAGCACTTACAGCCGTCCGGAAAGCGCCTCCTCCTCTTCTCTAGGAAGAGAAGGAACGGCTTCCAGGCTAAGGAAACGCCCCAGGGCTGCCCCTCCGCGAAGTGCCTTTCCGCGGCTCCTCGCTTCTCCCGCCTCCGTCCGTCCCCCACCCGGCGCCCAAGAATGGATTCTAGACACCCTCCCTGCGGCTTTCCGAGGGACCCAGACACTGTCTCGGCTGCCGGCGGCTCGCGCAACAGGCGGATCCTTAGGGCTCCAGCGACGACGGGCTCTGGGGACCGGAGGATGGAGCGCGCCGGAGAGAGGCGCGCCCGGCAGGACTCCAAGTGGCCTGCAGGTGTAGGTCTGCGGGGGTCGTGCACTCGTGACCTGGGCCATGGCGGGGCTGGGCAGCAGATGATGGGGAAAGTTGCGGGGTCGCACGGAGAAGTCTCCGGAGTGCGCGGGGAGGAGGGGATACAAGCATGTACCTGCAGGCGTCCCGGCGCCTTAGGCTGGTTCCGCTCCGCGGCCGCCCGCCCGCGCTGCAGATATCAGGCGTCCCCGCGCGGCCCCGCGCCCGCCGCACCGGCGGCGAGGAGAGCCCGGTGGCCCGCGTCGGTCGGTCTGGTCCGTCCAGTCCGGCAGGAGCGCGGCGCCCGGGAGCCGCCGGCGGGGCGGGGCGGGGCGGGGCCCCCCGCTTGGCCGGCACCCCATTGGTCGCAGCCCCGTCCGCCGCCTGGCTTCGGGTTCACAGTCGGCGCTCCGGGCCGAGGGCGCGGCGCGGTGCCGCGGGCGATCGCTGGCTGCAGAACTCAGGCTGCGCGACGAGCGGACTGTTGGATGGACCGAGAGGCGGCCCCGCGGGGCGCGCGCCCCCGCCCGGACCCAAGTGCAGAGTCACCCCTGGGGCGGCGCGCCGGGGCCAGGCGGGAGCAGCACGAGCGCGCCCCGCGCCTCCCACCTGCGCGCCCTCCGGGGATGAGTGCACCTTGACCCTGCGGGAGACCGGTGACCTCCTCTGCGGCCCCAGCGGCCCCCGCAACGCCTCTCCGCCCGCCAGCAAAGCTCTGCGAATTTGCTAGAATTTTCTTCCCAAGGACTGCGGCCCCCAACTTGTTTTAAAACAAGTGCGAAGGAAGCAGCCCCAGGTCCTGCCTGTTTGCCACCAGCCCCGCTGCCTGAAGACTTGTGCAGTGTCTTCAAGATTGTTTTACACGCTCCGTTTCTCCACTTACCATGTCAGAAGAGCGGGCGGACATGTGCACTGAGCGGAAGGAAGACGAGTCAGCCCCCCTTCTCTAAGAATGGACGAGGGGTTTGGAGGGAGATACCTCGGAACAAACCCAGAACCCCGGCGAGGGCGGCGTGTGGTCCAGAAGGCCTCGCCCGCCCCTCCGCACTGAGCTAGGACGCTCAGCCAACCGCCCGGAGGCGAAATGGGACGCTTGGGGACCCACCCCCGCGCTCCCCCGCCCGCCCCCAAACTGCAGATTTTTAAGTTGTGCAGACTTGCAATAATTTTTCGGAGCCAGCTGCTCCGAGCTGTAGGCGCCCAGTGTTCCTCGGATTCCCGCCCCATATCTCGCAGTCTGCCAGCCGCCCGCAACCCAGCACCCTCTCTCCCATCACTTGTCCCAGACCAGCACCTAGCAAGACCACACACACATAGTTAAGTTCCAGGCCCTGAGCCAGGCCCTTGGGAGGGGATGAGGGCAAATGGGTGTGAAGAAAGAGTGAAAGACACTTTCTCTGACCTCACCGAAGTACCCCCATGGTGTCTTTGGGGTTTTTCTCGTCATTTATGGTTGATCAAAGCCTACAGAGGGAGTCAGATAAGGGAACAGTACTTACAAAGTCTGGTAGGCTTCTAGAAGGAGGTCAAACCTGAACCTTACAGGGCGGTTTGGCTAAAGGAGAGGATGGTGGCCAGCAGGAATGGCTGAGGAGAAGAGAAAGTTGTCTGCCCTCAGCCTCCACCATTTTCATTTGGCAAGGAAAGGATGCTGGATTCACGGAAGGCGAGATGGGCATGCAGATGACTGGAGAACAGGTGTTTTGGGGGGGAGCTCTCTGACCCTGATCCCATCACTCTTTGAACACTCTAGGCTGCCCCATCTCTTACGGAAAAGGATTCAAAGCATTTATCTACACTGCCTTAGCAAGCGGACTGGAAAGGTAAATTTTCATGCAGCATCCATTATCTTATCATCAAAGCAAAGATTATTCTAAAAATATATTTACTTTGTATCAGCACCTGAGAAGAATGCTTCCAGGTCTCTCCAGCAGTTAGCAGTTTAATCATTTTCAAATCACCAAGTTTATCCCAAAAGTCCAGCGTTGTTTACTTGAGGATGAAGTATGTTCCGTATCTCTAAGCACTGCAGAAGGCATCTGCAGTGCAGAAGAGTCTGAGTTCCTTCCTTCCCGTGGGGTCTGGCTGGCACATGTGAACTGAACGGAAGGCACACGCAGGGGGCTCTTTGGCGTCTGTGAGACCTCAGGACAGAAAGGACAGGCCTCCACTCTGGGCATATTTAAGGGAGAGGTTAGGTTAAAAGGGGCACAGATTTGAGAGCCAGACAGAGTTCTCATCCTGCTGTACCCTGTGGGGAACCCTGAGAACAAGTCACTTGGCTTTTCAGCCCTAGTTTATTCATCTATAGGAAAAGTTTCTCCCTCAAAGGGTGATCATGTGAAGCCAATGAAATAACAGGAAAGCTTTGCATGGACCATAAAAAGCATGTCTATTTCCTATTCCAAGGTTGAGCCAGGCCACGTGGTGAATGCATACACATTCAGCCACACACACAGCCACACTTTTGCCCCCCTCCCCAAATCTAGAGCCCCTTCCTCTGACCACAGTCTCCATCACTAAAGTCCATGCTCTGATCTATCTGACCGCTTCTTTTCTCCCACACACCCACCTCCCACCCCACCAAAATGTCTTTTTGCCCCATGATATGACACCCCATTTTCTTTTCACTAACCCTGCCCACAGGGAAACCTGGGCAAGCAATGCATCAGCCTGGAAGGGGTTAATCACCATCTGACACTAGTACTCACCCCTCCATGGTTTCAGAGAAGATTCCAGGAGTTAGTGGAGGTGTCTCAAGCAAGCAGGCCTCATGCAGCCTGTCTTCAGGGCTCCATATTCTCCTTGCTCTTGATACCTCCCATTTTCAGGGTCTCCTCTCACCCACTTACCCACAAGTCTATGTGATCTCTTCCCTCTCCCCGCCCAAAGCTGTCCTTGACCTTCCATTCTCAGGAAAGTAGACAGAAAACAGCTGGGTGGCATCCCTGGAGGCGAGAGCAGTACTCATTTGTTTTTAAATCGGGACAGGTCTACAGGTGAAAAGGAAGAGGCTCTCATCTCTGGCAGCAAGGTGAGTGAGACGGTATCAGGAATGATGGGCAACATTTACTCATTTGGTGGCTCTGATTTGCTAGTCTTTATCCAGCAGTTTCAATGTCAGTCCAGCCAATCTAAGCACATTAAACACTTAAATTCCTTAAGCTCACCAGCCATTTTCATGTTGTCCCACCTTCACACTGGTGCTTCCTCTCCTTAAACCCTCTACCAAATCTTTCTTTGCTCAACAAACTCCCCTTCTGTTAGCACACCATTCAACTGATAATCACTACCCTCAGGAAAACCACCCCTTTCCTGTCCTGAATGATACATCTCCTCTCCCTTTGGAAACAGTAACAGACTTTGTTTTCTTGGGCTCCAAAATCACTGCAGCCATGAAATTAAAAGGCACTTGCTCTTTGGAAGAAAAGCTATGACCAACCTAGAGAGCATATTAAAAAGCTGTCATTAAAAAGCTATCATATTAAAAAGAGACATTACTTTGGCAACAGAGGTCCATCTAGTCCAAGCTATGGTTTTTCCAGTAGTCATGTATGGGTGTGAGAGTTGGACCATAAAAAAAGCTGAGGACTAAAGAACTGGTGCATTTGAATTGCAGTGTTGGAGAAGACTCTTGAGAATCCCTTGGACTGCAAGGAGATCAAACCAGTCAATCCTAAAGGAAATCAGTCCTGAATACTCATTTGAAGGGACTGATGTTGAAGCTGAAGCTCCAATACTTTGGCCACCTGATGCAAATAACTTATTCATTGGAAAAGACCCTGATGCTGGCAAAAATGGAAGGCAGGAGGAGAAGGGGCCAACAGAGGATGAGATGGTTGGATGGCATCACCAACTCAATGGAGATGAGTTTGAGCAAGCTCTAGGAGTTGGTGATGGACAGGGAAGCCTGGCATGCTGCAGTCCATGGGGTGGCAAAGAGTTAGACACGACTGAGCAACTGAATTGAAATCTGGTGACTGATGGCTATAGTCACCACCTGCAGTAATTTTGGAGCCCAAGAAAATAGTCTTTCACTGTTTCCATTGTTTCCCCATCTATTTGCCGTGAAGTGATGGGACCAGATGGCATGATCTTAGTTTTCTGAATGTTGAGTTTTAAGCCAACTTTTTCACTCTCCTCTTTCACTTTTATCGAGAGGCTCTTTAGTTCCTCTTCACTTTCTGCCACAAGGGTGGTATCATCTGCATATCTGAGGTTATTGATATTTCTCTCAGCAATCTTGATTCCAGCTTGCGCTTCATCCAGCTCAGCATTTCTCATGATGTACTTTGCATAGAAGTTAAATAAGCAGGGTGGCAATATACAGCCTTGATGTATTCCTTTCCCAATTTGGAACCAGTCCATTGTTCCATGTCCGACTCTAACTGTTGCTTCTTGACCTGCGTATTCAGATTTCTCAGGAGGTAGGTCAGGTGGTCTGGTATTCTCATCTCTTTAAGAATCTTCCACAGTTTGTTGAGATCCACACATTCAAAGGCTTTGGTGTAGTCAATAAAGCAGAAGTAGATGTTTTTCTGGAATTCCCTTGCTTTTTCTATGATCCAGTGGATGTTGGCAATGTATTTATTTATTTATTGGTTTTTACCATGCAACAACATGAATTGGCCGTAGGCATATGTATGTCCCCTCCCTCCTGAATCCCCCCCACCTCCCTCCCAACCCACCCCACCCCAGGTTGTCACAGACCACCACTGGCTTTGGGTTCCCTACATCATACAACAAACTCCCACTGGCTATCTGTTTTACATATGATAATGTATATGTTTCAATGCTATTCTCTCAAGTATGTTTTAGTTTTTTGACCACAAGAAATATGGAACCTTAGCTCCCCCACCAGGAATTGAACCCACACCCCCTGTGTTGGAAGGCTAAGTCTTAACCACTAGACAAGGGAAGTTCCTCCATATTGAGGTTTGTGTGTGTGTGTGTGTGAGCATACTTTTTATTTATTGTATTATTTTTTAAATTAACTTATTTATTTTAATTGGAGGCTAATTACTTTACAATATTGTAGTGGTTTTTGCCATACATTGACATGAATCAGCCATGGGTATACATGTGTTCCCCATCCTGAACCTGCCTCCCACCTCCCTCCTTATCCCATCCCTCAGGGTCATCTCAGTGCACCAGCCCTGAGCACCCTGTCTCATGCATTGAACCTGGACTGGCGATCTGTTTCACATATGATAATATACATGTTTCAATGCTATTCTCTCAAATCATCCCACTCTCGCCTTCTCCCACAGAGTCCAAAAGACTGTTCTTTATATCTGTGTCTCTTTTGCTCTCTCATATATAGGGTCATCATTATCATCTTTCTAAATTCCATGTATATGCATTAATATACTGTATTGGTGTTTTTCTTTCTGACTTACTTCACTCTGTATAATAGGCTCCAGTTTCATCCACCTCATTAGAACTGATTCAAATGTATTCTTTTTAATGGCTGAGTAATATTCCATTGTGTATATGTACCACAGCTTTCTTATCCATTCATCTGCTGATGGACATCTAGGTTGCTTCCATGTCCTGGCTATTATAAACAGTGCTGCGGTGAACATTGCAGTACACGTGTCTCTTTCAATTCTGGTTTCCTCAGTGTGTATGCCCAGCAGTGGGATTGCTGGGTCTTATGGCAGTTCTATTTGCAGTTTTTTAAGGAATCTCCACACTGTTCTCCATAGTGGCTGTACTAGTTTGCATTCCCACCAACGGTGTAAGAGGGTTCCCTTTTCTCCACACCCTCTCCAGCATTTATTGCTTGCAGACTTTTGGATAGCAGCCATTCTCACCGGTGTGAGATGGTACCTCATTGTGGTTTTGATTTGCATTTCTATGCTAATGAGTGATGTTGAGCATTTCTCATGTGTTTGTTAGCCATCTGTATATCTTCTTTGGAGAAATGTCTGTTTAGTTCTTGGGCCCATTTTTTGATTGGGTCATTTTTTTTCTGGGATTGAACTGCAGGAGCTACTTGTATATTTTTGAGATTAATTCTTTGTCAGTTGCTTCATTTGCTATTATTTTCTGCCATGCTGAAGGCTGTCTTTTCACCTTGCTTATAGTTTCCTTCATTGTGCAAAAGTTTTAAGTTTATATAGGTCCCATTTGTTTATTTTTGCTTTTATTTCTACTACTCTGGGAGGTGGGTCGTAGATGATCCTGCTGTGATTTATGTCAGAGAGTGTTTTGCCTATGTTTTCCTCTAGGAGTTTTATAGTTTCTGGTCTTACATTTAGATCTTTAATCCATTTTGAGTTTATTTTTGTGTATGGTGTTAGAAAATGTTCTAGTTTCATTCTTTTACAAGTGGTTGACCAGTTTTCCCAGCACCATTTGTTAAAGAAATTGTCTTTTCTCCATTGTATATTCTTGCCTCCTTGGTCAAAGATAAGTTTTAATTGTTTATGCTCAACCAGGCAATGAGGGCCTTGAAGACTGAATTTCCACAATCTTCTCTAGGGTATGCATATTTGTGAAATGAATTACACTGGCTTTGTCATAGGATTGCTCAACTCAATCTGCTCCTAGAAGGAACTGACATTCTTGTTTTCCTCTGTTACCTTTTATCAGGTTAAAGTAAACATATAAACTTTCACATTGATGTCTTTGCTTGGATGCCAGGCAGCTCAAGACTAAATCTTGTTAATTAACTAGAATGCTTTTATTCCAGGTTATTACTACAATCATCGCTCTTCTTTCACAAAGTCACTTGTATGCTTACTTTAAATGCCCTCTGTTATATTAATTTTGAAAATGCCTTAAATATTTATAGCCTTAAAGTTCAAAGACTTGAATTCTAATCCACTTCAGCCTTTGAACAGGACAGTGATATCTCCTTTTCAGTTCTCTTTGGACTTGGATTAAATAATGTCTAAAGTCCTTGTGCGGAGAAGGCAATGGCAATTGCCTTTCTTGCCTTGAAAAATCCCATGGACGGAGGAGCCTGGTAGGCTGCAGTCCATGGGGTCACTAAGAGTCAGACACAACTGAGTGACTTCACTTTCCCTTTTCACTTTCATGCATTGGAGAAGGAAATGGCAACCCACTCCAGTGTTCTTGCCTGGAGAATCCCAGGGACAGGGAGCCTGGTGGGCTGCTGTCTATGGGGTCACACAGAGTCAGACATGACTGAAGCGACTTAGCAGCAGCAGCAGCAGCAGAGTCCTTGTGAGTTCTAAAAGCTTACAGTTCTACAGATAAAGGGACATGGTTTATACTTTATTAAAGGAAAAAAACCCTGTGACAGAATGTGACTTAAATCTCTAGGCACAAAGGAATGCTCTCCTAGGTACTTGGAGATTTCCTTTGAGAACCCCCAAGGTGAGTTCCATGGAACATCTGTGCCTTGGTCAAAGGCTTTGGGCAAATGCATACTGCATCCCACTTGTCAATACACACAGTACAGTTTAGTACAGTAAAGGCTCTGTCTAAGAAGGTTAGGTCATAGGAATACTGCAGGGGATGGACTTCTAGATTGCTCGTTATCTGGCCAAGGCCTGCCTTTTCAGCCAATGACAGTGTCACACTCTTTTCTCTGCCTGTCCATTCCTATACATCTTCCCCCACTCCAACATACTTCTCACTCTTGCAATCCAGCCTAACATGTGAGCTCCATGCTTCCCCTGGGCTCTTCACGTGCTCTTTGAGCCTTTGCTCTACGTACTCTATTTTGATAATGCCTCCTTCTTTATCTGGCAAATGCCAATGCAACCTCCAGTATCATTATCACCCATTCTCTGAGGCTTTCCTTTAACCCACAAAACCAATTTAGTTGTTCCTTCCACTGGGCCCCATTTTGCTTTGTACAGTTATACTCCTATACTACTGTAGCCTCCTTGGATTGAGTCTCCTGTGTTAAACCGTAGCTCCTTGAAGGTTGACATTATGTGGTATTATTCAGCTCAATAGCACAAAGCCTGGCCCATTACAGATGCTCTGTGACTGCTTTAAGCATAAAAGAATGAGATGGATGGATGGATGGATGGATAGATGATGGATACAAGGATGGAATACAGGCTTTCAGGCTTCAGGGAGGGGTCAGCAAAGCAAATTCAGAGGCACCAAAGACCACCTCTGATGTGTGAACCTGGTGGGTTTTCCTTTGGGGGACTCCTGCACCTGTTTTAATAATCGTTCATTTGTATGATATAACTTAGGGGTCTAGCCTTCATTTCCAACTAGAAGAAGGAAGATTTTTATCTGTGATGGAGACTGCTAGGAACAACCTCGTGATCTTTTCTCTTCTGCTTCCTCAGTAGTAATATCCCCAATGGTTACCTGAGTCATAAGGTAACCAACTCTTCCTGGTTTTCCTGGGATTGTTCCAGTTTTAAAACTGAAAGTCCAGTGTCCCAAGAACCTCCCCAGTCCAAACAAACCAGGAGAGTTGCTCAGCCTACAAGTTACGCTGCTGGCCAGGGATAAAGTCTACATGTCCAAGCCTCTTGTGCCACTAAGGGAGAGCATACAACTGAGGTCTTTCCAATGGGATGTCAGTGGAAGTGACCCATTCAGTCACTGTGCTTAGTTGTTCCGTCATGTCCGACTCTTTGCAACCCCACGGACTGGAGCCCACCAAGCTCTTCTGTCCATGAAATTTCCCAGGCAAGAATACTGGAGTGGATTGTCATTTCCTTCTCCGGGGATCTTCCTGGCCCAGGGATCGAACCATGTCTCTTGTGTCTACTGCATTGCGGGCAGATTCTTTACCCATTGAGCCATTTGGGAAGCCACATTCAGCCACTGAGACAGGAGAAGTTTTCTATTAAAATTTATTTTGAAAAAAAAAAAAATCACAGCTTTTACCATAATAATAAGGCAGTCCTGCCCTAACAAGACATGGTGGTGCAAAGGAACCAAAAGATCTTTCTGGATCTTTCAAATACACCCATGCTTCCTCTTTAAATTCAGCTGCAGTGACCTATGAGTGCTGGTCAGCTCGACTGACCAGTCATCTCTCTTTCCTCTTTCTTTTCTTCCCATGGTTACAGAAAGCTAAATTACTCATACTCCTCAGTTACATCATATTATCATCATTAGCACTCAAGGCCTGTCTCCTGTTCTAATTGTTTATTTTGCCTTTATCCCTGCTTCCACACTGATACCGCCACCTGCTCTCTGTAGGCTGCCATTCTAATGAGCTCATTGATCGCCTTCGTTTCCATGTGTCCTTGCAAAATATGTATGGCTGTTTTGAATGCATACATATAAAATGTATGCAGATAGTCATTTGGCCTTTATCTCAATCTTCTCATGTGTTTCATTCCATATGGTGCTGTGGTTTTCACCTCCATCCCCACTGGTCTGTGTGTATCTCCATTTTATTACTGTGTACATTATCCACTCTCCAATGATGGGCACCCAGAATAGCAGAAAGTCCCCATCACCATAAACATCACTGGGATGAACAACCTCTCTCATGTCAACCTTATGGACCCGGGAAAAATTAAGCATGGTAATATATTACCAGGGTTTCTGGTTGTAGAATACAGAGAGGACAGATACAGAAATACTGAAATACTTCTAGGCCAGTTGGTAAGTAGCTCTGCCCCCAGGATCCTTGAATATCTTTCTTGTTACCCCAGGAGCCCTTAGAAATTTCCACCATCTGCCAACTAAAGGGTTAATGCCTGGGCCAGTGAGAACTGACAGTCTCTCTAGCAATTGATAAGTATTTTGAATATTACCCCTGTATACACATATAGTTAATTTAATGGTCCCCAGACATGACTGAAGTGACTCAGCAGCAGCAGCCATTATTTTTCCATACAGCAAACAAAACAAATAAAAACCCCTTTACCTAAATGAAACCTGGGGCCCTCACCACTTCACAGAGCTATTATATCAATGGCTGCACTTCTTTTACTTGAGAGAAAAATAAGTAATTTATTTGTATGTCTATGTGTGTGTCTGTATTAATGCAACCAATTCTAATCTCAATTGAGACAACAAATATTTAGTATTAATAAATATTACATAGTTACTATTTTATTCAGTTCCTAAAGAACTTAGGAGATTCTTTTAAAACATAAGACTCTTCAAAGATTCAAGAATTTATTTTAGCTTCTGAAATGTCAGGTTTCATGGTGGCATAGCATTGTATTGCAAGTATTTTCACAACCAGGCGAGCCAGATCAAGGTTTGGGTTCAGATCATTTTAAGACTGAAAAATCTGGAAAATTCTGTCTACTGAATTAGGAGTAGATTTCTGGGACCATAAATCTGCCATCCTGGACTTGGGGCCACAGGCACTGTTATCCACATGCCTATACACTCACAGGCACACACCTGCATGGGCACACACATATTCTCAGGAAATTGCTTACATGCATCACACACACTCAACAGCCACACACAGGTAACATCCTCATATCCACACCCAGTGACGGCTCTGGTGGTTCCCTGCGATTGTGAAAGCCCCATATTTCTCCAGAGCACTAAACTCTTATATGAGTTAGTATTTTCAATAACCTGTATCCTGGGCTGGAAGTGGGATGCTGAGTCATAAGGAGGAAGAAAGCTTGAGAAGTCAGCCCTTGACCATGGAGACGCACTCATGGTGAAGCAGTAAGAAGAGGGTCCCCTCCCCCACTCCAGATCAGGGTCAGAAGGAAAATCCTGGTGAGCCAGGGGCAATCTGGACTCCATGAAACCTTACCTTCATGGAGGATACCTCCTTGAGCCTACAAGTTAAGCTCCTACCTGCGTCTCCATCCTTCTCTCTCCAGGGCTGTTCCTCTAAATGAGCATATCGATTGAGTCAACCCCAGCTTATATGTCTAAAGCCCACCCTCTGGCTCTGATACCAGTCCTCTGAGAGCCTGCTCAGCACTGCACATTGTGTGAAGGGCTTCGGAAAACACAAGATGAAGAAACGTAGTCCTTGCCCTCAAGAGGTGGGCATTCTATCCAATAGTCAACTGAGAAACGAATATAGAGAGCAGACTCCATAAAAATATACAGGTAATTACAGAAGTTGATGTGAATCTAAAATGCCACTTACTGCCTTTAGAAATGGAGCTTCCCTGGTGAGCTCAGACAGGTTCAGAATCTGCCTGCAATGCAGGAGAGCCGGTTTTGATGTGTGCATTGGGGAGATCCCCTGGAAGGAAATGGCAATCTGCTCCAGCATCCTTGCCTGGAGAATTCCATGGACAGAGAAGCGTGGCAAGCTACAGTCCACGGGGTTGCAAAGAACTGGACATGACTGAGTGACTAACACTTTTCACTTTTTTCCCCTTTAGAATCTTAAGAAATTCTTAAGTTTTCTCATCCACAAGTTGGGAATAATTTAATTATTTTGGGATTTCCCCCACTGGTACTTAGCAAATCTTTTATTCAACTTTAATTTTATCTTAATTGAAATATAGTTGATTTACAATACTGGGTCAGCTTCAAGTGTAACAGCAAAGTGATTCAGTTAATTATATATATTCTTTTTCAGATTCTTCTCCATTATAAAGGTTACTACAAGATATTGAAATAGTTCCCTGTGCTATTAATCCCAAACTCCTGTTTATCCCCTCTTTCCCCCTTTGATGGGGGCTTCCCTGGTGGCTCAGAGGGTAAAGCATCTGCCTGCAATGCGGGAGACCCAGGTTCAATCCCTGGGTCGGGAAGATCCCCTGGAGAAGGAAATGGCAACCCACTCCACTATTCTTGCCTGGAGAACCCCACGGATGGAGGAGCCTGGTAGGCTACAGTCCATGGGGTCGCAAAGAGTCGGACACAACTGAGTGACTTCACTTTCTTTCTTCCCCCTTTGATAACTACAAGTTTGTTTTCAATATCTGTAAGTCTATTTCTGTTTTGTAAATAAGTTCATTTGCATAATATCACATATGAAACGAATCGCCAGTCCAGGTTCAATGCATGATACTAGATGCTTGGGGTACGGGGAGGGAGGAGGGAGGGGGGTTCATGATGGGGAACACGTGTATACCTGTAGCGGATTCATGTTGATGTATGGCAAAACCAATAAAATATTGTAAAGTAATTAACCTCCAATTTAAATAAATTTATATTTTAAAAAATAATAAAATAAAAACAGCACTAGTCTTCCTTAAAAAAATAAGTTCATTTGTATCATTTTTTAAGATTCTATATATAAGCAATATCATAAAATATTTGTCTTTGTCTGACTTCACTTCATATGGTAATCTCTAGGTACATCCATGTTGCTGCAAATGGCATGATTTCATTTATTTTTATGGTTGAGCAACATTCCTTTGTACATATATACCATGTCTTATTTATCTAGTCATCTGTCGATGGACATTTAAGCTGCTTCCATGTCTTGACTATTGCAAATTTAACTCTAATTTCAAACAAGTCTCATAGAACCCCCCTCCAAATCATCTCCAGTCTAAGTCCTGGAATGTCTCGATCCCAACCCAATCTCTAGGTGTTATCCTTAGCATATGACCTGGCCACCTTAATTACTGACAAGATAGAGGCCATAAAGTTGTGGTCCCTCAACTGCCGTCTTGTCCACCTGGAAGTTTCTCTGAGGCTTCATGCATCTTCCCTTTCTCTCTTGCTTTCAGGAAGGATGCTTAGACCCAAATACTTTAGAGACAAAAGAATGGTGACCAAGAGATCCGCGATTACAGAAAAGAGGGTTTTAATCGTCACCAAGAATTTAATTCACAAGCCCAGGATGCACATCATAGCGTCATGGAAACATTGGTTTCAAAAGTGTTTCCCCTTAACCACCTGTGCTGCCTTAAGCATGTGACTCAACTTTCATTTATGAATTCCTTCAAGCAACATTTGAAGGTCTATTGAGTGGCAAGGGTACTCACCACAGCTACAATTTAACTATTATAAAATAGGGTAATTATAGTGCCAACTTCAAAGTGTATGGCGAGGCTTTAGAGCCCTTCAAGTACAAGAGGGAGTAATAAATGTGAATTATCTTCCACTTTCCCTCCTGGTCCTTAGTACCCATGCTCCTATTCTGTATAGAAGAGGAATTTCTCATAAACAAAATAAATTCTTAGTTGGATAAGAAGAAGAATCAATATAAATCCCACATAAACTTCGAAGCACACCATTCCGTCCTCACAATAAAGTACTAGGCTGTATGTAACTGCATTCTGTAGCAACTGTAGGTTGCTGCATTCTCATTATATACAATCCATCTCAGGGCAGAGCTTGCAAGTCCTGCCAAATGACAAGAGTTCAGTTCAGTTCAGTTCAGTCGCTCATTCGTGTCCGACTCTTTGCAATCCCATGAATCACAGCACGCCAGGCCTCTCAGAGTTCATTCAAACTCACCTCCATCCAGTTGGTGGTGCCATCCAGCCACCTCATCCTCAGTCATCCCCTTTTCCTCCTGTCCCCAATCCCTCCTAGCATCAGAGTCTTTTCCAATGAGTCAACTCTTCGCTTGAGGTGGCCAAAGTACTGGAGTTTCAGCTTTAGCATCATTCTTTCCAAAGAACACACAGAACTGCTTTCCTTTAGGATGGACTGGTTGGATCTCCTTGCAGTCCAAGGGACTCTCAAGAGTCTTCTCCAACACCACAGTTCAAAAGCATCAATTCTTTGGCACTCAGCTTTCTTCACAGTCCAACTCTCACATCCATACATGACCACTGGAAAAACCATAGCCTTGACTAGATGGACCTTTGTTGGTAAAGTAATGTTTCTGCTTTTCAATATGCTATCTAGATTGGTCATAACTTTTCTTCCAAGGAGTAAGCGTCTTTTAATTTCATGGCTGCAGTCACCATCTGCAGTGATTTTGGAGCCCAAAAAAATAAAGTCTGACACTGTTTCCACTGTTTCCCCATCTATTTCCCATGAAGTGATGGGACCAGATGCCATGATCTTCGTTTTCTGAATGTTGAGCTTTAAGCCAACTTTTTCACTCTCCTCTTTCACTTTCATCAAGAGGCTTTTTAGTTTCTCTTCATTTTCTGCCATAAGGGTAATGTCATCTGCATATCTGAGGTTATTGATATTTCTCCCAGCAATCTTGATTCCAGTTTGTGCTTCTTCCAGCCCAGCATTTCTCATGATGTACTCTGCATAGAAGTTAAATAAGCAGGGCAACAGTAAACAGCCTTGACATACTCCTTTTCCTATTTGGAACCAGTCTGTTGTTCCATGTCCAGTTCTAACTGTTGCTTCCTGATCTGCATACAGATTTCTCAAGAGGCAGGTCAGGTGGTCTGGTATTCCCATCTCTTTCAGAATTTTCCACAGTTTATTGTGATCCACACACTCAAAGGCTTTGGCATAGTCAATAAAGCAGAAATACATGTTTTTCTGGAACTCTCTTGCTTTTTCGATGATCCAGCGGATGTTGGCAATTTGATCTCTGGTTCCTCTGCCTTTTCTAAAACCAGCTTGAACATCAAGAACATGGTTCACGTACTGCTGAAGCCTGGCTTGGAGAATTTTGAGCATTACTTTCCTAGCCTGTGAGATGAGTGCAATTGTGTGGTAGTTTGAGCATTCCTTGGCATTGCCTTTCTTTGGGATTGAAATGAAAACTGACCTTTTCCAGTCCTGTGGCCACTGCTGAGTTTTCCACATTTGCTGGCATATTGAATGCAGCACTTTCACAGCATCATCTTTCAGGATTTGAAATAGCTCAACTGGAATTCCATCACCTCCACTAGCTTTGTTCATAGTGATAATTTCTAAGGCCCCCTTGACTTCCCATTCCAGGATGTCTGGCTCTAGGTGAGTGATCACACCATCGTGATTATCTTGGTCGTGAAGATCTTTTTTGTACAGTTCTTCTGTGTGTTCTTGCCACCTCTTCTTAATGTCTTCTGCTTCTGTCAAGTCCATACCATTTCTGTCCTTTATCAAGCCCATCTTTGCATGAAAATCTCCCTTGGTATCTCTAATTTTTTGAAGAGATCTCTACTCTTTCCCATTCTGTTGTTTTCCTCTATTTCTTTGCATTGATCACTGAGGAAGGCTTTCTTATCTCTTCTTGCTATTCTTTGGAACTCTGAAACAGATGCTTATATCTTTCCTTTTCTCCTTTGCTTTTCACTTCTCTTCTTTTCACAGCTATTTATAAGGCCTCCCCAGAGAGCCATTTTGCTTTTTTGCCTTTTTTTTTCCATGAGGATGGTCTTGATCCCTGTCTCCTGTACAATATCACGAACCTCCGTCCATAGTTCATCAGGCACTCTATCTATCAGATCTAGGCCCTTAAATCTATTTCTTACTTCCACTGTGTAATCAAACGACAACAGGCAGGACCCTTTAGGGGAGAAGGCTGGCAGCATGTCTTCCAAGTGTGCTCTCCCTGACAATCAGAACAGCTGAATTTTTATTCCCACATTTCCTGAGTCAAAAAATGTTTTCTGAACACTTAGGTTGTACCAGGTTCAGGGCAAAGAACTAGGATTATGGAATGTGAATTTCAAGAACTCAGATTCAAAGCTGCAAAATTTTTTTATTTTCTCTATTTCTCTATCATTGATTTAACTCTAGAGAATCTGCTTCTGCCTGACAACAGAAAACAAACTTGGTAGTTCTGGGACAACCTGGTGATTCCCAGAGTTAAATTCTGTAAATTCAGGCTTCTCTCCCACCTTCCTTCCCTTGTCCTCTGAGGCACCTGTAATCTCTGGAGGCTGTATATCTCCTGGCAGTGAGGGTGAGTGGAATAAAGACTCCACAGTGAGCTTCCACTGGGATGGACTTCCCACTGTTTAATATTTCTCTTATATCACCACTCATCACTGATATCCATGTGTTCACTGGACCCTCCGTTTCTTGTTGAATGTACTCTGTTTCCCCGTGGACCTGACCCGAGTGGTTTGGGGCCATCACCCCATTTTTAACACTTCTGTGATACCTCCGTGGGGTTCAGAAACTCTCAGCCCCTTTTCCTGAACTACATGGAGTAAGTGAGGCATCCTGGAAGGTACCCTTGGCCCACATTCTCAGACAACTGACTGAGATGCCACTACTCCTTGACTCCAAAGTCATCCTGGGAGCAGATATTACCATGTGGTTTGCAAAAATGAATATTAATATCTTCTGATCGCAGATCCTTCCGGACTAACCTGGGATGTTCATCTTCCTCCCCTTCTGAGGGTCTTTACTGGCACTCTTAGATATAAGTCCCAAAGGTCTTCCCACCGTCTCATAGCTGGCACTATCAACTTTGAGCAGGAAAATCATAGTTCATCTACTCTCTTTCTCATCTATTGTTTATGCCAAAACCTTGATGCCTGAGCTTCTGTAGTTAATTCCTTTCCCTGGAAATCATTGTTATGGGCTTCGAGAGCCTATTTTGCAAGTCAAAAGGGAAACTCTGACATTTCTTTCTCTTTGCATTCCTTTAACAACAATGCTAACCCTAGCTTCTGACTAAATAACAGGAAGATTGTGTACACAAAATATAGAGGGGAGAAGCACTCCGACTAATATTTCAAAATATTATCTTACTACATATGCATAACCATATATTGTCCTTGCCATTGAAAATCTCACAGTCAATGGAAAACTTTCACCAAATGGCAAGTTAGGCCAACTGACCAGATCCAAAATGAATTCCAAAGATTGGCTATGATGAACAAAGCTGGTTGGTAAAGTAACCCATAGATTCAGCTCTACCCCTACCATTTTTGGAACCCAGAGAAGACTCCATGGAGGCCCCCAGACACCCTCACCCTCCCATTCTGGTTGCCTCCTACAGAATAAGGGAATCTCAGGTTCACCCTAATGAACACACTAACTCACTATCCAAAATGTCTGTAAGACCTGCTGTCAGGGTGCGTGCACACTCAGTCATTTTCGTTATGTCCAACTCTTTGCAATCCTAGGACCATAGCCCACCAGGCTCCTCTGTCTATGGGATTCATCAGGCAGGAATACTGGAGTGGGTTGTCATGCCCTCCTCCAGGGGATCTTCCTGATCCAAGGATTAAACCTAGGTCTCTTATGTCTCCTGCATTGGCAGGCAGGTTCTTTAGTGCTAGTACCACCTGGGAAGCTTGTTGAATGGTATGCAGTTATAAAATTCTCTGCACAGGTCAGTAATTTATTCCTCCCAATTCTGGAGACTGGAAAGTCTAAGATCAAGGTGCTGGCAGATTTGGTATCTGGAGAGAGCTAGCTTGATGGTTCATAGATGGCTGTCTTCTCGCTATGTCCTTGTATGATGGAAGGAAGCCAGGCAGTTGGTGTGTGTGTCAGATGCTCAGTTGTGTCTGACTCTTTGTGACCCCATGGACTGTAGCCCACCAGGCTCCTCTATCCATGGAATTCTCCAGGCAAGAATACCAGAGTGGGTTGCCATTCCCATCTCCAGGGAATCTTCTTGACCCAGGGATCAAACCTGGATCTTCTGATTGTAGGCAGATTCTTTACCATCTGAGCCATCAAGGAAGGCATTTGGTACCAGGATTGAATTGACCCAATTGATATCTGCAGAGAACTGGAGAATGACTCCGAGTGGAAAACCCACACATTTGGTGTCAGAAGTGTTATGACAATGAAAAATAGTTCATAGAAAGAGCAGGGCAGGAGAGACAAGGGACTAACCCCCTGCCTTCTGGGATTTGATGTGTCAAGGATATGGGATCTCCCAGGAGGTCAAGCAGACAAGATAGAATATAGCTCAGCCTGGGCAAACTTGCAAGTACCCCCTGCCACCAGGAGGGACTCCACCAACAAGACGTTCTGGACTGGGCACTGTGGCAGGAGGCAAGGTGGAGGAAAAGTTTGATCTCCCGTGAGCAGGAGCCAAGCAGTGGGGAGCCCGGGGACCCACTAGAAACCCAGCCTACCAAGGACATCAGAGCCACTGGTGTCAGCCAGGATGGCAGTGGGAGTCAGCAAAGAGCAGCCTGTACCTGCGCTCACTCAAGTGGAGACCAGCCCTCTATCCTTCACCCCGGGGTGTGTTCACTCCAGCTCACATCTCTTCCCAATTCCACGTGTAGTGACTCGACATCACTAACTTGAAATCAGCCAGGGCAGGGGGAGGTGGCAGAGGGCATTTACCCCACGGAAATGTGCAAACCCTACAAATCAGGGAATCTTTTCCAGAGAGCTGGTTGTTAAACACTCACCAGCACACCACTGCCCCACTTTCGCCTCCTTGCCCAAACACTCTGTTGGATTCAAGACTGGAGAAGGCAGGAGAAGCAAAGGAAGAGAAAGAGGAGGCGGGACTGTGGGATACTCCCCACTCCGCGCCCTTTGAACATAGCAATGGCCTAAAACAGGCAAGGAGAACAGTTTTGAATCACATATGAGGTTGGTATCATGAACTGGACTGGACTAGTTTAAATAAAAGGAAATAACCAGAGCCTATGATATCTGTCCAAGAGGTGGGAAGGCAGAATGGGTCTTATTACCTTTGGGGAAGTGACTGTAAGAAACACTCAAGGGCACAAAATAGTCTGTATGTGTGCCCTTGAGTGTCCTCAGACCCTCCAGATGGTTCATCTATTTGCCCATCACCCCTAGTAGGACACTGAGCCACGAGGTTGCTCTCCAAAGCACATTCAGGTAACAGTGACCTGGTCCTCACCTGGCTGCAGGGCTGCTGATGAACTTGCTTTCCTCTTGGGGCTCCAGGTTCTTACAGAGGTGACTGGAGATGTTTTCTCCTCACTCTAATAAGTGATGCCCTCTATGAAACACACACACACACACACACACACACACACACACACTCTCTGTAGTACCCAAGTTAGTCATCACTGAGGCTGACAATCCAGTCGGCTCTGGGGATTATACAACCAACAGAGAGGACAGGAAGCCTGAAGTTGAGCCAAGATGCCTGAGAGAGGGGGTTGGGCAGCATCTTCCCTGTGCTGGGAGTCTGCTGGGAAGGTGGAGAGGGGTGGTTGGGGGTTGGAGGGGCATGGAATAAGAGCCTTTGGGGAGCTATAATGTCCTCTGCATTCTATTCCAACTTATGTGGTTTTTTAAGAGCAACTGAACTTATTGCCAAATTCAGACTTAAATCGAAGAAAGTAGGGAAAACCACTAGACCATTCAAGTATGACCTAAATCAAATCCTTATGATTATACAGTGGAAGTGAGAAATATATTTAAGGGACTAGATCTGATAGATAGAGTGCCTGATGAACTATGGACTGAGGTTCGTGACATTGTACAGGAGACAGGGATCAAGACCATCCCATGGGAAAAGACTGCAAAAAAGCAAAATGGCTGTCTGGGGAGGCCTTACAAATAGCTGTGAAAAGAAGAGAAGTGAAAAGCAAAGGAGAAAAGGAAAGATAGAAGCATCTGAATGCAGAGTTCCAAAGAATAGCAAGAAGAGATAAGAAAGCCTTCCTCAATGATCAATGCAAAGAAATAGAGGAAAACAACAGAATGGGAAAGACTAGAGATCTCTTCAAGAAAATTAGAGACATTAAGGGAACATTTCATGCAAAGATGGGCTCGATAAAGGACAGAAATGGTATGGACCTAACAGAAGCAGAAGATATTAGGAAGAGGTGGCAAGAATACATGGAAGAACTGTACAAAAAAGATCTTCACAACCAAGATAATCACGACGGTGTGATCACTCGCCTAGAGCCAGACATTCTGGAATGGGAAGTCAAGTGGGCCTTAGAAATTATCACTACAAACAAAGCAAGTGGAGGTGATGGAATTCCAGTGGAGCTATTTCAAATCCTGAAAGATGATGCTGTCAAAGTGCTGCACTCAATATGCCAGCAAATGTGGAAAACTCAGCAGTGGCCACAGGACTGGAAAAGGTCAGTTTTCATTCCAATCTCAAAGAAAGGCAATGCCAAAGAATGCTCAAATGACCACACAATTCCACTCATCTCACATGCTAGTTGGAGAAGGAAATGGCAGCCCACTCCAGGACTATTGCCTGGAAAATCTCATGGATGGAGGAGCCTGGTAGGCTACAGTCCATGGGGTCACAAAGAGTCAGACACTACTGAGCGACTTCACTTTCACTTTCACACGCTAGTAAAATAATTCTCAAAATTCTCCAAGCCAGGCTTCAGCAGTATGTGAACCGTGAACTTCCAGATGTTCAAGCTGGTTTTAAAACAGGCAGAGGAATCAGAGATCAAATTGCCAACATCCGCTGGATCATCGAAAAAGCAAGAAAGTTCCAGAAAAACATCTATTTCGGCTTTAGTGACTATGCCAAAGCCTTTGACTGTGTGGATCACAATAAACTGTGGAAAATTCTGAAAGAGATGGGAATCCCAGACCACCTGACCTGCCTCTTGAGAAATCTGTATGCAAGTCAGGAAGCAACAGTTAGAACTGGACATGGAACAACACACTGGTTCCAAATAGGAAAAGGAGTATGTCAAGGCTGTCTACTGTTGCCCTGCTTATTTAACTTCTATCCAGAGTACATCATGAGAAATGCTGGGCTGGAAGAAGCACAAGCTGGAATCAAGATTGCCGGGAGAAATATCAATAACCTCAGATATGCAGATGACACCACCTTTATGGTAGAAAGTGAAGAGGAGCTAAAAAGCCTCTTGATGAAAGTGAAAGAGGAGAGTGAAAAAGCTGGCTTAAAGCTCAACATTCAGAAAACGAAGATCATGGCATCCGGTCCCATCACTCCATGGGAAATAGATGGGGAAACAGCAGAAACAGTGTCAGACTTTATTTTTTTTGGCTCCAAAATCACTGCAGATGGTGACTGCAGGCATGAAATTAAAAGACGCTTACTCCTTGGAAGAAAAGTTATGACCAACCTAGATAGCATATTGAAAAGCAGAGACATTACTTTGCCAACAAAGGTCCGTCTAGTCAAGGCTATGGTTTTTCCAGTGGTCATGTATGGATGTGAGAGTTGGACTGTGAAGAAAGCTGAGTGCCAAAGAATTGATGCTTTTGAACTGTGGTATTGGAGAAGACTCTTGAGAGTCCCTTGGCCTGCAAGGAGATCCAACCAGTCCATTCTGAAGGAGATCAGCCCTGGGATTTCTTCGGAGGGAATGATGCTAAAGCTGAAACTCCAGTACTTTGGCCACCTCATGCGAAGAGTTGACTCACTGGAAAAGACTCTGATGCTGGGAGGGATTGGGGGCAGGAAGAGAAGGGGACAACAGAGGATGAGATGGCTGGATGGCATCACTGACTCGATGGATGTGAGTCTGAGTGAACTCCAGGGGTTGGTGATGGACAGGGAGGCCTGGCATGCTGCGATTCATGGGGTCACAAAGAGTCAGACACAACTGAGGTACTGAACTGAACTCTGCAGCGAATACCCAGGGCTATATTTATTGATCAACAGCATCTGATAGTGGGCCATCTAGGTCAGGGGCCTTGAGAGAAGGGTGGACTGTGTGTCCTGTCACTGCAGTGTACCCCTGAGCTGCCCCTCCCCCTCTCCTCTCCTCAGCTCTGGGCGGCAGAGGGAAGAGCATGGCCCAGCAGAAGCTAAAGAAGGGAAAACTGAGGCCAGGAGGCTTCGTTGACCAGCCTCAGCTGAAAACGTAGTGCCACTGAGCTATACAGTTGTGGTTAAAATAGTATGTTTTATATTATGTGACTTTTACCACAGTTAAAAAAAAAATTTAAGAAACCCTCTAATATATTTGTCATTGTACCAAGTAGTTTTTCAAAGAATCTATCAGTTATCTTTGCCATTTCCATGTTAATGGATTTGTTTCCGGTATTCCAGTTTGGAGCTATTCCAAACAACATTGGCATAAATATATTGTAAAATATCTTTCATTTATAATTATTGCCTCAAAATAAACTTCCAAGAATAAAATTAAAAAAAAAAAAACAACCTGAAAAGGATTTCTTTTCCAATCACCAATTTCAACCTTGTCCTGTCAAGTGGCTCTTTTTTACTGGCACCTGGGCAGATGCCACCACCTGTCAGGTAGTTTGTTAAAAGTCCAGGATAATTTGAAATAAAATTGCAAATAGCCAGTGCACAACCTTCACTCCCCCAGGTCCTGGCAGGTCTTGAGGCTGAAGGAACCCAAGTCAGAGAGACCTCTTGGAGTGGAGGGAGGTGACTGCCCTCTCACAACACCCCTTTCTTCTCTGGGAGCAAGACCTCCCTATACTGGGGCAGGGAGGCGAGAAAGGGGGGGAAAGTCAGCATTTTGTGGGGGGTGTGTTATTTGGGGTTTTCTCTTTGTTTTACTGAACTGGCTCTGACTGCAGTCATCCCTCAGCGGTCCTGGCTCCCCTCGTTTCCACCGTGGGCGCTCCTGTGTGACAGCTGGGTCCGGGGAGGGTTCCTCTGGTGTGGGGTGAGGGGTATGCACGCCTCAGGGCACCAACAGGCCCTTCAGCACATTCCGCTAAGGCGGGAGCTTCCGGTCCTGACGCAGCCTCTTCCTTCCGGCTCTCCACCCGCTTCTGTTTGTAATTAAGAGTTCCTCACCGGTAGACGCTATCTGGAGGGGCGAACATGGATGCCTCAGGGCCTCCATAGTATCCAGTAGGCCCCAGAAGTCTCTGGTTCTCACATAGCCAACAAGGTGGAGAGAGACTGCTTCCCCCGACGCCTCTCCCCCGGCTCTTCCAGCTCAGGTGGCTCAGGGCGGGTCTGCAGCATCTCCGCTCAGCCAGGTGCTCAGTCTCACCTTCACTAGTCTCCTCCCTGAATCTCCGGGGAGCCTCCTGCTTCTGACCCGTGTCCGGGGAGAGGTGGGGCATACTTGCCTCTGCTGTGAGACTTTGCCTTTCACTTTGTACGTCAAGGCTGTATATTGTCACCCTGCTTATTTAACTTATATGCAGAGTACATCATGAGAAATGTTGGGCTGGAAGAAGCACAAGCTGGAATCAAGATTGCCGGGAAAAATATCAATCACCTCAGATATGCAGATGACACCACCCTATGTGGTGGTGAAGAGGAGCTAAAAAGCTTCTTGATGAAAGTGAAAGTGGAGAGTGAAAAAGTTGGCTTAAAGCTCAACATTCAGAAAACGAAGGTCATGGCATCTGGTCCCATCATTTCATGGGAAATAGATGGAGAAACAGTGGAAACAGTGTCAGACTTTATTTTGGGGGGCTCCAAAATCACTGCAGATGGTGACTGCAGCCATGAAATTAAAAGACGCTTACTTCTTGGAAGGAAAGTTATGACCAACCTAGATAGCATATTGAAAAGCAGTGACGTTACTTTGCCAACAAAGGTCCATCTAGTCAAGGCTATGGTTTTTCCAGTGGTCATGTATGGATGTGAGAGTTGGACTGTGAAGAAAGCTGAGCACCAAAGAATCGATGCTTTTGAACTGTGGTGTTGGAGAAGACTCTTGAGAGTCCCTTGGACTGCAAGGAGATCCAACCAGTCCATTCTGAAGGAAATCAGCCCTGGGATTTCTTTGGAAGGAATGATGCTAAAGCTGCAACTCCAGTACTTTGGCCACCTCATGTGAAGAGTTGACTCACTGGAAAAGACTCTGATGCTGGGAGGGATTGGGGGCAGAAGGAGAAGGGGACGACAGAGGATGAGATGGCTGGATGGCATCACTGACTCGATGGATGTGAGTCTGAGTGAACTCCGGGAGTTGGTGATGGACAGGGAGGCCTGGCATGCTGCGATTCATGGGGTCGCAAAGAGTCAGACACGACTGAGCGACTGAACTGAACTGAACTTGGTTCCTAGAGATGCATGGGGGCCAAAGGAAAAGCCCTAATTGCCCCAATACTCCTGATATTCATTGTAAGGACTGATGGTGAAGCTGAAGCTCTAAAACTTTGGCCACCTGATGTGAAGAACTGAGTCATTGTAGAACACCCTGATGCTGGGAAAGATTGAAGGCAGGAGGAGAAGGGGATGACAGAGGATGAGGTGGTTGGATGGCTTCACCGACTCTATGGACACGAGTTTGAGCAAGCCCCGGGAGTTGGTGATGGACAGGGAGGCCTGGCCTGCTGCGATTCATGGTGTCACAAAGAGTCGGACACGACTGAGTGACTGAACTGAACTGAGCTGAACTGAGGGAGGCGGGTGGCTGTTTTCTTGCCCCTGTCACACCCTTCAGACTCAAGAATGCTTTTGTGAATACCAGCCTCCTTTTGCACTTCGCCCTCACGAAATGAGGTCAGCGAATGTTACAGAGGAGGGCTTAGGACAGGTTTTATGTCGGGTTGGTTGGGGGTGAGGGGGTGACTTTCCAGGAACTACTACCATCAACTGCTCATTCTGCACTCTGCGTTCAAAGTTGTTCACTACCATCTTCTCTGGGCCTCCGAAAAGTCATAGGAGGGGCACAGGCTCCCCCCTGTGGCCAGATCTTAACATTGCATCTGCACAGGGTCACAGCCTCGGAAAATTCACAACGCAATCCTATCGCAAAAATTCTCACACTACCATTCTCTTGTATTTGCTTCCAGTAATCTTCCCATGTGCACAGAAAGTATGAAGATAAAGAAGTGAACGTGTTAGAGGCTCAGTCGTGTTGGACTCTTTGCCATCCCATGGACTGTATAGCCCACCATGTAATTCTCCAGGCAAGAATACTGGAGTGGGTAGCCATTCCCTTCTCCAGGGCATCTGCCCAGCTCAGGGATAGAACCCAGGTCTCTTGCATTAGCAGACAGATTCTTTTCTGTCTGAGCCACCAAGAGTATGAAGATATGCGTCTTTTTTTTTTTTTTTTTCACTCAACTGCCCAAACAATAATATTGCTACTCTTAGGCATTTTTCGGAGAAGGCAATGGCACCCCACTCCAGTACTCTTGCCTGGAAAATCCCATGGATGGAGGAGCCTGGTAGGCTGCAGTCCATGGGGCGACTGAGTGACTTCACTTTCACTTTTCACTTTCATGCTTTGGAGAAGGAAATGGCAACCCACTCCAGTGTTCTTGCCTTGAGAATCCCAGGGATGGGGGAGCCTGGCGGGCTGCTGTCTATGGGGTCACACAGAGACACGACTGAAGTGACTTAGCAGCAGCAGCAGGCATTTTTTAATGTAAAAAATACATTGTGAAAAATAGTTAAAGAATTGCTAAAATACCAAGAGACGATCACATGTTTTACACTCAATAGTTTTTTCTCTCTGTCTGGGGCAGAAGGAGAGGAGGAAATTTCTAACATGCTTTCCTGAGTGTCTATCTATACTTTCCCAGGCACTTTTACATGAGAACATTGTGACACGATAAATCTCTATTTCACAGATTGAAAAGAAATCAGTTCAGAAGAGTTCAGTAACTTTCCCAGGGTCACACAGCTGGTGAGCATCAAGACCAGAAATGAAGTGTTTTCATGACCACAAAGTCCAGTTACCTTTGAGATACTAGACCTGCTGGATTTCCTTCCTCAGGAAATCCTATCACTGAGCGACATCAGTTAGGACAGTGTTCAGGGTGTTTTAGATCCGTTTTGCACATTCATCCAGAATGGCTCCAGCTCTCTCACAGGTTCCCCGGTGGGTACTCACCTTGCCCTCAGGGCAGAACATCCTTGCCCCCTCCCTGCCCCTGTAATGTACGCTCTGCCCACCATGCCCACAATGAGAATCCTTTCCAGGGATGCGGCCTTGACAGAGTCTTCAGTTGTTGAGAACGATCTGGATAATGTATATGACTGACCTCGGTAAGACCTCTATATAAACTTTTAAGATTCTTGAGGACAGGTGAGGGGATCTACTTGTCTTATAGCTGCCCAAGACAAGCCTGGTATGTAAGTTTCCTTCAGTTAAACCTGCCACCTATAGTCTGTAGGGGTGTGCTTTTTTCTTCTCTTCTTGCCCTCTGTGTACTTTCAGTTTCAGCTCACGCAACAGCCTGGGAGCTAGTTACCAGGGGAGATCAATTCACCCCCACATCCCTGTTCTCTAGCACTGTCTCTGATAAATAGTAAGTCCTCATTAATAGGGTCTTACCCCATAACATATTCCTGCCATGGAAAGTTCTTATCCCCATAAGGAGAGAGGTGTTCTCGACATGTTCACATATAGTCAGATTCATTCACTCCCTGGCTGATTTCACTTAGTTTTGGCCACACATCTCAAAGGACTTTCCCTAGTCAATTTAATTTATTTAATGTAAATTTAATTTATACATTGTGCCAAAAATGGCAGGAAAAAAAAAAAAGATTTTCTGGAAAAATAGTTTTTCTCAGCCTGGTTTTCTTTTCCTACTCAGCAAAACCAAGACCTTGCAATTAGGGTGCCACATTTAGCAGATAAACATACAGAGTACCTTGTAGAATTTGAATTGCAGATAAACTATGGATAATTTTTTTACCGTAAGTCTTAAGTATTAAAAATAATTGCAATATTCCCCAGATCACTGGAAATTCTAATTTAACAGGGCATCCTGTGTTTTATTGGCAGCCCTACTTGGGGAACCTCTTCTGGCATGTTTGTGGAACATTCTGAGCTGAGCTGGAAAGGGAAGGCTTGGAAAAGAGTCAGGAGATGGTGGGGGCCTCCTTGCAGGGCGGCTGTTCTGAATCCTGCCTTGTTACTGGGAAAAGGAGGAAGGGCTGCTGTAGTGGATTCTCCTGGTAATTGCAAGCCCAGCTGAGGACAGGTCCATGCTGACAGGCCGAGCAGCAGCAGGGCAGGCTTGATTACAGAGATAAATGACTGATTGGCTGAGCTGAGTCTCTACTTGTACCACGACTCTGCGTCTTGCTGTGAGGTGTGTGATTCTACCTGGCTCTTCCTGCAGGTCTGCAGCTGAGAGAAGCCAGAGGACCTCAGGGTTCTGGGCTGTCTGACGATAGGGGTCAGACAATCGTTGCTGTTTTTGTTCAGTCGCTAAGCTGTGTCTGATTCTTTGTGACCGCAGGGACTGCAGCACAAAGGCTTTCCTATCCCTCACCGTCTCCCACAGTTTGCCCAGTTCATGTCTGTTGAATCAGTGACACCAATAGAATTAGTTTCTGACTAATTATTATCACTCCCAGTATCCCTCTCTCCCTGTGTCTCTGCATCTGTGTATCAGTCTGTCTGTGTGTCTGCCTGTGTACACCTGTCTGTCTCTTTCTCTGTCTCTCTCCCACCTGCCCAGCCCCTCTTGTTCACACTGTTTGGTAAATTTCTCTCAATGCCTCTAGAAGCAGAGCTGGGGGCTGTAGGGGTAAGACACTCAAGTGCAGACTTGGCAGGAGAATCTGTACTGTCTTTGACCACAGATGAATTCTTCTAGGAGCTTGGTTTTCAGACTTAGGGCCCTACTACTGGCAGGTGAGGAGGTTTTTCTTGTCTACCTGGGCACCGTAGGGCTAAAAGTGACGTTCGGAGGCTCACTGACCGCCTTGTCTTTGCTCCATGTGGTTCCTGACCCTGGACTGTATGGAAAGTGTCTCAGGAACAACCCTGAAGGCTGCACACAGCAGGGGCAGTACATGGACTTCTGAGTAGTCAGTGAGCCTCGTCATCTGGAGACACAGCCTGGCTATGCCTCATTTTCACGGGACGGGGGAGGTGTGGAGGGGGTGCGTTGTATCTCGCTTGTATTTAATCACATCTAAGGATTGCCTGTCTTGCAAGTAGAGCTCAGAAAGACCTGTGTCCACAAACCCTTGCACCTCGGGGCTTTCTTGACCCCAAAGTTATATGTGGAAGAGATTTCCAAAATTGTTTCAGAGTAATGAAAGAGGGGGATTAAAATATCACTTTCTATTTTATGATTATTTTGTCCCCAATTTGCCACCTTAGAGTATTAGTCACTAAGACCTAGACCTTGGCCATGGCATAATTGGTAGACTTCACCTGTGAATGGATTTACACTTATCAGCACTTTCCTATGGGTTTCCCTGGTGGCTCAGCAGTAAAGAATCAGCCTGTAATGCAGGAGATGGGGGTTCAATCCCTAGGTCAGAAAGCTGTCCTGGAGAAGGATATGGCAATCTACTCTAATATTGTTGCCTGGGAAATCCCATGGGCAGAAGAGCCTTGCAGGCTACAGTCCATGAAGTTGCAAAAGAACTGGACACAACTTAGTGACTATACAACAAACATTATCGATAAGAAACAGCTCTTTGAGGGTGGCCAGCACTTTGGAAATGAGCTGTGTGTCCTACAGAAGCCACAAAAGATCATGGAGAGAGCTAAGAACTGAGCTTAACTTCACCTCTGTTCTTCACGAGCTGTGTGACCTTGAAGGGTTCTTAACCTTGCAACCCTCAGTTGCCTGGGTGAAATACTCATCAAGTGCCTATTGGGACCTAACAAACGCCAGACCAGCCAGACCAACCCTAAAGAGAGACTAATGAGCCTATTGCAAAGAGCAAGGGCACTGGAAAAATGAGTGCCCCAAGAGAAACCTGAAAAAAAGGACTGTAAGAAAAGAAGAGTCTCCCTGGGGTACCCACATTTTATATGCAGGAGAAGATAGTGATTAGGGGGGTTAGGGCCCGGCACCCCTCCCTGAGTCCTGGGTAACTATTAATGTGGAGGGGAAACCAGTCGGCTTTATGGTGGATACGGGAGCCCAATACTTGGTCCTCAATCAAAAATTCAGGCCGATGTCCAAGAAGACTAGCTTGGCCCAGGGAGCCACCGGGACAAAAAGATATTACTGGACTACTAAACGAAAAGTGGAGTTGGGAGCCCAACGGGTGTCCCACTCATTTCTGGTGATCCCGGAATGTCCAGCCCCTTTATTAGGAAGAGACCTATTTTCCAAAGTCAATGCGCAAATTCACTTTGACTCTGGAGGGATATCAGTCGCAGACGGGCTTGGACAACCAATTCATGTTTTATCCCTGGCACTGAGAGATGAATACAGACTATATTCACCAAAACCCCCTGCAGCTGTGGACCCGGCTATGCTACAATGGATCCAAAAATACCCTCTGGCCTGGGCCGAGATGGCAGGAGTAGGACTGGCAAAACAAAGACCTCCCATCATTGTTGAATTAAAAGCAAATGCTACCCCTGTGAAGATAAAGCAGTACCCCATGAGTCAGGAGGCCCAGCAAGGAATCATGACACACATACAGCGCCTCCTGAAGGTAGGGATTCTTAAAAAGTGCCAGTCCCCACAGAATACTCCCCTGCTGCCTGTGAAAAAGCCCTGGGGGAATGGACTTTAGACCCGTCCAAGATCTTCGTGAAGTCAACAAACGGGTGAGTGACATTCGTCCCACTGTCCCTAACCCACACACCCTCCTGAGCGGCTTGCCAGCAGACTACATCTGGTATACAATCTTGGACTTAAAAGATGCCTTTTTCAGTTTGCCTCTCGCCCCCCAGAGCCAAGAGATCTTCGAATGGACTGACGAAAACAGTCAAACTGTAGGACAGCTGACCTGGACTCGCCTTCCACAGGGATTTAAAAACTCGCCGACGTTGTTCAACGAGGCTCTAGGTGAGGACGTCTGTGAGTACCAGACTGGCAACCCCGACGTTGTCCTATTGCAATATGTGGATGACCTCATGCTGGCCGCTACTACCAAGGAGGTATGCCTAGAGGCCACAGGCGACCTCCTTCAGACTTTGGGGACATTGGGGTACCAGACGAGTGCAAAGAAGGCCCAAATTGCTAAACAGGAAGTCGTTTACTTGGGGTGCAAAGTAAAACAGGGGCAAAGATGGTTGACTCAGGCTGTGAAAGAGACTATTTTACAGATCCCCGAGCCAACGACTCCTCGGCAAGTGAGGGAGTTCTTAGGGACTGTTGGGTACTGCAGGCTATGGATCCTGGGGTTTGCTGAAAAGGCCCGGCCTCTATATGAAGGAAGTAGAGAAAATAAGAACTGGACTTGGACTGAGCCAATGAGGCGGGCATTGCTAGAAGCCCCGGCCCTAGCTCTCCCTGACCCGGCTAAGCCATTCAGCTGTTTGTGGATGAAAAGCAGGGAGTGAGAAAGGGAGTCCTGACACAGCAATGGGGACCTTGGAGGCGGCCTGTGGCATACCTCTCTAAACGGCTGGACCCAGTAGCTGCTGGATGGCTGCCCTGCCTCCGTATCATCACGGCCGCTGCTCTCCTTGTCCATGACGCTGACAAGTTGACTTATGGACAGCGCTTCCTGGTCTACACGCCCCATGCCATAGAGAGGATCCTCAAACAGCCACCGGGTAAGTGGATTTCTAACGCTCGCTTAACCCATTACCAAGCCCTGCTGTTAGATGCTCCCCAGATACACTTTCAGACACCTTGTTTTCTAAATCCTGCTACTCTCTTGCCCATCCCGGAGGAGGATGGGCCTCCCCATGACTGTGTTGAAGTATTGGCTGAAGTAACCGCCATACGAAGAGACCTCAGCGACATACCATTAAAGGACAGTGAGCTGATATGGTTCACAGATGGGAGCAGTTATATAAAGGATGGGCAGAGAAAAGCGGGGGCAGCCATAGTAGATGACACTGGGAGGGTCGTCTGGGCCGAGGCTTTGCTCCCTGGAACATCCGCCCAAAAAGCAGAACTGATAGCTGTGATACAAGCACTAGAGAGGGCGAAAGGAGAAAAGATCACCATTTACACTGACAGCCGGTATGCATTCAGCACCGTGCATATTCAAGGCCCTATTTATAAAGAACGGGGGTTCTCGATGGCAGAGGGAAAAGAGATTAAGAACATACCTGAAATACGCAGACTCTTGGCAGCGGTCCACTTGCCCCAGGTGGTGTCCATAGTACATGTCCCAGGACACCAGAAAGGAGAAGATGCCAGGGCCCGAGGCAACCGTGCTGCCGATGCAGCAGCCCGCAAGGTGGCCGCTGGATACTGCCAAGCTCATGTGCTGGCTGTAGGATTACCACCGCCGGGGATGGGGACTCTCCCCCCAAGCCCCATATACTCCCCCTCTGATTTAAGCTGGATGCAGGATAACACCAACCGCTCTGCGGGCAAGGACGGATGGTATTGGGACCAGGATGACAACCTGTTGCTTCCTGCCGACCTGGGCAGACATCTCTGTACCCATTTACATCAAACCACCCATTTGGGAGAGAAAAAGACTCTAGCACTCTTACAGACAGTGCGTCTGCGGTTTCCCCAACAAAAGGCAACCATACAGGACATAGTCCACACCTGCAAGGCCTGTCAGATGATGAGACCAGAAAAAAGACAGTACACGGGTATAAGGTACCAAGGAGAAAGGCCAGGACAACACTGGGAGATAGATTTTACAGAGGTAAGGCCAGGCAAGTATGGGTACCATTATCTGTTAGTTCTGGTCGATACTTTCTCTGGGTGGGTAGAAGCGTATCCCACTAAGAGCGAAACAGCAACAATGGTAGCTAAAAAACTTCTCAAAGAGATAGTGCCTAGGTTTGGGCTGCCGGTAACCATTGGCTCTGATAATGGACCTGCTTTTGTGAGTCAAATTGTTCAGGGACTGCCCTTAGCTCTGGGGACCAAATGGAAACTACATTGCGAATACAATCCCCAGAGTTCAGGAAAGACAGAAAAAATGAATCAGACTCTAAAAGAAACTTTGGCAAAACTGGCAATAGAGACTGGTGGGGACTGGGTGACTCTCCTTCCCTTCGCTCTCTTCCAAGCACGTAATACCCCCTCAAACGGCATCAAGTCAAGACATTAGAGCCCAGACAGAAGGGCCCTTATGTTGCTCTTCTTACTACCTCTACTGCCCTTAAGTTCAACAGCATTGGACCTTGGGGGCACTGTAACCACGTGTGCTGTGCCACTCTGGAAGAACAGGAAAAGGCCCAGAGAGAATGGAAGGTAACACCACATCCCTCCAACCGTTTAAAGATGAAGCTCACCCATCGACAGGACCCAGACGAATCACCCTGGACCCTCAGATAGAGGAAGACTCCTCTATATGATCAAGAGACAGGGGGAAATGTTGGGACCTAACAAACACCATGATAGGCTTCAGGGACTAAGGTAGGACTCACGGGAAAAGCTGAGTCATTGCCCAGTGAGGTCATCCCTGCGGATGCCAGGACTTGTCTAATCAGCATACTCCCCATAACCTGGTTTGAGTTTATCAGGACATAAAAGACATCCCCCTGCAGCCAATAAAGATTAGCCAATTAGTAAATACTAGGAAATTCCTGCAGCCAATCAGCCCTTGCCAATTCTCTGTTCTAAAACCTATAAATACTGCTGTAAATCTGGGCTCGGGGCTCCTTGCTTCACTCCGATGCGTTGGATGTGGCGGGAACCCTAGCTGGAGCTAGAAATAAAACCCCTTCATGCTTTTGCATTGCTGTGGACATATTCTCTCAGTTTTGGGGACTCGGACTCTGGGCATAACAGTGCCCTGCGCAGCCCCTGCCACATTGCAGTAACTTATTCCTCAACAGCCATCATTGGGCATTTACAGTATACCAGGCACTTTCTGTGGAGAAAGCAATGGCACCCCACTCCAGTACTCTTGCCTGGAAAATCCCATGGGCGGAGGAGCCTGGTAGGCTGCAGTCCTTGGGGTCGCTAAGAGTTGGACATGACTGAGCGGCTTCACTTTCACTTTTCACTTTCCACTTTCATGCATTGGAGAAGGAAATGGCAACCCACTCCAGTGTTCTTGCCTGGAGAATCCCAGGGACGGGGAGCCTCGTGGGCTGCCGTCTATGGGGTCACACAGAGTTGGACACGACTGAAGTGACTTAGCAGTAGCAGTAGCAGTAGGCACTTCCTGGAGGCTGGGGGAGATGAGGTCAGTGAGACAAACTACAAAAATTTCTAATTTTATTAAAAAAAAAAAAAAAGAGTGCAGGCTTGGGTCAAGTGCCTGAGTTTCAATCCTGGCTCCAACTCTCCTCAGCTCTGTAATTCAGGTAAATTTGTTTTCTGTAGAGTGTGGGGGCTGGTGGATTGGTACCTGGAGCTGAATGGGAAGAAGGGCGCTTGTAAGGCTCTGTTCAAGCCAGTTTGGCTCAGAAAGAAAAATAGATGAGGTCCTGGCTGCCTGTTGTAGCTACACCATCCTCTCAGGCCACTTGGGAAATGTGCAGCTGTGGGCATCTCTCCTGTGTACAGTTGTGTCCCAGGCCCTCTGGGGGTGACTTCTTTCATTGGAGCACAGTTAGCCTTGGAAGTGGCCCTAGGCTTAGAGTTTGGGATCCTCCCCAGGTTACTGATAAATTGAGTCTTACCCTTGGCTTTCCCATACCTTTTCTTAGGGGAAAGGACATCAGCTGATTAGACCAATCAGTGCTGGAGTTGGATCCCTACCCAAAGGGTCTTTGGGATAAAGGTTGAGATTTGGTGGTTCCATTTTAACTTTTTTGTCATCCTAAGACAATTTAGTCAGTAACAGAAGCTTCTTTCTTCCCTGTCAGATTGTTGGCATTATCTATATTTGAAAGAATTTATGGTCAAAATCGTTTACCAGAGGCTTTCATTGAACCACTAGAAAGAAAACTACAGAGTTAGATACATAATATGGAAATACCACCTAGGCTCAGGTCAGCTCTAGCACCTAAGCTAAACAGTCAATTTTCTTGATTTACACATATAGTCTAGACTCTGAATCCTATTGTATGTATATATTTGTAATACTTTTAAAAATTATTTATTTGTTTTTATTTTAGGCTGTGCTGGGTCTTTACTGCTCTGCACCGACTTTCTCTAGTTGCAGTCAGCAGGGCTCCTCTTCATTGTGGGACACGGGCTTCTTTTCGTGGCTTCTCTCGTGTGTGTGTGGCATGTGGAATCTTCCTGGGCCAGGGATCAAACCCATGTGCTATGCCCTGGCAGGCAAATTCCTATCCGCTGAATACTAAGGGAGTCCTCTTGAATGTATATTTTTGTTTGGAGTCAGAACTGACCCCACAGCCTACTAACTCTTATTTGCTCACTTGCCCTTGAAACCAATTAGACAGTAACTGTGAAGACTTTAGAACCTGTAACAGTGGGTAGGACTGGGGACAGAATAACCATAATATAGAAAGTGATATTTAACCCCTCTCTTTCATTACTCATAGGAATGTTACCTGTCCTTTCCTAAGACATAAGTTCTTCCAGAATCACTGCTTCACTATAGTTACATTTGAAAGATAGTCAAACCCTTGCTGATATGAAGATTTTTCTAAGACTTTTATCTTCTCTTCTGAAAAATTAATGGGTAAGTTTTTTTTTAATCTTTGTAACTTAAAACTCCATGCTTGATATACTAGATATATCACTCTGTGAATGAGGGAAAATACTCCTAAACAAGGAACAATTTTAAAAAATATCTATGGATGAAAGCTGATTATTAAGTATGTCATATGTTCCATCTGGGGCTTTCCAGGTGGTGCTAGTGATAAAAAAAAAAAAAAAAAAATTCTCCTGCCAAGGCAGGAAATGTAAGAGACACAGGCTCCATCCCCGTGTCAGAAGATCTCCTGAAGAAGGGCACGGCAACCCACTCCAGTATTCTTACTTGAAGAATCCCATGGACAGAGGAGTCCAGCTGGCTACGGTCCATAGGGGCAAAGAATCAGACACAACTGAAGTGACTTTGCATTGCACACAGCACACATTTTTCATCTGTCTCATTCTTTGCCTAATTTATCTCCTTACTTTGCTTTGGGTGGTCAGTTTGGAACAGTAAAAAATAGTTTAACCAGATTCACGAGCAGGAATAATTACTAAAATGTAAGAATGCTTTTGACTTAACATGTTATATCCCAGTAGAGTTATGCTCAGGATTATTAATACTTCTTGAATCTGAAGATGCCTGTATTTTATCAGTTATGGGATATTCTCAGCCACTCGATCTTCAGATATTACTTTACCCACGCTCTTCTTTCAAACATCTCTCAGACATGTGTTAGACCTTTATTTTTCCATGTCTCATTTTGTTCACATTTTTAATGTGTCTCTGTTACATTCTGAATAAATCCTTTAGATGTACTTACACTTTTCAAATTCTCTACAGCTTTATTTAATCTTTTCTATTTTCTGTTGACTTTGTTTTTAATAATGAGTTTTCATTTCTAGAACTACCTCAGTCTTTTTCATATGTACCCCTTACTTGATAATGTCATAGCCTTATGTTTAATAACATTTATACAGCTTCTAAAATTGGCTTTGTAAATTATATCTTGGGCTTTCCTGCTGTCTCAGTGGTAGAGAATATGTCTGTTAATGCAGGAGACACAGGTTGGATCCCTGCATCAGAAAGATCCCCTGGAGAAGGCAATGGCAACCCACTCCAGTACTCTTCCCTGGAAAATCCCATGGTCAGAGGAGCCTTGCTGGCTGCAGTCCCTGGGGTCACAAAAGAG
Organism: Capricornis sumatraensis; assembly: GCF_032405125.1. Lineage (NCBI taxonomy): Eukaryota > Metazoa > Chordata > Mammalia > Artiodactyla > Bovidae > Capricornis > Capricornis sumatraensis. Next base: position 25,867,064 of record NC_091069.1, on the reverse strand, counting down.
TTGGACACAACTTAGCAACTAAACAACAACAGCAGCCAATTATATCTTTAATTCTGTTGTCTGAAATTCTAATCCTATAGTTTCTTTGTGTGTTGTTTTACATTATATTATGAATTCACCTTGAGTAGGATTTTGGTTGTAGGAATCTATGTGAGTTCATTTGAAAATGCATTTCTCCTAAGAGACTTTGTTGCTTCTACAAGATACCTCAGGGTTATTGTCTGCTGGAGAACATTCTTTTTATGCAGTTCCCAGTTTGGTTTTCTACATCAAATGGATTGGAAAACCTCAAACCCAAAATCATGTTGTGAGGGCAGGCTTAGTATTATATACTCTCAGGGGAGACTTCTCTACCTGACTTTCACCTCTAAGAACTCACTGATGGAGAAAGCTTCTTATCTTTTCTTACCGCTCTGTGGAAACAAAGCTTTTCTAGCTTACCTTTTCAGTGAAAGTATAATCCTTGCAGGGGGAGGAAGTGGTTGAGACTTCATCCAAGTGCCACATTTTAACTATTTATTTTGGCTGTGCTGGGTCTTCGTTGCTGTGCAGGGGCTCAGTAGTTGCAGTGTGCAGGCTTAGTTGGTGCATTTGGGATCTTCATTACTCAACCAGGGACTGAACCCAGGGCCCCTGCATTGGGAGTGTGAAGTCTTATCCATTGGATCACCAGGGATGTCCCAAGGGTCACATTTTAAATCCAAGCCTTCTACAGGCCTGAGATTCTCCTGTCACCACACAGGTATTAAAATATACATCAAGGTTTACTGGGTTTCCCTGGTGGCTCAGATGATCAGGAATCTGCCTGCAATGAGGGAGCCCCGGATTCAATCTCTGGGTTGGGAAGATCCCCTGGAGAAGAGAATGGCAACCCGCCCCAGTATTCTTGCGTGGAGAATTCCATGGACAGTGGAACTTAGTGGGTTACAGTCCCTGAAGCTGCAAAAAGTCAGACACAACTGAGCAAAACTAACACCATCATCTCCAGCCCCTACACCTGTAGAGGAGCCGCAGAGCCCAGTCATTATTCATTTGCCAAGTTGTGGCCACCTCTTCTTTTATGGTCCCAAGGGTTTCACTGATGGTCTCTGTAAGCTTAAGCATACTCCTAGATGGATTAAGGACGCCCTCTCAACATTTCCAGCTGTCATTCTGTTGTGGGATTTTCACATTTCTCTGGTTCACAATGTTTCTGGAAAGGCGCTTCCTCACCTATGTCAGTGTCAGCAAGACTCCATGTCCGGTGACACCATGGTAGTTATTGCAATGAAGCTGGAAGGAGTTCCAGGCATGGAGCCATCAGAATTCACTTTAGGACACAAATGTGGCCACACAATGTAGCTGTCATCAAAACAAGCACAACACTTATGTTCAGTGTGAACACTTGAAAAACCAGCAGAAAGATAAGAATTTTTTTTTACCACATCTTTGTGTTTTGCATATTTTCAGTGAGGATGATGTTATGTTCACAGTTCTCTTCCCTACATAATTTGAAAATCACATCCTGACTTATGAGAACCGTGTCCTTTACTTCAGACCTGAAGCAGCTTATCCTGTGTATGAGTAAGACGGTGTGCAGGGGAGTGGGAACTAAAGCCAGAAAGACATTGCTTCTGAAAGCTTTCTTTCTTGGGGTTCTGCTTCTATGGAAGTGAAGGATTTTGATATTCCACCTCCTTTTTCTCCCCATCTGGAGTTTTTTGAAAAGCAGCAGAATGGGAGATGGAGGTGGGGAAACGCCATCCTAAGCTTTGCCGCTAATGATGCCTCATGATTCAGTGGATTGTGCCATTTCTAAAGGGATCCTGTTGTATTTTTCTTGGACTGAGATGCATCTGTTAATATCTTCTCCATGATACGAAGAAGACGAACCCACACCCTGGTTGAGCCAGGGCTTGGTTATGTTGCCCTGACTGTGGAGTTGTCCAAAGGTGAGTTCTTCTCGGTTGTGTGGGAAGATAATCATCTGATGACAATAGTAACATGAAAGAATTCAACTGTGCCTTCTGTGACACTTCCTGTCACTCTTATCTATGTCTGTTTTCTCACTTGTCCTTCAGTTACCATGAGAGGCAAGCAAGAATCACTCCAGTTTTACCTGTTTGGAAAGTAAGGTTTATCAAAAGTAAAACTGAATACTACAACAAATTACAGAAGAGAAATATTCTTAGACTGAACAGATCTTAAGAGTGAATGGCTTACTGATATAAGTAGAAAGCTGGGAAAATGATACAAGTTACCAAAAACACACTGTAATTAGAGGGCGAAATGTATTGTTACAAATCTTACCAAGAGAAGCAGGGGAAAGTGGAAACAGTGACAGATTTCTCTCTTCTTGGGCTCCAAAATCACTGTGGATGGTGACTGCAGCCGTGAAATTAAAAGATGCTTGCTCCTTGGAAGGAAAGCTGTGACAAACCTAGAGAGCATATTAAAAAGCAAAGACATCACTTTGCCAACAGAGGTCCATATAGTCAGAGCTATGGTCTTTCTAGTAGTCATGTACGAATGTGAGAGTTGGACCATAAGAAAGGCAGAGGACCAAAGAATTGATGCTTTTAAACTGCGGTGTTGGAGAAGACTTTTGAAAGTCCTTGGACTGCAAGGAGATCAAACCAGTCAATCCTAAAGAAAATCAACCCTGAAAACTCATTGGAAGAACTGATGCTGAGGCTGAAGCTCCAATACTTTGGCCACCTGATGCGAACAGGTGACTCATTGGGAAAAACCCTGTTGCTGGGAAAGATTGAAGATGGGAGGAGAAGGGGATGACAGAGGATGAGATGGTTGTATGGCATCACTGACTCAGTGAATGTGAACTTGGGCAAACTTCAGAAGATAGTGAAAGACAGAGAGGCCTGGTGTGCTGCAATCCATGGGGCTGCAAAGAGTTGGACACAACTTAGTGACTGAAAACAACCACCACCACCAACATAAAGTAAAAGGAATAATTAGGTGATGCAGTATCTGAAAAAGGGTGAATACCAATTTCTTTGTTTTATATATCACAAAATCATAAGGCTAATTCTGGAATTTAAAAAAATGTAGTTTAGACGAAGAGGGAAGTTGACTGTACTTTGCATTTTCAGTTCATCCATACCAGCTGAACTTTTTTTTTTTTTTTTTTTTGCTGTGTAATTGAAACCGAGTTTAATAACAGTATGACCTCAAGACTGAATTAAGGGCAACAGCTTCTTTCTGTAGTTGAGTTTGGATCTGTACCTCCAGGCTGGATCATTTCTAGCCATCATGAGGCCACCAACCACCCTGTCCACCCCGTGGAGGCAAGAAATTCACCTACTTCTAACTTCTGTTGAGCTTGCTGATTTAACTTTGAGGGAAAAATAGACAATTTGCCAGTGCCCCTGAACTCAAGGAGAATGAAATGAGCGTTTGCTGCATCAAGCACTGTGCCAGCAATTCAATGCCACTGTCCCATTTTATCTTCACCTCTGACCAATGAAATAAGCTGTGGTCCCTCATTTTGCAGATTAAATACTTACTTAAAGTTTCTGAACTTTATGGCTTTGGAAACATGGCTAAGTAACTCCAAAATGGAGCGCTTTTCACTAAACCTCTGGGCTTCTCAGTTACCTGGAACAAGAAGCCAAGCTATTCTCTGCCTCAACACCAAGCCTGTTCAGAGCCTAGCTGGGAGGAAGGAAAGTGACCTTCATGCCCAGGACCACGCACCGTGCCTCTCAGACCCCCGGGCACAGGGTTGAGCATCGCTGAGCCTGGCATCCTCTCTGCTCTTCCATTTCCTCAGTCCAGGACCAGCTCTGCATGACTGCCTGCTTGCCAGGAAATACAGTTTTCTGAATGGATTCCTTGTTTTCCACCCACGGGGCCTCCCTGGCAGCAGAACAGTCTGCCCACACCCTTTGCCGCTGAGCCTGGTGGGCGCTGAGCTCAGACCATGGGGGACATGGCTCGCTGTCCTCTTTCACCCAATTCGGACACCTGAGGGCACCTGGGTCTGGAAGCAGCAATGGGGTCCCTGCTAGCTAGGGAAACTGACGGCTGCTTTTCAGGAAAAACAACAACAACCCTCTGTTCACAGGATGGACAGGGGCTTCCAAAAGAGGGGAGAATAGCCCCTGTATTGGGTTCCTGCTTCCGCAAAGAGGCTCTGCTCTCCAGTAAAAGTCCTCAGCATTGTTGGATGTGCTCTGGGTCCCAGAATGGAAACTGTTGTTCCTTCCTGGTATTTAAAATACACACACCACACAAACGGAAAACAAGACCATAGCATTTCTCTGGCACCTCTTGCTCCTTTTAACTAGAGCCCTTTATGACGGAGCCGCCTGGTCTCTCCGGCCCCCCGGGGGTCCACTATTGGCGCCTCCAGCCTTGTTAACAGTGTTAAAAGCTGGTTCTGGGAGCACCTCACAGGCTAGCCTACTGGTGAGAAGGGGGCAAAGGAACCCCAGAGCACCATGCTCTGAAAGGACCTCTTTTGCAACAAACATCGACCCCAGAGAAGTGACTGCAGCATTTTATTTGGATATACGTACCTATTTAAACCCCTGGGACTTTTGAAAAGGTCATCCCCCTGAAAGATCAAAATCAAGAGGCATTTTCATTTCCTTTAAATCAGCTGTAAAGAGAGAACTATATCTGTCCCTCCCCTGTTCCTGGTGTGTGTGTTAGTCGCTCAGTCGTGTCCAACTCTTTGTGACCCCATGGACTGTAGCCCGCCAGGCTCCTTGGTCCATGGGATTCCCCAGACAAGACTACTGGAGTGGGTTGCCATTTCCTTCTCCACCCCTATTCCTGGAGTTTATCATTTAAGAATTAATCACAGATAATACTATGCTCTCTATATGCTCTATGCTGTTTTCTTTATATGCTATAAAGAAAGCTGAGTGCTGAAGAACTGATACTTTTGAACTGTGGTGTTGGAGAAGATTCTTGACAGTCCCTTGGAGATCTGCAAGGAGATCCAACCAGTCCATCCTAAAGTAGATCAGTCCTGAATATTCATTGGAAAGACTAATGTTGAAGCTGAAACTCCAATACTTTAGCCACCTGATGCAAAGAGCTGACTCATTTGAAAAGACCCTGATGCTGGGAAAGATTGAAGGCAGGAGGAAAAGGGGACGACAGAGGATGAGATGGTTGGATGATATCACTGACATGAGTTTGAGTAAACTCCAGGAATTGGTGATGGATAGGAAGGCCTGATGTGCTGCAGTCCATGGGGTCACAAAGAATCAGACACGACTGAGTGACTGAACTGAACTGAATGCTATGCTCAGAAACTTCCTGAGCAATCATTCTTTAGTTTCTACTTTCAGATTCTTTTGGAGAAGCAAATGGCAACCCACTCTAGTACTCTTGCCTGGGAAAGTCCATGGACAGAGGAGCCTGGCAGACTACAGTCCTTGGGGGTCACAGAGAGTCGGACATGGCTGAGCCCCAGAACGACAACAGTGCTGCTGAGGCTTTTCAGGGAAGCTCTGGAGCCCATTAGCCCTTTACTGCCATAGGTCTAGAGACTTGCCTAACCTCTCTGAGGCTTGTTTTCTCACCTGTAAAATGGGAATAGAGGCCTTGACCTTACAGCCTTGCTGGAAGTCTTAGGATGTGAAGACCAGGGCTCAGCAGTGTTACTGACACTTACACACTGAAGTGAACATTCAGGAACAGCAGAATGCATGGACTGATCAGAGTTTGGAAATGTCTTTTCCACTGGCTTTTCCAGAGCTTTCCAAAGCTGGAGCCGTCTTTCCCTTCTCACCACTTCTGGCTCCTCATTCACCCTCCTCTCTAGCTCCACTGGGATGCTCTGCCTTCCACATCCTTCCCACCCCTCAAGCCTCAGCTCTCTCATTTTATAACCCCTCAGCCCCTTCCTTCTATGCTTCCAATCCCCGGAGAGGGCCCCTCCAACCCACAGTTCACAGCAGACTCGCTGTCTGAACCACATCCTTTTTAAACCATCGTGGAATCTTATTCCTCCACCACTGGAGTGTAAACGTCCAAAGGCCTGGGGTCCTATCCCTCTTCCAGAAACCAGACACAGACTAGGAAACATGCCACCAGCTCATCGATTCTTGTTCAGTGAATGAATTCCTCATCTTCACAAATTCTTACAGAATGAGTCAAATAAAAAATAAAAGTGCTTGCTAAGTCCTGCCCCGTAGCTTAGCATCCGAGCCTTTTATACTCTGTATCCAGACTCCTTGTTCCGCCCTCTGTCTCAGCTATGTGCCTCATGCTGTGCCTCTCACTGATTTCTGCCTTTGGACCTTTGTTTTCTCTGTTCTTTGTCTCTTGAATGACCCCTGTACTTGACCAAGGTCCCACTTTTGCATCTAGGTTCAAGTTCAGTGCCAGCTTACCTACAGAGTCAGCTGCCCTTTCAAACAGAATCCCTCTGTCCTTTCCTTATTCTCACTGATTCTAGACACCCTTTAAAAATTTCTGTCCATTTTTTTTTTTTGCCTATGTATGCTTATTTAGGTATGTCCCCCTACTCCATTTAAACTTCTTGAGAACAGAGACCATGTTTTGCCCTCACAAGATTATTATGGGGGTTAATGAGATAGCATAGGTTAGGAGAGAGCACAGAGTTACTTGTGTTAAATTTGTGGCATCTTGGGACTTCCCTGGTGGTCCAATGGCTAAGACTCTATGCTCCCAATGCAGGGGGCCCAAGTTTGATCCCTAGTCAGGGAACTAAAAGATCTTGCATGCCGCAACTAAGACCTGATGGGGACAAATAAATAAAATAAACTTTAAAAATTGTGGAATCTTGGTCACCCTCCACCCATTTGTTGCTCCACGACCTAGTTCTCAGCTTGGTACACATATGCTTGATAATCTGTACTGCATAAATGATTTTAAAAAAAAAAGGAGCCCTCTTGGAGGTCTGTGCTTGCAAGTAGGATAGGAGGATCATTGACTGTATTTAGGGATGAAAGAAGGTTCTGGCTTCCTCTGCTTCATTCTCCCCTTCCTTGCCCTATGAGAGCACCCGTGCTGGACTGGTGTGGTTGGAACAGAAGGAAGAGCAAGTACCAAAGTGTGGGATGGTGGGAAAATTGGGGCAGGGGAAGAACAAGACTCATGTGGCTATGAGTGGGGAGGAAATTTTTTTTCAAAAAATAAAATATGAATGAGATACAGAAAAAGCAGAAATAAAAAGATGATTTTAAGAAATATTGCTAAGGACTGGATTTCTTTGTGAATATATAAAGGAAAACGGGCTTCCCAGGCAGTGCTTGTGGTAAAGAACCTGCCTGCCAATGGAGCAGGAAACATAAGAGACTCAGGTTCAATCCCTGGGTTGGGACGATCCCTGGAGGAGAGCACAGCAACCCACTCCAGTATTCTTACCTGGAGAATCCCTTTGACAGAGGAGCCTGGCGGGCTACAACTCACAGGGTTTCAGAGAATCGGACGTGACTGAAGCGACTTAGCATGCATGCACAGGCACATATAAAGAGAAGCAACATAAGAAGGAAGACAAAAACTTGAGTGTTTAGTAACTGAGCCAGTGGACCACAATGGCAGACACTCACTGCAAGCGTGTGATGTTCTGTGCCAGGTTGCTTTGATCAGGACCCAGAGAAGTAATGACCTGAAGTAGCCTGTGAGCAGGAGAGGCTTCTCTCAGGTTGGGAGTCAGCTTCCCCACAGCTGGGAGGATGTTCAAGCCCTCAGCCTCCCACTCCTGCTTTCCTGTCCATCTCACTTCCCTGCCCTTCAAACTCACTCTGTGCACTTTAACCAAAGCAGCCCATTTCTAATCCCCAACCAGCGCTTTCTTGGACCTCCATTCTTTAGCACGTGCTGTTTGCTCTGATCAGGGTGCCCTTGGCTCCCTAGAGGACTTCAAGAGCCTCCTCCTGTGTATCGCCTTCCCTGAGTCCCTCCAAGAGCATTGGGTCCTTTCAGCTCTTTACTGGTCCCGCTCACTCGCCAGGATGCGTGAATCTCCCCTGTGCACCTTCACCGAGGAGGGGCTACTCCTGAAATCTGATTCCGGTCTCCTTCCCTGACCCTCATTTCTGGTCTCACAGTTCCCAGTATCCTTGCATGTCTCCCCTCTGTTTCATTGCTGGGGTCCTCAGCCCACTGCCTGACTCTCAGCTGCCCCAGAATATCTCAGGCCGTTTGATGTGTGTTAGAATCCTAGAACTTAAATTACTTAAATGTCACCTGCTTTCTCTGCTAGGAAGTAATTAGATGTGCAGTAAAAACAGCAATTGGAGTCTCTTGGGGATGCAAATTCTCAAGGGATGAAGGGAAATAAAATTCTGTTCAAGGGTTTTGGCTTTCATTACTCTTCCCTATGCGCAGATGTGAACTATTTTGTGTGCACACTGATGAGATTCAAAAAGTCAGAAAGCATCCATGCAAAAGCCGCGTTGAAGAAATGATGTATTGAAGAAATGTACCCATAGCTTTAGGAGGATGCCCTTGGGGGAGGCTTTTGGGCACAACTAAGTTTTCCTTTAGAGACAGAGGAGTTTAGCCAGAAAGTGCCAGACCAGGAGTTTAAAACTTTGGACTCTGCGACTTACTCGGTGGTCCACTGGCTAAGACTCTGAGCTCCCAATGCAGGGGGCCTGGGTTTGGTGGCTGGTCGGAGAACTAGATCCCATATGCCACAACCAAAGATCCCACATGCCACAATGACGATTGAAGATCCTGCATGTCACAACTAAGATGCGGAGCAGTCAATAAATAAATAAATATTAAAGAAACTTGGATTCTGGTGCCAGCTCTGTCATTCACTCATAGTTTTTGATATTTTGTCATTATGAGCTGTAGTATCCTCATCTCTAAGCTGGACATAACAATCCCTATTCAGTTTCATGTATAATTAAGAACAGGTAAGAATGAAATAAGATAATGTATATGAAATGCATTGTAATCACCAAACCAATATAAGGACACACCTTGTATAAGTAGTAATGGCTTGGTGTGGAGCACAACTGGCAGGGTTTTATTCCTAGGTCTGCTGCTGCCAAGTTGCATGAACTTGGATAAGTGTTCACCTCTCTGTGCCTCAGTTTTCTCATCTATAAAATGGGTAACTGTTTGTCCTTATGTCATAAGGTAGTAGCTTCTTCTTGCTTCATAGGGATTAAAATACTTATTTCATGAAAAGTATTTAATGCCTTACCCAGAGTAAGGACACAATAAATATTAGTTGTTGTGCTATTGTTAACATTATGATTGCCATTTTTCATTTGGTCATTTTGCACCCAAAAGAAATTGAAGGAAAACAATAAACTGTAGCCCCTGAAAACAGGTATTTCTAGAATCCAAACTATGATATCCTTGGAGGCATACAAATGCCCCAAGGTTGTTACAAAATTCACACTTTTCTCAAATTCCAGTCAATGAGAGAAAGAATGGTCATGCTCCATACCACATGAGAGGAGAGTGGAAAATGTTGTTTTTCAGTCACTCAGTCGTGTCCACCTCTTTCCGACCCCATGGACTGCAGCATGCTGGGCTTCTCCGTCCTTCTCTGTCTCCCAGAGTTTGCTTAAACTCATGTCCATTGAGTCGGTGATGCCATTCAAAAGGCATCACAATTTAAAATATGCCCTGATCTACATTCTCATAAGTTGCTTACACAGTGCAAATGAAAATGTAAACCTTCTTCAAGGAGAGCATAGACTAGTGGGAGCTGCTCGAATGCAGAGACTTTGCTGTGACTTGTTTTGTTCTCAGTTGCATTTCCAGCACTTGAAGCATAGTATTGTCAAACATATCAGTGGAGAAGCCCTGAGTGGAATCTTGGCATGCATGCATGCATGCTTAGTCGTGTCTGACTCTTTGAGACCCCATGGACTGTAGCCACCAGGCTCCTCTGTCCATGGGATTTTCCAGGCATGAATGCTGGATGGGTTGTCATTTCCTCCTCCAGGGGATTTTCCCAGCCCAGGGACTGAACCTGTGTCTCTTATGTATCCTACATTGGCAGACAAATTATCACTGGTACCACCTAGGAATCCTGTGGAATCCTGAACCCTGTACCAGTTATGTGACCTTGGGCAAGATCATTTGGCTTCCCAGAGCCCAATTCTTTGTTTGCAAAATGGGCTAATATTAGTGACCTTCTATAGCTGTTAAGAGTAAAAGAGAAAAGATACAGAGAGCCTTTGGGCTGAGACTTGACACCTCACATGAAGAATCAACAGCTTCCATTGGCTGGGCTGGGATCAGACCAGACACACGCCTGCTAAACTCTCCTGTCTCCTGCAGAGCCCTGAACTCCAGCCTTGCAGGGCTCCCCACTTAATGAAGAGAAACAGAAGTCAATAACATTCATATGAGAAAAAATTTAGTAGGAGACTCTGCTAAGGAAAGGAGAGTAAATAGTCCCAAACCCGAGAGACAAACAAATCATCTGTTTTTCCCCAGCCTCCTCAGAAGTTTTTTGCTTTCTCCCTGTTCAGGGCTAGGGACTTTCTGGAACCAAAATATTAAGAGCAAGTCCTTCCAGATGCTCTAAGAGGCACTGCTTAGTCTTCAGTATTTCATTACGAGGTAGCATGGGCTGAGCCTACAGGGATCAAGGCACAGGTCCAGGCTCCCTCCTGCAGCTTGGAGTATACGGAGATCAGATGACACCTCAGAGGAGTCACATAACATCCTAAGCTACTGTAATTGGAGCTCAAGGCAGTAGTGTGTGTGCTAAGTCCTTTCAGTCACTTCCGACTGTTTGCACCCCATGGACTGTAGCCCGCCAGGCTTCTCTGTCCATGGGATTCTCCAGGTAAGAATACTGGAGTGGGTAGCCATTTCCTTCTCCAGGGGAGCATCCTGACCCAGTGATCGAACCCACATCTCTTGTGTCTCCTACATTGGCAGACGGGTTCTTTACCACCCAGGAAGCCCCAAGGCAGAAGTACCAAACCTTATTTGCATATGCATCTTCTTTTGCTCTGTGTGTGTGTGTTTAAGATGTCTGAAAGTAAAAGTAATTCTGTCGACCTGTCAGTCTGCAGAGGCTGGGCTCTCCCCCACCCCAGCTCTGACCTCTCTCCCAATTAGCTAATGTGGCAGAAACTACAAGAACAAAGAAACCTCAGCCCGGTGTGAATTGTGGAACGTTTTATTGAACACAGATGAACAGCAGAAGTGAGGTTTCTCTGTGGATTAAGGACTCAAGGCGCCAGCAAGAAGGTGAAAGGAATTTCAGAGGAAATGTTTGGGGCGGAGGGAGAAGTTCAAAGGGAAATAATTTAGAGAACAAGATGAATAGCCCCTTCAGAAATGTTTCAGACGGTAAAGCAAATGAGGGCCCCAGAGATGGGGAGGCAGAAACAAGGCTAAGAAGCCTGGGAGTGAGCATTTGCCGAGAAAGCTCTCTGCCTGCGCTGTCCCGGGCTCACAGAGCCAGCGGGGTAGGGTCTAAGCCTTGGAGTTAGAGCTGAACTCTCTCGCTAACAAGCCAACCACATGCCACCAGCTGATCGGGTGGCTTTGCACCATGTAGCTGTCCTAAAGCTTTGTTTCTCATCCTCAAAATGGGACTAATGATGCCCAACCCCAGAGCTGTTAGGCAGATTACATGAAATTCTGAATGTGAAAACATGGACCACAATATACTAGACACACGCCTTATCCAAGTGCCAGAAATAACTTATTCCTAATCTTGAGCTACACTTGAGCCAACTGCTTTTAAATGCTCTCTAGAGGAATCAGGGACACAGTCCAGCTATCTTCTGCACAAAGGAGGCGACTTCACTGGGGACTTTTGCTGGAATCAAATGCTGATGGTCAGCTGCCTGTCCTGATCAGGGCCCACCTGGAGCTACAGGTGATGTTAGGAAGACAAAACCTCTGGGTCCGAGGCCCACTCCCAAGAAGTTATCATCTTCTTCAGGCTTTCCAGGGAGGACCTTAGGAGTCCTGAGAACAAGCCTACCTAGTAGTTGAATGGCTAGAATTTTTTGAAAGTCAGGACAGGACCTCCTAACCCATCCACAGTGTTCGGTCCCTAGGGCAACCAAAATTACCCAAGCTATTTATAAAACATACTTAATGCTTGAGTTTGAAAAACCAAAACCCAAGAGCATTTGGATTCTACTCTCTTTAAAACAGCAAGGAAAATACCAACTGATTCAAAGGCTGAACACTCCCTTTCCTAAAATATTATTTCTCTAATTCTCCTCCCCTGACACAGGAAACACCACACACACCCACACACACAAATACATCCACACATATACATTCTCACATGAACACCTGTACGTGGTAAAGATCCTTGAAGAAAATCTTAATATTGTTCAGCACTTTCTAGTTTCTTCTTTAAAACGTCATCAGGGAATATATGACAAGTGGATGAAGATTTGTATACATAGGATAACCTTTTAGCAACTGTGCCCTACCACCATCCACCACCTCCAATGACAAGTTATACTTATTCTGCAGTTATAAAAAGCTGATCAGAAATTAAGTTAGATTCCTTCTTTGCACTATGGGCAAAAATAAATCACAGATATATTAAAGATCCATATATAAATATTAAAATTTTGAAAATCAAAGCTATTTGGATAGCCTTGAAGCTGGGAGGAAGGAACACATAAGCCAGTTAAAAAAGAAAGAGAGAGAGATTTGATCTTATAAAAATCAAAGCTTCAAAGAACATAAGATACCAGAATCAAAAGCACAAACAAAGATGATAACAAAGTGATAGATTGGAAGGAAACTTTTCAATACATAGAACATGTGAAGAGCTCTCCCAAATGATTAACAGGAAGATAAATAACCCAATGGAAAAATGGCAAAGACTATAAACTGGCAAGTTATAGAAGAGGAACCAAAATGAACAATAGTCACAAAAAAATTTTAAAAATAAACCATTTCAAAGACTGCATAGGAAAATTAAAATTAACACAAGAACAACACGACTATTTTTTAATGCACTGAAAACTTCAGAAGACTGATAATGTGCAGTGGCAGCATGGACCAGCTGCTTCTGTCACCTCAAGCTGGTGAAGCGTAAATAACTACAAACCCTTAGAAAAGTCACCTAATGGTATTTATTTAAAATTAAAATGTGCATCACACAACTCAGATTCAGGAATCCCATTTCTGGAAAACTTTCACAAAACCAGTGAATATTTGTCTGTGATGTTTGTTATAGCATTTTTGGTAATAAAAACTGAAAACAACCTAAACTTCATTTGAAATGTGGTTCACTGGACAAATTGTCTTTAGCATAGCATACCTGGCTATGGAACACTGTGGGAACCTCTTCTCTCCACTATATTTTTCACATTTGTGACTTAATCTGCTTCAATTTCCTCATCTATAAAGTCAAGGTTAAAAGTGTACTTACAAGATGGGTTTATTTGTGTTAACCTGAAATGACTTTTACTATATATTGCTAAGGAAAAAAAAAACAATTTGCAGAATTCAAGGTATTCGTTAAAGACGTATATACACCTATATTTATTGGCATATGTTTGTATTAGCAAAGGAAAAAAAGTGGAGAAGTTAATTGTGAACACATCTACTATCTTTGTAATTTGTTATTAAAAACAACAGCCTTCAAAACAACAACAAAAATCACCAATAGAAAAAAATGACAGGAGATGAGCAGACAATTCAATTGCAGCTGATTAATACTGATTGGAAGAGAAAAATTCAGCCCTAAAAAAGCCCACTAGTTTTCAAGAAACTCCTTAATTCAAAGCCCCCATTTCCATGCCATGTGCCAGCAAATTAGCCAAGCTGAGGGTGTTATAGCCACCCACCCTAGGATGAGGCACTATGAAGAGAGGTGTGTGTTTGTGGTGGGTGGGGGCATGCGAGGTGATCTGGGGACTGGGTAGGAGGAAGAGATGTGGATAAAGAAATAAATCTCTTTGGAGGGGCTAGATATAGAATTGCATTCTAATCCTTACCCTTGCACTTATCTCTAAAGTCAAACAACTCTCCTTTTTGAGCTAATTTATTCATTTGAGGGGCTTCCCAGGTGGCGCTCGTGGCAAAGAATCCACCTACCAATGCAAGAGACTCAAGAGATGTGGGTTCGATCCCTGGGTTGGGAAGATCCCCTAGAGTAGGAAGTGACAACCCGCTCCAGTATTTTTGTCCAAAAAACTCCATGGACAGAGGAGCTTAGTCGGCTACAGTCCATGGGGCCAAGAAGAGTCAGACAAGACTGAACACCAGACTTTGACAAATGAGTAAGTGATGGGATTCATTAAGGTCATATTCACACCAGGCCTGGCACCGAGAGAACCCACCCCTCATTCCATGCCCTCCCAGCTCTGTTAGGACGCCTGGCTGTAAGGCTGAGTTTTCCTTCTCTTCCTCTCCCCTCTAAGCCTATCATTCTCTGGCCCCCAGCCTCCTTTTTCTTCCTTTAAGAGAGAAGGGAAACCTTTAAACTTCCCTTGAGAGGAGCCAGCCTTTAAACCTTCCACTCTGTCTTAATATAACCTGTCTGCTTGTGAATTTCTATTTACCATGACACTTATTTCTTCTGAATTTAAGTGATTTTGGTCCCTGCAAAAGCAAAGACCTGATCTTAGTCACATACACACACATACACACAAGCACACAAACAAAATGAGACAGGAGCGCTATAGCCTTTTACTTGATGCTCATCTTTCTAAATAAGAATCCAGGTGTCACCCGGGATCCAGTACAAAATGCAGGTTTAGTTAGCAACAGGAAGAAAGCTCCCCACACCAAAATGCCGGGAGAGGGAGAAGATTAACGGTAACAATTTTACATGCTTGAAAAAAACAACAATGCATTTGAAATCACTGACCCTTTAAAATACCTGGAACAGACAGAAAAAGGCAAAGCCTTCTGTGTCTTTGCAAAGGGCAAGTCTCTTCAGAAATGATGGCAAAACCGGAAGCCGAAAGTGCCTGCTTGTCTGGCAGTTAAGTGTCCTGGATGTTTCTGAATAGTCCAATGGGAATTCCCTTAGTCTTTTCCAGACAACAAGGTCATGCTCACTCTATGAAAATAATCAGGTGCTGTTGTTCCAAGAACTGGTCCAGGTCTTTAAAGCTCCTCTGACCCCACCCGGGGGGCTGGGTGGTGAGTCCCCCGAGTCCCTAGGCTGAGCTCAAGCGCTTTGGGGCCGGGGCTCTCGGCCATTGTTGAGAAGGTCTGTGAGCTCTCCGATATACTTGATGGTGTACTTCAGCGTCTGGATCTTGGTGAGTGGCTGGCCCCTCTGACTGTAGACAGGGGGCAGATAATTCCGGAGGGTATGCAGGGCATCAGCCAAGGTCCTCATCCGAAGCTTCTCCCTCTCGCTGGCCTTCCGTCTCCGCTGGACAGACATCCTGACCTTGGTGCCCTTCTGGGCCTTGGTGCCACCCTGCAGGTAGGCAGGCGGGAAAGCCAACATGTCGTAGTCCACCTCCGCCAGGCCGCTGGTCCCAAGGCCGCTGCAGTCATCGCCGCCCCGACCATTGGCACCTCCATGCCCACAGGCGAGCCCAGCCACAGCCTGACAGGGAGAGGAAGAATAGGACTCCAGGGATGGAGCTGGGGAGAGGCTCTGGGAGGGAGAGGCCTGGGTCAGCTCAAAGGACCCCGCCCTGTCTTTCCAGTCCCAGGAGGACAGCAGGCCAGGGCTGTCGGAGGAACCCAAGCCATCTTCCAGGCTGAGGAAGGTCTCTCGCAGGTTGTCCATGCCTGCAACACAGCTGCAGAGAGGATGAGGCCCTGGCAAGTGAGAAGGCAAGTTGTGCCGCCTGGCCAGGGCAGGGCTCTCTTTTATGATGGCCGGGGAGAAGTGATAAAGTGGGAAAGAGGGTCGGGTAGAGGGAGTTCAAAGGAGAAACCAAGGACCAAGATGGAGAATGAACTCTTCAGGTGTCACTTTCTCCTCATTGATAATTAGCATCTTCCAGCTAAAATGTCTTTAAACAGAAAGGCCTCTGAGAGAAGAAAAAAGGAATTATCTAGTTGTAACTAAACCAATTAAGACTGCATAACTAGACTTAGCATTGTCCTGTGGAACTCATTAATGAGGGAGCCAAGAAAAACAAACCTGGGGCAATCTGCAGCAAGGAGGTGGTAGCGAGGGGACTGCTGGAGAGGAACAGAGCCCCACCCCCCGAACACCTAGCCATTTCAGAGCAGACGGGGTGCTCTGTGGGAGAATCAAGGTGGTCTGGGGACAAGGTAACCCCTCTGAGCTTGGACCCTATTGTTTGTCAAATGCAGAGAGTAGTTCTTTGTGTGGCTGTTGGGGGGAAGGCACACAGTGAATGCCAGTTTTCTTCTCTCCATCCTTTCACACGTTTCCTTGGGTTTTGCAGAGTGCAGACAAGCCCCCAGAATGCTTACACTCAGGATGACCAAAGCCAGCAGCTCCAGTAAATCCAGAGCCTCAATGAGCAGGAAATATCCTCCAAGAAGCTTAAAGCCCTTGCTGTAACTGAGCAGTTTGGGATTCCCCACAGCAAACAGATACCAGGAAGTAGAATGCTCCTTTAAGACAGGACGTCTGCAGAATACCTGGCATGGAGCCTTCTGAGACTTTTTAAAATCCAGCTGCAGAGTCACACCTTGTTTTTTGAAATGTATAGAGGAAGTGTGAAATTAACTAGGGAGCCCGTTTTCCCCACCACAGCTCCAAATGCCGCCAAATGTGTTAAGTTGGATGGTCCTGCTAGGTTGCTTCACTTCCTAATGCTCTGAGAGATAGACCTGGTGTTTTGGAAAAGGAGTCTCAGATTCCCCATTTGTCCCAGGAACGAAATTTATTCTCCATGCAACTAATTCTACAAGTTAGTATGAACGTCAGCATCGCAGTGAGTTACATTTCATATTAATGTGTCCTTTAATATGGTTATTTAAGCCCCTTTGCAATTATTGAAAAGAAATGTCAATGGTATAATTAGAACATTTATGGTATTTTTTAATTAGCTTGGCTCAGGGGGAGAATAAAAGCTCTAGCAGGTAATCTGTGGAAGAATGCTCTTAATAATGCCATTTGCTAAAGGACCCTAAGCCATATTTTGAAGAAGAATAATATTAATGAAACTAATAATTGCAATAAATGGCTCTTTTTTCCTTCTCCTTTTTCTCTTCCCTCAACTGTTATTGGAAAGTCTAGAATCTATTGATTCTACCCCAAAAGCTTTACCTATTGGTATGAAAGAAACAAGTGAAAGTGTTCATCATTCACTTCTGTCAGACTCTTTGTGAACTCATGGACTGTAGCCTGCCAGGCTTCTCTGTCCATGGAATTATCCAGGCAAGAATACTGGAATGGGTAGCCGTTCCCTTCTCCGGGGGAATCTTCCTGGTTCAGGGATCAAACCTGGGTCTCCCACATTGCATCCAGATTCTTTACCACCGGAGCCACCAGAAAAGTCCCAAAAGTGAAAGTGTTAGTTCTAAAACCTGCTAGGCTCCTCTGTCCACAATTTCATTTGATTTTGGTACAGGGAAGTGACCTAAATGCCATTCAGAGAGAAGGGGATTCCCCATAGACCTGAGGTGGCTGTGCTGGCCTCTGCCACAGCTGGCTTTCAGGCCTCACGTTTTGGACTTTACAATTTTCTGTGTAAAACTATTTCTGCTTCCAGATTCCATAAATATTTTTCCCTCTCTAAAGCTTCTGTCCACAAGTGTTTCCCTTGTGGCTCAGATGGTAAAGAATCTGCCTGCAATGTGGGCAATCCAGGTTTGATCCCTGAGTTGGAAAGATCCCCTGCAGAAGGGCATGGCAACCCATTCCAGTATTCTTGCGTGGAGAATTCCATGGCCAGAAGAGCCTGGTGGGCTATATAGTCCATGGGATCACAAAAAGTCAGACACGACTGAGTGACTAACACACAAAGCTTCTTTCTAAAATTGCTGATTTCTTAAACTTCCATTTTCAGAAATTTCATTTCCTAAGTGAGACAATACCTGTCAAGTCCTTGGTGTCCTGTAAAACGCTTAATAAGTGTAAGATTTGTTCTTGCTGTTACTGTCTATTCATGGTCAAACTCATCAGTATCAGAACATCCTACTGGATTCTGACTCCTCTCCCCTGACCCTGGCCAGCCAGCATTGCCGGTCCTGGAAAACTTGCTCTTAGAACAAAGAAAATTGCCTGGTTTCCATATTTGTTGATGTAGACTCTCACTCTTGTGAGAAACAAACCAGAACTAGACTTGCGCCTACGCTTCTGGTCTCCATGAAGCATTCTGTGCTCAGTCAGAGGAAACTGGAGATGCAGGACAGCCTAACATCCTTAGCATTTGAAGGCCTGGGGTTGGTCCATACTAGTTGGTGTTTTGTTTTTTTTTTAATCTGCCTTGAAGACCAGACCACAGAAACTGGACAAGACTAAACAGGACCCAATAAAGCCTGGCTGACAGTGTGAAATAGCAAGAAGAAGAGCCAGAGTTCACCTCCTTTAGAGCAAATGACTCATCCCCTCAGGACCTTAGGATTTTAATTTGTAAAAGAGGGATAATAATATCTGCTCTGCCTTCTTTGTGAAGAGCATCTGTAAAATGAAGTGTGTAGGTCAGATCATTAAACCTCCTTCCAGCTCTAAAATGCAATGAAACACGTTACTGTGTGAACATGCCACTTGATCAAAAGACCAGACCCATGAAGAGACTTAGAGACTATTGAGCCCACCCTTTTATCTGCATTCTGGAGATGACAATGGCTTGCTCAGTATCACACTAAAAGGCTGTGGCAGAGATGGGAACCGAAAAGCCAAAGTTGCCTGACTCCCAGATCTGTCATTTTTGTTCCCTTGAAATTAACATAGATTAAGTGATAAGTAAGCTTTCATATTAGTCAAGATATATAGTTCCCACAATACTGTTATTGGGATAAATATTTTAATATGAATTGAAATGTCATTCACTCAAAATACTTATAAGATATTGTGATTATGATTGTAACAAATTAAAAAGTCTCCACACAGAAGTAGAGAACAAATATATGGATACCAAGGGGCAAGGGGTGTATGGATTGGGAGATTGAGATTGGCATAGATATGTTCAGTTCAGTTTAGTTCAGCCTAGTCGCTCAGTCGTGTCTGACTCTTTGCGACCCCATGAATCTCAGCACGCCAGTTCTCCCTGTCGATCACCAACTCCTGGAGTTCACCTAAACTCAATGTGCATCGAGTTGGTGATGCCATCCAGCCATCTCATCCTCTGTCATCTCCTTCTCCTCCTGCCCCCAATCCCTCTCAGCATCAGGGTCTTTTCAAATGAGTCGACTCTTTGCATGAGGTGGCCAAAGTATTGGAGTTTCAGCTTCAACATCAGTCCTTCCAATGAACACCCAGTACTGGTCTCCTTTAGGAGGGACTGGTTGGATCTCCTTGCAGTCCAAGGGACTCTCAAGAGTCTTCTCCAACACCGCAGTTCAAAAGCATCAATTCTTCAGCACTCAGCTTTCTTCACCGTCCAACTCTCACATCCATACATGACTACTCGAAAAACCATAGCCTTGACTAGATGGAAGTTTGTTGGCAAAGTAATATCTCTACTTTTTAATATGCTGTCTAACTTGGTCATAACTTTTCTTCCAAGGAGTAAGCGTCTTTTAATTTCATGGCTGCAATCACCATCTGCAGTGATTTTGGAGCCCCCCAAAAATAAAGTCTGACACTGTTTCCACTGTTTCCCCATCTATTTCCCATGAAGTGATGGGACCGGATGCCATGATCTTCGTTTTCTGAATGTTGAGCTTTAAGCCAACTTTTTCACTCTCCTCTTTCACTTTCACCAAGAGGCTTTTTAGTTCCTCTTCACTTTCTGCCATAAGGGTGGTATCATCTGCATATCTGAGGTTATTGATATACTATATATTAAATAAATAACTAATGAGAACTGACTGTATGGCACAAGGAAATCTACTCAGTGCTCTGTGGTGACCTAGATGGGAAGAAAATTCAAACAAAGAGGGGATATATGTATATGTATGGCTGATTCACTTTGCTGTACAGCAGAAACAAACACAACATTGTAAATCAAATATACTCTGATACAGTTTTTTAAAAGTCTGCAACTCCAAGGCATACTACTAAGATGACTTGTAAAATTTCCTGGTCCTATTTTCCAAAGAATAGCATAAGGATACAGATTGTCTCAGCTTTCAAGTCCCAGGTCATTACAATAACCTTTCACTGTAGAAAAGAACCCAGGATTTTGTTACACAGATTAATGAGTGGTCTGGTGTCCAGTTTTCAGAAAGACAAACAGTTGAGGGAGTGACAGTCATGACCCCAGTAACAGTCAGGACAGACACATGAACAGCTGGGCATTTCACACTAGCCAGAGGTGATTATAAACTCTGCATCTAAGGGCCAGGTAGAGCCACTTCCAGGAAATTGACAAACAGTGCTCAGAGAATCCACTGGAAACAAGAGGAAACAGGCTGCTTCAATGCTTGAGTCTGAATCCACCAGTGGTCCCATGTCACTTCTAGCCCATAATGCACCTCTATGCAAGTTAGAAAATTGCCGAGCTTGGACCTATGTCAGCTGCACTCCTGACCTCTTCCAGTCACCTCTGTATAGCCCCTGCAAATGGTGGTTCTTGGGATGTGTCCCTTTTGCTCTATTAGCCTTTTCAGTACTAAACTGTTGTTTGCTGTTCAGACACTGGTGGACAGATGGAATGTGTAGTAGTGTAATAATGCAGCCATTTAGAATTGGACAAATCTTACACTGGTTCCTGGGTCATTATGACCTTGGACATGTAAATGCATCTGTCTTAGCCTCAGCTTTTGTCTGTACAATCGAAATACTAATGCTCACCTCATAGAGAGAGGTCTACTTTTTCGTCAGGTCTACACACGGCATGGTGTAAGTTTACTGACAAACTGTGCTCAATCACTTCTTGATTCCCTGAGTCAAAAGAAGTTAGAACCACAATACATGTAGTTCCAAATGCATCTCTTCCATTTTCTTTGACCTCAAGTCACCTCTGCTTAGAAATCAAAATTCCCTCCTTTCCAATGCAACCAGATAGATATTTTCAGTGAAACCAATTTAGACAGAGTTCTTTATCAAAGAGGGCTTTCCAGGGTGGCTCAGTGGGTAAAGAATCCTCCTGCAATACAGGAGATACGGGTCCCATCCCTGGGTTGGGAAGATCACCTGGAGGAGGAAATAGCAAACTGCTCCAGTACTCCTGCTGGGAGAATCTCATGGACAGAGGAGCCTAGCGGGCTACAGTCCATGGGGTTGCAGAGACACGACTTAACAACTGAGCACGTGCACGCTTTACCAAAGAACAGTGATTACCCAAGGTGAGTAGTTGGAGTTATCTGCCTCCAGTGCAGACAATAAAGGGATGCATTACCTACAGATAATTTAGAAACAGAGTTGAGATAATTTAGAAACAGTTGATCTGTGTTTTACTATTGCTATATAGTGGCGGTTGCAAACAATGACAACAATAAAATGACTACTCCTTGCTGGTGTGGCCCACTTCCACCACCACCCCATCCCTGGGGCTACCACTGCCAAAGAGAAATTTAAGCAGCACAGAAGTTTGGAACTGTGACCCAGGACACCTGAGCCCTAGTCCTCATTCTGATTGTCTTTACTGTGGAACGTTGAGTGATTCATTCATTTATGGACCTTGTCTTTCCCATGTGAAGATTTAGACCATCCTATATACCTTTTTGAGGGCTTCCCACGTGGTACTAGTTCCTCTTGCCAAAGCAGGAGAACATAAGATACGTGGGTTGGGAAGGTCCTGGGTTGGGAAGATCCCCTGGAGGAGGGCACGGCAACCCACTCCAGTATTATGGGCTGGAGGATCATACAGACAGAGGAGCCTGGCAGGTTATTGTCCATAGGGTTACAAAGAGTCGGACACGACTGAAGCAACTTAGCACAGCACAGCACATATACCTTGTTGCTAGAATGTTAAGAAAACTGAAAACTGAAGCTTGCCTTTGGAAAGTATAAAAGGGCTATAGAGATATGATAGTTCCAAAATTAACAAAAATAACTACTTTAACAATAAAATCAATGTTGCCATGTTCCGTTGTTTAGTTTCTAAGTCATGTCTGACTCTTTTGGGACCCATGGACTGTAGCTCACCAGGTTCCTCTATCCACGGGATTTTCCAGGCAATAATACTGGAGTAGCGTGCCATTTCCTCTGCAGGGGATCTTTCTGACCCAGTAATCGATCTCACCTCTCTTGCATGAAAGGTGGATTCTTTACCACTGAGCCACCAAGGAAGCCCATGCTCCCTAAAAACATATAAGTGAGCATGGATGATGATGCTTTAAAGCCTGTCTCCTGAGAAACAGTGCCATCACCAGACCTTTGAGGGGCATCCAGGATCTCTGTACACATGGGGCAGTCTGTGTAGGCCATTTGCTCAAGGCAGAGGGAGGGTTGGATGGATTGCAATCGCTTCAGCATCAGTATCAGTTCAGTCTCTCAGTCGTATCTGACTCTTTGCGACCCCATGGACTGCAGCACACCAGGCTCCCCTGTCCTTCACCAATTCCTGGAGCCTGCTCAAACTCATGTAATCCAACCATCTCATCCTCTGTCATCCCTTTTTTCTCCTGCCTTCAATCTTTCCCAGCATCAAGGTCTTTTCCAATGAGTCAGTTCTTTACATCAGGTGGCTAAAGTATTGGAGTTTCAGCTTCAGCATCAGTCCTTCCAATGAATATTCAGGACCGATTACCTTTAAGATGGACTGGTTGGATCTCCTTGCAGTCCAATGGACTCTCAAAGTCTCCTCCAACACCACAGTTCAAAAGCATCAATTCTTCAGCACTCAGCTTTCTTTATGGTTCAACTCTCACATCCATACACGATTACTGAAAACACCATAGCTTTGACTAGATGGACCTTTGTTGGCAAGATAATGTCTCTGTTTTTTAATATGCTGTCTAGGTTGGTCATAGCTTTTCTTCCAAGCTATGCAACCCCTCAGGATGCTGCAGAAAAGCCTTTGACAGATAAGAATCTTATCAGTAACCAAAAAGTCTAAGCTGGAGTCTAATTAACATGAGAGTTACTCTTGAATTCCTGTCATGTGCAGAGAATCAGACTCATCTATTTCATTTTTGTTTTAGGATTCATTGGTTCATCTTAATTTTCACAGTAATTCTATAGGGTAGAGGTTATAAACTACACCCTAAAGATGAGGAATCCTGTGTTCATAAAGCGTGCTAAGTTTCTTTGCAACCCTGTGGACTGTAGCCTGCCAGGATCCTCTGTCCATGGGATTCTCCAGGCAAGAATACTGAAGTGGGTTGCCATTTCCTCCTCCAGGGGATTTTCCTGACCCAGGGTTTGAACCTGTGTCTCTTATGTCTTGAGCAATGGCAGGTGGGTTCTTAACCACTAGAGCCACCTGGGAAGCCCATGTTCAGAAGGGGATTCAGCAAACACAGAGGATAGAAAAGGCAGGATGCCACCAGAGTACAAGAATGCCAAGTCCCAGACTCCTTCCCCTATACACACTGCCTCCCCGAAGCAGTATCTGTGCAGTGTAATCCCTGGGAACACCTACTAGATGCAAGACTCTGCTCGAGTCTCATTCCTGCCCAGAAGCTTCTCCCATCTGTCTCAGTTCTTAGAATGTGTCCCTTCTCTAATGGATAGACAGTACAAAGCTTTGGCCCCAGTTACTTGCTGCTAATACTCAACTGCCTGATGTTCTGGTTATCTAGTCACACCTCTGACTTACTACCCCAATTATGTTTTGATTCCTTAGTAGGTCTTAGCATGGAATAGGAGCTATGAAGGGATAGCATATTAGCCTATGGGTTTTTGTTTGATACAGACTACAGGCCAAGTACTGTGCTGGGTGCTGAGGACAGAAAGTTAAGTTAAAAAGCTTTTGTCTTTGTGTTGCTGAGAGCATTGAGGGTAGAGACAGAGAAGTAAAAATACTCATAAAACCATGCATAACACTGAGGAAACCAGAATTAAAAGAGACACGTGTACCCCAATGTTCATCACAGCACTGTTTACAATAGCCAGGACATGGAAGCAACCTAGATGTCCGTTGGCAGACAAATGGATAAGAAGTTGTGGTACATATACACAATGGAATATTACTCAGCTATTAAAAAGAATGCATTTGAATCAGTTCTAATGAGGTGGATGAAACTGGAGCCTATTATACAAAGTGAAGTAAATCAGAAATAAAAACACCAATACAGTATATTAATGCATATATATGGAATTTAGAAAGATGGTAACAACGACCCTATATAAGAGACAGTGAAAGAGACATAAAGAACAGTCTTTTGGACTCTATGGGAGAAGGCAAGGGTGGGATGATTTGAGAGAATAGCATTGAAACATGCATATTACCATATGTGAAATAGATGGCCAGTCCAAGTTTGATGCATGAAACAGAGCATTCAAAGCTGATGCACTGGAACAACCCAGAGGGATGGAATAAGGAAGGAGGTGGGAGGGATTTCAGGCCAGGGGGACACATGTACACCCATGGCTGATTCATGTCAATGTATGGCAAAAACCACCACAATATTGTAAAGTAATTAGCCTCCAACTATAATAACTAAATTAATTTTATTTAAAAAAAACACCATATGTAATCTCTATGATAAACTGAACCATAGGGTACCACCTGCACAACTTATGAAGCAGTTGTGGGGACCTGTATGGGGACCCTCTGAAATGTGTCCCCATTGCAGTATTAGCACATATAGGATTTTAGATGGATGGTTACAATGTGACATTATTGTCAATAGAAGAGCCGTCACAGCAGACTAAACCTGGGTCAGGTCTTAGAAATAGTTGCACACAGATGAGAAGGCAATGGCACCCCACTCCAGTACTCTTGCCTGGAAAATCCCATGGGCAGAGGAGCCTGGTGGGCTGCAGTCCATGGGATCGCTAAGAGTCGGACATGACTGAGTGACTTCATTTTCACTTTTCACTTTTCACTTTCATGCATTGGAGAAGGAAATGGCAACCCACTCCAGTGTTCTTGCCTGGAGAATCCCAGGGACGGGGGAGGCTGATGGGCTGCTGTCTATGGGGTCCCACAGAGTTGGACACGACTGAAGCAACTTAGCAGCAGCACAAGCAGCAGAGGGTTACCATAAAGAATCTGGAGGGTTTTCTGTATGACGTGATATTTTAAAGTAAGAATCCTGTGGGTTCTTAAAATGATGCTCTTTTAAAAGCAGAGCTTTTTTTTGTTTGTCTTTAACAAGGTGAAAGTTTGGAGGACAGCATTCTAGTCATTGCTTGGAGGTTAGATATAGCACAAATTGTGCAAGAAACTACCAGTCATTCCATGTTCCCAGGGCATCAACCAGAGGCCGAAGCTGGAGAGGAGGACCTCGTCTGTATTGGTAAGGCACTTGGAGTTTATCTCGTAGATGATGAAAGCTTCTAGTCATCATGATGAGATTTAAGCAGAGGCTGGACTTGGCCAGCAGAACCCTGGAGCCATTACTCCAGCTGCCTGTAGAGGATGTGTTTGAGTGGAACATGCCTGGAGGCCAAGGCTGCACCAGGTTTTATTCTGGATTCTTAACAGAGGTTAACTCACTTTAATCCTTGAAACAGCCCTGTGAAGTATGTGCTAATCATCACTAATCCTGTTTTACTAATATTAGAAATTGAGACACAATTCACAGCAACATGGATGGACCTAGAGATTATCATACTAAGCAAAGTAAGTCAGAAAGAAAAAAAATACCATATGGTATGACTTACATGTGGAATCTAAAATATGACACAAATGAACATGCCTAGAAACAAACATAGACTCACAGACAAAGAACAGATTCATGGTTGTCAAGGAGAAGATGGACTGGGGAAGGAAGGATTGGGAGTTTGGGATTAGGAGAAGCAAACTATTTATGTAGAATGGGTAATCAATAAGATCCTACTGTATACCAAGAAACTATATTCAATATCCTGTGATAAACCATGATGGAAAAGAATATGAAAAAGAGTATACATATATATATGTATATATGTACAACTGAATCACTTTGCTGTACACCAGAAATTGAGGCATTGTAAATTTACATAAACATTGTAAATCAACTATACTTCAATTAAATATGTTTTAAAAAGAAATAGAAGTACAGAGCAGTTAAGCAATTTGCCCAAGACTCCACATCTAATGACTGGTAGCCCTAAGATTTGTTCCTAGGCAAGCTACCTCAGGTCCAGACTTTTAACCACTGGCCAAATTAGCTGAGAAGGATTAGAGGCATCAGTGTGATGGTCTTTATAGTGCTCTTGAAGCCAGAACTTAGTCTTGAACTTCAACTCAGTAAATATGAGAAACGAGTTGACCGGTACCATTCAATCATGTAAGCAGTACATACAGGGCTCCAGAGATTGGCCCAGAGTACTAGGTGCTTTGGGCTTCCCTGGTGGCTCAGTGGTAAAGAATCCACCTGCCAGTGTAGGACATCTTCCTACGTCCTTGAGCTGGTAGAGGGAAATAAAGGTAGCAATTTCCTAGTTGGTCACTGACACAACCTCCTGAGAAGCCCATGAGGGTTCCAGTGAAGCCAGGAGTTGTTCTTCCCAGCATGGCTTCCACGTCACTCCCATCACTCTCTCTACAAACTAGGGAAATAAATAGTAAAAGGTTTTGCTTCTCCTGATTTAAGTTTGAGGCTCATTGAAAAGCCAAAGGATAAAACTTTGGGTTTTCATCTTCTTAAAAATAAATGGCAAAGCACTGTGTCACATGCACATAAACAGTTTTCACCAGCTGAATATTTAAACTAGGACAAAATAGCAGGAAAAAAAGAGAATGAAATCATTTGGTTTACTTCATAAAAGAGAGGAGAGACAGAAGGTAAAGACGCTCAACTGTAGAAATGCTTCAGAACAGAGAGACAAAACCCTTGCAGACTTATCAAGAAGTTCCTGAAGAGGATTTCCTGACCTGAATTTATGTTTACCTCCATCCCCTTGGCTAAGTGACATTGTGGGAAAGAGTCGCACCCTCACTCCCAAACATCTGTAAGACTTCTCTTTCCTCAAGCACTTGGACGACCTGAGCTCAAGGTCTTCATTCATTAACCTACTCCACAGCCAAGTGTTGGGCCAACTTTCTTTGCTAAATGAATGTAGATGGAGGCCAAGGTAGTGTGGCTTTCTCTAATTCTTGAGGCAAGAATACTGTAGTGGGTTGCCATACCCTTCTCCAGGGGATCTTTCCCACTCAGGGATCAAACCAGCATCTCTAACATCTCCTGCACTGGTAGATGGATTCTGTACCACCAGCGCCACCTGGGAAGCCCTCTCTAAAAAGAATCCATTCCCAAATAGCCATGTCCCTGTGGGGTCGCTATAGCTTCTGACTATAAGCCGCTTTCTCTTTTGAGCATATGACTAAATGTGTTCATTTGGAGAAAAAAAAAAATCCAGCCACCACATCTGCACAAAATGAGCAGTTCGGTGGAAGACAGGAAGGTGGCAGAGAGGAGAATGCGATGTGTGGGGTGGAGGAACATCAGAGCAGGGGAAGAGGGTCATAAATAGAGGAAGTGAAGCTAATTCTCCCTTGAGAGCAACAGGGCAGAATGTGTCGATTTTTCTTACTGCAAGAGAATATGAGCAGTTTGTCTTGGTTCAAAATCTCATGTCATCCACAACTAACCTGAAGTTTTCCCCAGAAGGTAGGGGAAGCAGCTTTGAGCACCCCACCACTGATTCTTCAGCAACTGTCTAGCAAGATCCAAAAAAAAAAGAAAGAAAGAAAAAAAAAAATCTCATGTGTTACATTTACACCTACTCTCCCTTTTAAGTTGGATTCTTTATTACCACTGGTATTTGGGGTGGCATTTTAATACCCATGTCAAAAAAGTTGAAAGCAATTTGCACTGAGGCTGTTCTCTAAGGATGTCCCTCTGTTTTTATCAGCCTGAACAGCAGAAAAGTGCAAACTTTCTTCTTTAGTCATTGCTGGTACCCATAACTAGGATGCCGAAACTCCTAGGATGAAATGAATACTCAGTGTGTTTTAGCAGGACATCTATCGAAAGAGCCTGCTCATTTCCAGAAACCCTGGCCCCGCCTTTGGGCAATTTTTAATTCAGATTTCTATATTCGTGAGTTAATTGATACTTAAAAGGCAGATATGAGGCGAAGAACAAACTTAGAGTATTTCCCACAAATATGGGTCAAAGGGTGTTGCTATGGAGATCACATATAGATAAGAAAAACACAAGCTTGCCACTGGGGAGATGAACAAGGGCATGAATAAACAGCTCTCAAAAGGAGACGTACCAGCAGCTAACAAAAGTAGAAGAAAATGTTCACCTCGATAGTAATCAAAGACATGCAAATGTAGGGACAAGGGGAGGCCATTTTTCACCTCCCAAATGGGCAAAGTTGGCAAGAGGGTGAGGAAATGGTCTCTCCTACACACTGCTTATGGGAGGGTAACCTGGCTAGACTTTTAAAGTGTTTTAAAGTCTCTAGAATGCATTGGAGATTTAAGTCTCTTTGGCACATGAACCTCCTTCTATAAAACTAAGCAAACCTGCAGTCAAATGTTCATGAGCAAGAACATTCATCATAGTATTTTTTTTAAAGATTTTTTTTAATGTGGACCATTTTTAAAGTCTTTATTGAACTTGTTACAATATTACTTCTGTTTTACACTTTGAGTTTTTGGCCATGAGGCATGTGGGGACTTAGCTCCCCAGCCAGGGATTGAACTCTTACCCCCTGCATTGAAAGGCAAAGTCTTAACCACTGGATTTCCAGGGAAGTCCCTCTTCATAGTATTACGAGAATAAAAAAATTAGAAACAATCTCAATGTCTACCAACAAAGCAATGATTACATAAATTATGTCCTCTCCTTATGATGGCATACTGTATAGTGGATAAAAGCCATATTTATGGAAAACAAATAATATAGGAAATAGAATTTAATATTAAATTATTATTTTAGGGCAAGATATATGAAATTAATACTTCAATACAATTGAATTTTTTTCATAGAAAAATGACTAAGCGTCTGAGTGGTTATTTTTGGTAGTAGGAATTGAAGGTAAATTTTCTTCATTCATCGTCCTTACTTCTTGAGGGGTGGTCTAGTGTCACAGTTGGAAGTGTAGACTCGGAAGCCAGGCTTCCTAGGTCAAAACTTTGAATTGTCTACTTTGACAACTCTGTGATACTAAGCAGGTAACAATCTCTCTGTGTCTCCATTTCTCTACTTGTCATATGAAAATAATAACAGCAAATAACTTCAAAGGATCACTGTGAAGATTAATACATGTAGAGAAATTTCATTATACCTGGCCTCAAATGCAGTCAGCATTCAATTATTAGTAGCTGCTATTATAAAGTAACTATCTTTTATAGTTGTCAGTATTTCCTAAATTTTAAAAAGTTATTAATTTAGTGTTTACTTCAGTTGCACATATACTAAAAAGTTGTCAATTTAAAAGTCAGGATTTTCACAGCATTGGCTAGGCAAGGCTGGCCTGAGTAGGTCCTTATATAGAAGACAAAGACTTGGGGATCATAGTTGTCCTCAAGTTGAATCAAAGCATCTAGATAGTTCACTTATTTAAAAATAAACGGGAAAAAAAGGTCAGAAAGTAGGAAGGAAAAAAGAAAGGAAGGGAGGAAGGGAGGGTGGTTTGCTGACTTCTTGCTGGGCTCTGTGTTTAGCACTCAGGGTACATGATTCCCATACAAACCTTCCACAGTTCCATGATGACAAGAGTAACCTGGGGAGAGAAAAAGAATTATTTTTAAAAGGAAGATTCCCAGGCTCCTTTCCTGAAGCTTCTGATTTGATAAGTCTGGGTTGTAGCCAAGTGATCTCTTTTAATTTAACAAGCCGGGAAGCTGGGAATCACTGACGTTTCAAGAGAGAAGACCTCCAGGGTTCCAGGAGCTATTGAGCGTGGCACCAAGGTAACCAAGAGCACGTCCAGCTCAGGCCTTTTGTCTAGATTGTTAAACAGAGAGAAACCTTTGGAGGCAAGGAGGAGGCCTGGCTGACCTCCAGGACTTGACGATTTCATGCTATGAAAATCTTTCCTGATAACTTTGCTGCCTGTCATTTAAGGCTGTTCATGTTCTGGCCCATCTTGACCCTTCCAACTTTCCATCCCCCCTGGTTCTCAGGCACATTCTCTGCCCCACTGCAGGAGGGCCCAACACAGTCCCTAGACCATGTTTTCTTTTCTTGGGCTCTGCCTGTGTTGTGTTCCTCACATGACTCTCTCTCTCCTTTGACCTCTCAGATTCTCCCAGTTCCTCTAAGCTGGGGCCAAGTGTTTTCTCCAGAAAACTTCTGTGCTCTCTTCACTCCTCAGGGACCATTTATAGGGACAGCCCAATTCAGAAATGTATTGTACTGACCTGTATTGTTTAATAATTTTTCTACTTGCTAAAATCAGAAACAAGGATTTTAGTAATGCCTAAATTTTGCCTTGGACTGCAAGGAGATCCAGCCAGTCCATCCTAAAGGAGATGGGTGTTCATTGGAAGGACTGATGCTAAAGCTGAAACTCCAATACTTTGGCCACCTCATGCGAAGAGTTGACTCATTGGAAAAGACCCTGATGCTGGGAGGGATTGGGGGCAGGAGAAGAAGGGGATGACAGAGGATGAGATGACTGGCTGGCATCACCAACTCGATGGACATGAGTTTGAGTAAATGCCAGGAGTTGATGATGGACAGGGAGGCCTGGCATGCTGCGATTCATGGGGTTGCAAAGAGTCAAACACGACTGAGCAACTGAACTGAACTGAACTGAAATTTTGCCTTATAACATGGAAAAGACGTCCATATCTACTCTGTCTTTGGAATTTCACAAACTGCCTCGTGAGGTGAGTAATGTTATCATTGTCAACAGAGAGCCAAGGAAGCTAAAGTTCAGAGAGGCTTTTCATGCTTGCCTTCGGCAAGATGGCCAGTAAGTGGCAGAATTAAGAAACTGCAGTGCTAGTGAAATGGAGAAGGGAGCGCCCACACTCCCCCTCTCATATGAAAACTTGAAATGTGGAGTGTTAACGAATGGCTTTCTTTGTTGCCTGGACCTGGGGGAGGGCTGAGACATCAGGCTTTAAAAAACAGCTGCACCCCTGGAGTTGAGCCTGTGTCATCTACAGGCTCAAACGCTGGGCTCATTACTGCAGCTGTTGCTGGCTTTAGGGAGCCAGACAGCTGTTACCAGGAGATGAATGCAAAGAGAACAGAGGAAATGGAATCCTGCGAAATAATTGTGCCTGTATGTCTGTGCACCGTGTTCTCCCTTCTCGCAGCTCAAGGCATCCTAAAGATGTTATTTAATTACTCCCTGTAGGAAGACCAGGTTTGGCAAGTCCAGCTGAGAAAGCCAGGCAGAGAGAAGGTCAGTGCCTCAAACTAGGCTTTCCTGGACATTGCTGAGACGGGAAAGCAGAGTCTTTGAAGTCACACGAGCTTTTCAGTCATCAGCCTTTGTGATTGGCTCAGGTAGAATCTGCCTGCAATGCAGGAGACCCGAGTTCAATCCCTGGGTCAGGAAGATCTCCTGGAGAAGGAAATGGTAACTCATTTTCTGGCCTGGAAAATGTCATGGAGAGAGGAGCCTGAAGGGCTATACTCCATGGGGTCGCAAGCCACCACCTGCAGAAGAGCGTTGCTAGCAGACCTCAGGAGACCTGGGCAGGCCTGGATTAAGGGAGAGACTGTGGGGCTGGAGATGAATTTCTCACTCTCCACCTCCCCTCCCCTCTCATCCCTTCCCCACAATGCAAGCTGTTGCCATCTTACGGATCTTAGCAACTTTCTCTGTTGCTGAGGAGCTCTTGATCTGTCTCCTCTTTTGATATTCTTGCTACCCAGCTTACTTGCCACTAAGGCTTCCTGTTGCCTCCTTACTGCTTTCCTCCCTTCAGTCTGGACTTTCCCTCCTCGCTCTCCTCAGAAGACAGACGGCTCACCCCATTGGCTGATGTACAGTTTCCTGCTTGGGAGGAATGGTGCCGTCTCATTGCCTTTCTAGATCCTAATTGTTTTTTTGTGGTTTTTTTTTTTCCGGTCTACTCTGACTGGCCCTCAACCCCATGGTGCCGGTCACCTGTATTGTGTTTATAGTGGGTGCCACACAAGGCTTTCCTCCTCTGGTAGAGTCCACTCAACTAGAATGTAAGCTGAGGACTAAGAGGACAGTCTTCCTGTCTTCTAAGTTCCCTCAACTGCCCATCACTCATTGTGTGATGATATGTATTCAGTGCCCACTTGCTTGAAATATTTATTCCTCTTCTCTTTTAAGCTCATTTTTCTACTTTAAACTATCCTGTCTTATGTTGGCTTGAAACTTTTATGGGGCACTTTCCATGCATTTTGACTAGTACTTTATCTCCCGGTTTAATCAAGACACTAAGGGGGTAAGGAGTGTTAGTACTCATACTTCACAGTGAAAAACCTGTGGCTGAAAGAGGTAAAATAACCTGCAGGAGGTCACATGCTAGTGATCCAAGGTCTTAACCATGTGTTACATTGCTTTGCGTAAATTGCCAAAAAGTCCTTTCAAAGAAAGAAAAGACAACGAAGTCGTTCAGTCGTGTCCGACTCTTTGTGACCCCATGGACTGTAGCCTACTAGGTTCTTCCATCCATGGGATTCTCCAGGCAAGAATACTGGAGTGGGTTGCCATTTCCTTCTCCAGGAGATCTTCCTGATCCAGGGGTTGAACCCCAGTCTCCCGCATTGTAGGCAGATGCTTTACAGTCTGAGCCACCAGGGAAGCAAAAAGGAAGTGTACAAATGAAGAGTTTTAATATAATAGATGTTCTAAATGAATGGGCAGGCTGGCATTTGGAAAATGAAGTGTTCCTGTACAAAGCCTGGGCTCTTGCTACTATAACCTGAGCCTCATCAAGGAACAATATAATTCAGCCAAGTGTCTGGTCCTCCGCAGATGCCTTGTTGTAACTTTACTACACTGCTGATGACAACCAACTTGCAGGGAGGTGTCCAGACTCCAGTCCTTGTACCTCTCTGTACATCGATTTTTTGACCTCAGAGGACCTAGGGAAAGGAGCTTGAACTCTGATTTCCTCAGGAGATCTCTGTTTCCTGGAAAGCTGTGATCATATATCCATGGGCACTGCCTTGGAGGCAGTTCTTTTGTGACAAAAGTGGTAGCCCATTCTCCTCACCGAACCAACTTTGGGTAAATTAGGAGGTAAGCCAGTGAACTTTCTTGGGAAGCCTGTGGCCAATGTATGAACAAGTTCAACATGTTTTCAGAAGTGATCTTTACCGAGAACACATTCTCGCTGCTCCTCTTTGTTAAAGACAACTGATAACATTACACCTCGATCAAATGCTCTGGTGTGCAGTACTCTTCAGGCCATTTGAGGTAGCTAGCAGAAGGAGACCAACTACACACTTCAGAGGCACCATCAGCTGATGTCTGCTAGGCTGGATCCCACAGTGCAAGACAGAGAAGTTTCCCTGGTATCTACCGCTTGGACTCCACTGCCCATTTCAGCTCCCTTTAATGAATGCTCTGTGCCCCCATATTTCTTCCAATACTCACTCCTCTTTTATTGCCTTTATCTATTTGGTTGCACTGGATCTTAATTGCTGCACACAAGATCTTTGTTACATTGCTCTCTTGTTGTTGGCTCTCTTGTGGTGTGTGGGCTCCAGAGCACAAGAGATCATTAGTTAGAGGTGTGCAAGCTAAGTTGCTCAGCATGTGGGATCTTGGTTCCTCAGCTAGCACCCCCACGTTGCAAGGTGGATTCTTAACCACTGGGTCACTGGGAAAGTTCCCCTCACTACTTAAATGAAACCTACTGTGACTTGCTTTCCCTCTTTCCTGAAACGGATGTACCCATTATCCACTGTATCTTAAAACAAATACAAGACCAGGAGGAATTTGCGTTTATATTAACTCAAAACACTTTCTATGATGCTCTACTGGGTTCAGGAAATGGTTCTGCTTCTGAAGACCCAGAGGCAAGGGTCAGAACCTTGCCCTCAGAGACCCAGGACTGTGCTCCCCGGCAGGGCCTCCACCTGCCACGGGTAGCCGCACATAGAACCTGAAATGCAACCAAAGCTGAGACAAACTCTAAGTGTAAACCGCACACCAAATTTCAAATACTCAGTGTGATTAAAAAATTTTGTTGATTATTTTTATATTATCAATGTTGAAATAACATTGTGGGCATATTGAGTTAAATCAAACTTGTTATTAAAATCATTTTATCTATTTCCATTAAACAAAATATGACTACTAGAAAATTAAAGATTATACATGTGACTGGTATTATTACTGCACAGTTCAGTTCAGTTCAGTCTCTCAGTCGTGTCCGACTATTTGCGA
Source organism: Capricornis sumatraensis (assembly GCF_032405125.1). NCBI lineage: Eukaryota > Metazoa > Chordata > Mammalia > Artiodactyla > Bovidae > Capricornis > Capricornis sumatraensis. The sequence goes on along the minus strand of NC_091069.1, from coordinate 25,832,800 downwards.
CCCCATGAACCGCAGCACACCAGGCCTCCCTGTCCATCACCAACTCCCGGAGTTCACCCAAATCCATCCATTGAGTCGGTAATGCCATCCAGCCATCTCATCCTCTGTCGTCCCCTTCTCCTCCTGCCCCCAATCCCTCCCAGCATCAGAGTCTTTTCCAATGAGTCAACTCTTCGCATGAGGTGGCCAAAGTATTGGAGTTTCAGCTTTAGCATCAGTCCTTCCAATGAACACCCAGGACTGATCTCCTTTAGAATGGACTGGCTGGATCTCCTTGCAGTCCAAGAGACTCTCAAGAGTCTTCTCCAACACCACAGTTCAAAAGCATCAATTCTTCGGTGCTCAGCTTTCTTCACAGTCCAACTCTCACATCCTGGAGGACAAATGTCATGTGAGGAAAGAGGTGATGCTATGAAGTGTTGTAAAGACACCAGAGATGTGCCATGGAGGAGAGAGAAGAGGGAAATAAATATTAGCTGGACAACCAAGAGGGGCTTCCTGAAAAAAGTGACATCAGGACTGGGTCTTGAAATAAGATTAAAGGGAAAAGGCCTGAAGGCATCCATACTTGGATCTAGGATGGGAATTTTTTACCTCGGCTGGTCGGAGGACTGAAACAGATTTTGTGGTGCTAGAGTCTTCCTAGGGTTTCCAAATCCATTTGCCCATTTGATCACTCTGGACAGTGTGTCATGTACTTTCAGAAGCTCTTATAGCAGCAGTAGATTAAAAGAAGGAGGTCGAATGAGATAAGGGCTTCCCAGCTGGCGCTAGTGGTAAAGAACCTGCCTGCCAATGTAGGAGACATAAGAGATGCAAGTTCAATCCCTGGGTCAGGAAGATCTCCCGGAGGAGGGCATGGCAATCCACTCTGGTATTCTTGCCTGGAAAATCCTGCAGGGTTGCAAAGAGTTGGACATGACTGAAGCGACTTAGCAGCAGCAGAATGAGAGTAAGAGAGACAGAGAGAACCAGAGATTCATTATTCTGACAGTGAGATGGTGGCTGGATCTGCGCACACCAAACAATGTTATTGTCCTTCTTTTTCCTTCTTCAGTTCTTACATCCCTCGCTGATCTGTAGCTGTTTCTCTATGATTCAAAGGTCACCTGACTTGGAATCTATGGCAGTGGGGTCCAACAATATGTTTGCATAACAGACTCTTCAGGCAAGTCCTAAGAAAGCTGAATTTGAAAACAATTTGTCTAGAATTTTACACTCTCCAGAGTACTTACTGGTATCTCTGACAGTCCATACCATCCCAAGGTGTTTTCCTGGTCAATGCTGTCAGCCTCATTTGTCCTGCCCTCTCTCATTTCCACCTGAGTGCAACCCTTTGAGCTGTGCACAGCATCACGCAAGGTCACTCCTCCTAGGCCAAAAGAGCAATGGCCTCCTTCAAGGAGTATCACCAAGCCAGCATTGCTCTCACATACTCACTTCTAGATCAGTTAATTCATTCAACTTGCAACACACATTTGTATCTTTTATGCACCAGAAACTACACTATTCTCTGGAGACACACAAGGAACTGGACGAGGTCCCCAGTCCAGGGTGCTTACTCTCTAGAACAGAGGCTAGCAGTGTGACAGAAGTCAGAAATGAGCTTCAAGAGGCGTCAAATACAATACACCATGATAATTGCTATGTTCCCCTGTAAACTTTTTTGTTGCTTTAGTTGTTGTGCTGTGCTGTGCTTAGTTGCTTAGTTGTGGCCAACTCTTTGGGACCCCATGGACTGTAGCCTGCCAGGCTCCTCTGTCCATGGGATTCCCCAGGCAAGAATACTGGAGTGGGTTGCCATTTTCTCCTCTAGGGGATCTTCCCAACCAAAGGACTGAACTCGAATCTCCTGCATTGGCAGGCAGATTCTTTACCACTGAGCCAAAAGTTCACAGGTAGGTAAAAGTTTTCAAAAAGTTTTCAAGGTTTCGCATAACTGAAAAAGGGCTAAGAGCTACCGGATGGACTGATAACAATGTTCACTCTTCTTTCTAAAACAAGAAAGTGTCATCACTGGCAGGCTAGCAAATGTCATCATTGCAAGCTAGCAAAAATGATGCCAAGTCAGGATCATCAGTAACAATGCCATGACGGGGTCAAGTCTTTGCTCCAGAATTGGTGACATCAAGATGCAGGACAGTTTCCTTTTGTACTGAGGTCAAAGGTGTCCCAGGAAGCACGACTAAATGCCACCAATGACAGGCTATCCTCCTGATAGTTATGTGTAGATATATTTCATTTCTGAAGAGAATGAAGGTTAGTATGGATAAGTGGCCAAGAAAAATGTTTTGGGAGACATGGGTTGTGGGCTGTGCCTAAAGAGCAGTTGGGGTTGGGCCAGGGCTTGCTGGGTAAGATTTGAACCTGTTGGATCAGTGTCATCTCCTACCCATGTTGTTCTGAACACTGGGGACCCATAACTGTACAGTTGGCAGGAGTCATTCAGGAAACAGCCTGCTTAGGAATAACCCAATCCACAGCAGGTCTACCTTGCTGCTCAGGAGTGGGAATCTCTGCTTCTGTAGCCAATTCTTCCTGGAGAGGAAACTTCCCAAGAGCCTCTGCTGTGCAGCTGGTATTTGAGGATGCCACACTCTGGCCCCTAGCTCAGCACAACCCAGCAGCGCTTACAGGACTGCAGTAGGGGGAAGGGAAGGAGCTGCCTCTTTGGATTGGAGGTGGTTTGGGGAGGGAGGTGGAAAAGCGGCGGCTTGAGCTTTGAACCTGATCTCTCAACCTCAACAGGAAGACTCAGCACCAGCGACGACTTGCTTATGGCTCCCAATTTGGCACTTCTAAGGCTTCCTCTCTGAGAGTTGGAGGGATGGATTTTTCCAAGGAGGAAGGGAACTTGCAGAACCTTCTGAATTGTAACAGTCTCGGAAAGTCTGGGGCGGGGCTGCCGGTGGATGAGTGGTCCTTGTGTCTCGGGGAGGCTTTACTGGTCAAAAGACCACCCAGATGGTTGGTTGGTGAATGGCAGGTGATCTTCGATTAGACTTGACCTCTTACAAAATCTATGAAATGACTGCATTCATCTGTTTGTCCTGTTGACTCTGCCCTGAATTAAGCACAGCAGTACATTTCACAGGCCGGTCACAGCAGCCAGGACACTGTATCCTCAGCAAACTGCACCTCCTGCCGTGGAAAGGAAAGCTCTGTGTCATTCTAAAATTGCATGGGTTCAGATCTCGAGTCCTCTAGTTACTTGCAGGGGAACCTTCAGTCGGTTGTTTCTCTGAACCAGGACTCATCTAAAACAGGAGGATAATCATTAATTGTACCTCACTGGATTGTAGTGGAGATTAAATATGAAAAAGCACCCAGCATGTGGAGATGTCCATGTGATCTGTCTCTTTCATCTCTCACTTTTAACATAGCAAACAGTCAGCAGGCATTCTCATAAATCTGATGCCAATTTGCATGAGTCATTCTCGGAACCTGTCTCCTCCATGGCTTCTAGGATTCCTTCCAGCTGTGAAAGCATAAGGCTTCCTGAGATTCTGAGCTCCCGTTTCCAACAGGTTTCTTTGGGAGCAGAGAGTGACTCTGTTCAGCAAATCCAGTGGGGTCCACAGAGGGCAATTCCAAACTAAGTCGTGCAGCTGTTGGGCCTCCAGAGGCCTGTGTGAAAGAGGAGTAGAAGAAAAGGAAAAGCTCAGAGCCCGAGAAGAGTTGCAAAGGAAGACAGCTGCAAGTTGGTCCCGAGTAAATCAAATTGTGACGTTTATTGGGCTATTTCCAGAATAACACCAGCAAGAACACTGGAATGCGGGATCATCTTTTTCTAAGAGGGACCTCAGCTAAGTAGCCTGCAACAACCAGGCTTGGTGACTGGAGTCAGACTGGCTTTGTGAAAAGGTCATATGTTTGAAGATACACAAACCTGAGTTTTCACTGTGCCCCCATTAGGTCTTATCTGTGATTTGGGGCAAGGTTACTTAAACTCCCTGAGCCTCATTTTCCTCCTCCCTTAACAATGACTAAAAAGGTAAATAATGAAACTTGCAGTGAGCCTGTGGGAGTCAGAAATAAAGAAAAGTATTTGCTATAGAGTTGGTATTAATAAATAGGAGCTGTATGACCGTGAGCATAGCACTCAGGGCACATATCCTAGAAACTTCTGGACCTGGAGCCATCATTTCTCAAGTCTGTACCTGGTACAACGTAGAAATATGGGAGCTGGGGAAGGAGGAGGCAGGCAAGACTGAGGGTGGGTGTGTAGAGTAGGGAAAGAAGATCAAAAGGCCTATAAATATCTGTCAAACTTTAAAATGCAAATTCCTTGTCTGTGGCTCTGTTGGGACCAAATCTTCCATTATCACCTTTCTGGGAAGAGCCTGAGAGGGAAAAAAAAAAAATGGTTAAGCATAGTTTTTCCCTTCATGAAGTGTTTTGCTTTGGTTTGGTGTGATTTTTGTGGCCACACCAGGATTTCATTCAACTCTGAGCACGAGTAGAGTTCAGATGCTAACTCCATATGGTTTTCTCTGTGGATCAACCATGAATTTCTCAAGGAAACTGTCTAACCCTTACAATAGCCCCTGCAATTGGCATGGTATAGAGTACCTGCTTGTTGAATGAATGAACGGAATGGATGGATGGATGGATGGATGGATGGATGGATGAACAGATGTTAATTCTGAACGTCGTAAGTCATCTTCACCAGTTGATGACCTGGTCCTCTGGGATCTCCTTATCAACACTGGGGTTGGGAGCCATGGTTAGAGGTGGAGAGAGTCCCCTCTGAGGGGCACTGTGTCCCCGAGAAACCCTTGGATGGGTGGTGTGTCTGCTAGTGGCCTGAGATCTGCCCCTTCTTGGACAGACATGATGCTACAGAGCAGCTCTGCCCTCTGTGTGCCACAAAGAAATGGCCTTCTCGCATGAGTCCCTTTTGGTGATTTGTCTGTGGAGAAAGCATGGAATTCCAGGGGAATCTTACAGAGGAGACCTTCGGGGGTAAGAGAAGCAATCATACATGACACCATATGCCAGGTCCAGGTTCCCCTTGCCCCTGCCCCTCCCCCCACCACCCTGAGTCAGAAACAGGGTACCCCACCCCCTTTCCTCCTCTCTTCTTCCCTTGCTGGCCTTGTTTTTCTTATGAGATTGTACTTATACATAATGGGTGACTGGATTTTATTTTTTTTCCAAAGACAAAAGAATCTGATACATGTGTCCAGTGTGGAAAGCCCTAAAACACATCATTTGTGAGACTCTTTGTGGACAAGCTCACCTGACTTCATCATATCCAAGAACCTGAGAGCCTTCTTTCCCCATCCCTAAACTTCATCTGCCATTCGAGCATTCTATCAAGTCCCTAAGCACTAGGGAGCCTCTGAGGGTCACCTGGTTCCTCACTGACCACTCTCTTTAGCCTTTTGATGCCCTCTGGTGCCACTCTCTTCACCCAGCATTTATTCATAGTATCCGGTATTTCAAGAACAGATTAGTCTGGTATTATAGCTAAGTCATAAACATCTGGTATTACAGCTAAGTTATAAACATGAAGAGAAGAAACAGGAATTATCCTGTGTGCTCTGCACCATGCCTCACCTAGATATTGAATCCATCTCAAGATGAATTCAATTTTTCAACGAAAAATTGCAGCATGTTGATGGTCAAAGCTTGAGCTTTGGCTTCAGGAAAATTTGGGTTCAAAGGTTACCTTCGTCCACTTATTCATTCAGCCAGGATGTATTAAATGCACGTTAGATGCTGCTGCAAGCTCTGGGAATATAACAAAGAACCAGACAAAGTGTCTTCTCTTGTGTCGTTACTGTAATGACATGAGACAAACAAAATACAATTATTTGTGAAGAAAACAGTTGGGGTTAGAGTCGGGAGACGAGGAGGCCACTCAGCTGGCGTGGTCACAGAAGTTCTAGATGAATGATGTGAAGGAGCTTACTATCTGGAGACCTGCCAGAAGTCTAGGCAGAGGGAACAGTAAGTTTAAGAGCTGGAATGTGGAATGAGTTCTGTGTGTTTAAGGAGGTGAAAGAAAGTCAGTGCCTCCAGAGCAAGGTGAGCAAGGTGAGCAAGGGGGAAGAGGCAGGAGATACAGTTAGGGAGACAAGCAGGGCTCGGCCACAGAGGACCTCACAGGCTCTGTCCAGGACTTTGCAATTTAGACTGAGAGGGATGGGAAATTTTTGCGGAGGTGCTGTTAGAAAGTGATTTGCATTTATTTATCTGGCTGATGTGTGCACAACGAGTGGTTTGAAACAACTAGATCAGTTAGAAGGCGCTCTTAGGAGTTCCTGCAACAGGTGCTTGTCCCTGCCCTTTGGAGGTAGCAATACAACTGGAAGGAGGTATTTGTACTGATGGTGTGACCATGGGAGTGCTGCCTTGCTTCTTTGGGCTGCTTTCAAGATTAATGAACAATGTGCTTGACGAATTCAATTATTATGGGGCCTCTGGCTCATTGTGGGCACTTTGCAAAGGTGATTCAAGTCAGATATGAAAGCTAAAAAGGAGACAGAGTTAATGCTCTACTAACTGGGAGATGTTTGTACTGATGGTGTGACCATGGGAGCGCTGCCTTGCTTCTTTGGGCTGCTTTCAAGATTAATGAACAATGTGCTTGACGAATTCAATTATTATGGGGCCTCTGGCTCATTGTGGGCACTTTGCAAAGGTGATTCAAGTCAGATATGAAAGCTAAAAAGGAGACAGAGTTAATGCTCTACTGAGAAGCTGAGGACAAACTCGTTTTGAGAACATATGGCCCTTGTGGTTAGAGCTTTGAAAAAAGGAGATGAAACTTCTGGGATATTTTGTGTCCTGTCTGTCCATCACACCCTTTTCCTTATTCACAAACCAAAATCCCCAACCTCCCCCAAGTGTTAACTGAATAATTTTTTTAATTCTGAAAATTAAAGTAGCTTTGGTGATCATTTCTTCAATATTCACAATACTGCTTTTCTGGAACTCTAAACTACTCTGACTTAGTGGCCAGTTTCCTGTAAATAAGATTAGTTGAGGTCATTGTATCTCCCTGATGGGTAGTTTCTTTAAAAGTGCCACAAACCCAAGTAAATCTGGAGCATACAGAAGCCTTATATCTTGCCAAAGAAGCTCTGAAGTTATACTAGGTCTGAATTCAAATCCTGGTATTGCTCTTTAATAGATGTTGATCTTGGATAAATTCCTTAGCTCCTCTTAGCCTCATATATAAATGAAGGGTAAAAGTGCCTGCCTTTAAGTTTCCATGGAGCAGATGGGAGGAATTTGAAGAATCAGTAAAGTGGGCAGACAAAACAGTAAATGAACAGTATATGTCATTTCTCTTCTCCCAAGATTCACTAATACTTTGCATCACAGTGTGAACCTACCATACTCTTTAATGCCCAATATGCTTCGTCTCTTTCTTCATATGAAAACTAGAGCCAACTGCCTTCTTAAAGAAAAATTATGGTACAGACAAACCTATTTGCAGGGCAGGAACAGAGACGCAGAAATAGAGAACAAACAGGTGGACATGAGGACAGGTGGGGTGAACTGGGAGATTGGGATTGACGTATGTGTACTGCCATGTATAAGACAGGCAGCCAGTGGGAAGCTGCTGTGCAGTGCGGGGAGCTCAGCTTGGTGCTCTGTGGTGACCAAGAAGGGTGGGGTGGGGAGTGGGGTGGGAGGGAGGTCCAAGAGGGAAGAGATATATGTATACATACGACTGATTCACTTTGTTGTACAGCAGAAACTAACACAACATTGTAAAGCAGCTAAACCCCAATTAAGAAAGAGGATGCCATGTGAAAATAAATTGTTTAAATGCATACAGGTTATGGTGGAACACATTTTAATGACATCCTTTGTGATTCATCAATGCAGATTTAGCATTTCACAATTAGTAGTGCTAAATCTATACATTAATATGCGTCTCTCAAAAGCCGTTTGTCCTGGGTGTATCAGCGAGGGCTGAGCGAGGCAGCAACATCATTCCCACTTAGAAGAACAGGTGAGCTGATGGCTGAGAAGGTTTGCCCATAGCAGTCAGCTTCCTTCAGAGCCAGGATGACTACTCCAACCGCCGACTCAGGTTAAAGAAAGTGTCCTTCAGTATGTGTCACAGGATGTCCACCTGGTTGTGCCAAGTCCTTTGACACCTCCCATAGAACTATCCCAGCTGTGAAGTCGTGGCGCCTTCATGGGGCCCAGAAAAGACAGGTCTGTGTTTGGATACAACCCTATAAAACAAGCCTTCTGACATCTGGCATCTAGAGAGGAAGCATTCTCACTTTAACAAAAATATAAATGATTTTAATCATAAGAATTCCTTTGGAGTAGTTAAACCAGTATTGGTTTAAGACAAAATAAGACAAAAGGGCAAAGGATTTGTAGTCTACGTTCCCATTGAATAAGTCACTCATTCTCAAAGGACAGCCCTTTTCAGACTCTACTCACAGCTGAAAGGCAGGTATCTGCTGAGTAGGAAATGAAGTTTTTAAGTTATGATGATACAAACATCAGAGAACTCATTCATTAGGTCTTTGATCAGACAATTCTAAATGTACTGGCATCTTTTGCCATTTGGGAGGTCAATGTCTCTCTTTTCAGGTCTTGGCAGAGAATAATGCTGAGGAAGTCCAGACACTTAATCCGTAGTAAAGAAATTCTGCTTTGATGCTTACGAAAAGAATTCTTCCAAAATTAGCAAAATATTCAAAGTCATTCTGCCCACAGAAGGGTCAGCCTACTTTGCTGATGACCCTCCTCACCACTGCCAAACAATTTATTGAATTTATCTGGAACGGGGCTGAATAAGCCATTTATTCTGACAATCATCAGAAAAGGTTCCACATTTTTGGATTACTTCTGGGGCTGACTCTGCAGCATCTCAGTTTAAAGGCAATGTGGCAAGTCCTTGCAAGAGACTAATACGAGCTGTTAGTTGAGCCCGATAAAAGCTTTTCCTGGCTGAGAAGGTGATAAATGTTGCCACGTTGATCTGCAGATGAAAGGCAGTTGACTTTAGTAATATTATTTAAGCTGTTTTACCCTAAGTGCTACCAGCACAACAGGAACGGTCAGCAGGTGATTGAGCCCCTTCACCTTCAGAAAGCAAGACATCTCGCCATGGCACCTTAAAATGACTAAAGCGGACTAGTGATCAAGCAACCATCCAAACGGATTTGATCTTTCTCCACAGAGTGGAAGAACTAAGATCCTGAATTCATTACCAGCAATCAGCACCCATTCACGGAATGCTTTCTGTGCCAGCCCCTCTGCTAGGTGCTACAGATTCAGAAATACAAGATGTTCACAGCTTGGATGTCTGAGACAAAAATGCAAGTCAACTGACACAAAACTACTTATAGCTAATATCGTAGATGTCTATAGGGACTAGCAGAGATCCATAAGAAGCTATATAGTTTTCTTAGAGAAACTGTGTTTACACTGAGTCTTGATTGGTAAATAAGAATTAGTGAATCAAAGAATCAAACTCTGTGCAACATTCTGGATGCACACAATATTGCAATGCAGTCCTTACAGAGATGTTGAGAGGATAAAAACTCTTGTCGAGAACCTTTATTTGCACATTCATAGTAGGTATTCAAGAAATGTTAGTTTTCTCCCTTGCCCAGTGGTTTAAAATTCCTTCTCCTTGTCTTCCTTCTTTTCTATGACCAGGTTGGGTGCAACTTGGGTACTTAAATGTGTGAACTGATGCACTCACACATACACTTTCATATGTGGTTTATATTTTCAGAATCCTTTAGCATCCAGGTCAGTTTCTTTGCTACATTTCTTTTATCCCTTTGCCCTAAGATATCCTAGTTTGCTTTCTGCTCCAAATTCCTCACTACTTCTCTACAACTCCTGGTGATTCCTTTGCCTGCATAGTGATTTATTCTATCGAGCCTGGAGTTCCAAAAAAGACTCGTGACTGTAGTCTGCCAGGCTCCTCTGTTCATGGGAAGAATACTGGAATGGGTCGTCATTTCCTTCTCCAAGGATCAAACTGGTATCTCTTGCTTGGTAGGTGGATTCCCACCACCCCCCACACACACCCATGCCACCTGGGAAGTCCATGTCGAGGTTTCTTGAAGTATTCACTCATCCACTGAAATGTCCTCTGCTAGTAATACTGCTCCAGTTCTGTCAATCAAATTGGTGCCTACCCTTTACACAAGACACAGGGTTAGTCGCTTAGTCATATCTGACTCTTTGTGACCCCATGGACTGTAGCCCACAAGGGTTTTTCCAGGCAAGAATACTAGAGTGGGTTGCCATTTCCTCCTCCAGTGATATTCCCAACTCAGGGACTGAATCCAGGTCTCCTGCACTGCAGGCAGACTACCTTCTGAGCCACCAGGGAAACTACCCTTCGAAGCTCAGGCAAATCTTTGTTTGCTGAAGGAAGCTTCCTTCCTCTCAAAGACTCCTATAGTATTGTCTGTCTCATTCACTGAACAATTCTGTGCTTGCCAGTACAATTTATTCTTAGGTGTAAATATGCCACATTGCCCTACCTTGCTCTAGATTGTCAATTCCTTGAAAGAAAACAATGGGTTTTACTCCACTGTCTCTCCTGGCAGTCCTTGACATTTGATGTGCATAATACTTATTTAATTGACCATGAGTTAATGCCATCTAGATTGAATGAATATTCACTACCCAAATGACTTCACTTGGAACCAGGAATCAGTTACAGCAAGACTTGGAACTACATCTAGGGTTAGACATGTCAGGCACCTCGGAGCCTCAACCCATCTCTACCACTGTACTCATTCCCAGTGATGTCAGAAATTGGTTAAGTAAGCAGATCTGTAGTTAGGAGAGAAGCTTTGGCTAATGATCCGTGTCTGAGTCATAAGCACATAAGCAGCTGAAGTCATGAGGGTAGAAAATATCTAGAGTGAATAAGAAAGAAAACTGAAGGAACACAAGTATTAATATTGAATAAGCATGAATATTTGCACCTATGAGGAGTTTAAAATGATAGCCAAGGAGGAGGGAGATAAACCAAGAAGCACTGTTGACATGGAAAACAAAATAATAGAAGATTTCGAGGAAAGTTCAATTGTCCTCGATTCTGCAGAAAGGTATATTTAAGACTGTAAGTTGTTTATTAGCTAATATGGAGGTCAATTGGTGACCTCGACAAGAAAATATAATGAAGAAGGATAAACTGCTTGATTTCAAGACTTACTATAAATCTACAGTAATCAAGATGGTGGTGTTGGAGTGATGATAGGCAAACAGATCAATGGGAAGAATAGCAACAGACTCACACTTTTCATGGGCCATTGATTTTTCAACAAAGGAGTCAAGGTAATTCAATGAGGGAAAATTTCTTTTCAACAAATTGTAGTCATGCGAGTGGATATCTGTATAGGAAAAAAATGTCCCTCAGTTGTTATCTCATATGATACACAAAAACCAACTTGAAACAAATCAGACCCAAATGTAAGAGGTAAACACCATTTAACTTGTAGGAGAAAACAGAAAAAATAGCTGGGACATTAGGTTAGAGAAATATATCTTAAATAGGCCAGCAGGAACAAAAATTAATAGATATAAAATTTTAATTATTTTGCTTTCTTAAAGACAGTTAAATGAAAGACTCAGGGATATAATATTTGCAAAACACATATCTGACAAAGAGCTTGTATTTAGAAAAAAAGTAACACTTATAACTGAATAACAAGATCATAAACTACCTGATTTAAAATTTGGCAAAAGAACTGAAATTTCACAAGAGAAGACACACAAACGCCCAATATGCACGATACTTCTTCAATTATCAGGAAAAGACAAAGTCACAATGAGATCCACCATCCACCAATAAGAATGACTAAAATGACTGACAACATTAAGTTTTTGTGACAACGTAGCACAATTAAAACCCCAATATATAGTTGTTGGGAACACAATGGTTTTTTGGAAGACTGTGGTAGTTATCTTAAAAAATTAAACATATGCTGATCAAATGAACCAGCAATCTCATTCTTATTTATCTGAAGTGAAAATATATGTCCACCTAAAGACTTCTGAATATTCATGGCCACACTATCCATAATAGCCAAAATGTGAAAACAATTCTATTTCCATCAACTGATGACATAATAAAAAATAATGGTGTATTAATACTATGTTATTCAAAAAATGACATGGCATCCAGTCCCATCATTTCATGGCAAATAGATGGGGAAACAATGGAAACAGTGAGACTGTCTTCTTAGGCTCTGAAATCACTGCAGATGGTGACTGCAGCCACAAAATTAAGACACTTGTTCCTTGGAAGAAAAGCTATGAAAAACCTAAACAGTGTATTAAAAGCAGAGACATTACTTTGCCAACAAAGGGTCATATAGTTAAAGCTATGGTTTTTCTAATAGTCATGTATGATGTGAGAGTTGGACTATAAAAACGACTTGAGTGCTGAAGAATTGATGCTTTTGAACTGTGGTGCTGGAGAAGACTCTTCAGGGTCACTTGAACAGCAAGGAGATCCAATCAGTCAATCCTAAAGGAAATCAACCCTGAATATTCATTGGAAGGACTGATGCTGAAGCTGAAACTCCAATACTTTGGCGATCTGATGTGAAGAGCCGACTCATTTGAAAAGACTCTGATGCTGGGAAAGATTGAAGGCAGGACAAAAAGGGGACAACAGAGGACAAGTTGGTTGGATGGGATCACTGACTTGATAGACATGAGTTTGGGCAAGCTCTGTGAGTTGTTGATGGACAGGGAAGTCTGATGTGCTATAGTGCATGGGGTCAAAGAGCTGGACACAACTAAATGACTGAACTGAATAGTCTGTCCTACTACTCTACAATTAAATTATGTCATACTACTCTACACTACGAGATATTAATATATACAACACATAGGTCTTAAAAATGTACTAAGTAGAAAGTCAAAGACTATATATTGTATGGTCCTGCTTACAGAAATTCTAGAAAAAGCAAACCATAGTGAGAAAAGCCTATCAATCAGTTGTTGCCTGGGATCAAGGCTTGGGAGAGAGGATTAACTGCAAAGCACAGAGAAACTTCGGGGTGATGGATATTTTCCATATTTTGATTGTGGTGTTAAGTTACACAAATGGAAGTAATTACCAAAATTCATCAAACTTACACTTAAAACGAGTGGATTTTATTGTACGTAAATTATACCACAATAAAAAGAAGTCGGTGGAAAAGGAGTCGTTAGGTATATGTCTGAGAACATAGATCTACTGCGCATGGGGTCAGGTAAGCAGTTCAAATCCAAATTAATTACTCCAAAGTAGAACTTCATCCTCATCCCCTTCAATGCATAGTACTGGGGTTTTGTTCAATCTAACCTCGGAACTTAGAGCTGTACATGTATCTATACAGTAATTAATGTCCAATTTATGCCAAAAGCATAAGTCCTTGAAAATTAAAGTTACACTACATGTGCATTTAAAACTGAGATTACTAAAAATATGTGCTACTAGTTCAAAACTGGCTAAACTCTAAAATGTGGTAAGTTCACCAAGGAAATAACACTCTTGGTAGCCACCATACTGCCAATTTTCCTAATGTCAGGCCTTCAAAGTAAATTTATTGTTTTCATATGTAAACTCATGTTATTTGTAACTATTCTAAACTATTTAGAGGCATATGGGAAATTTTTAAAAGAGGAAACTTATAGCAAAGTCAAATGAGTTTTTGTTATTGTTGCTGTTGTTTAGTCGCTAAGTCATGTCTGACTCTCTGTGACCTGAAGGACTGTAGCTTGCCAGGTTCCCGTCCATGGGATTCTCCAGGCAAGAATACTAGAGTGGGTTGTCATTTTTTCCTACAGGGATCTTCCCGACCCAGAGATGAAACCCACTTTCTCCTACGTCTCCTTGCTGGCAGATTCTTTACCACTGAGCCACCTGAGAAGCCCGAGGACGTATCTTTGGACCTACCGTTCTGTCTCACTGATCTGTATCTACCTTTATGGCATTCAACACATTCATTCCTGCAGTTTTATGGTAAGTTCTGAAATCAGAATCAGAAGGGCAAGTACTGCCTTGTCATTTCTGTAAAGATTATTTTGCCTATTCTGTGTCTTTTATATTTCCATATATATTTCAGAATTAGTTTATCAGTTTCTATACAGATATCAGCTGGAACTGGTGGGGATTGCACTGAATCTGCAAATTTGTTTGGGAAGTATTCTCATCTCAACATCAGGTCTCCTGATCCATGAACATGGATGTCTTTTCATTTATTTAGATTATCTTGAATTTCTTTCAGTGATATTTTATAGTTTTCAGAGTATATATTAAGTGTTTCTTTTGTTAAATTTATTCCAAAGTATTTTTTTGTTGTTGTAAATTTAATTTCATTTAGTATTATTTAGTATTATTGCAGGAGTATAGATATACAACTGATATTTGTATCTTGACCTTGTATCCTGCAACCTGTTGAACTCATTGATCAGTTCTAATAGTTTTTAGTGAATTCCTCAGAATTTCATAAACATGGGGTCTTACCATTGCAAGTAGCAATAATTTTACTTTTTCCTTTCCAATCTGGTTCCCTTTAGAATTTTTGAGTGGCAGGTAAAGTAATGAATAACTTAATATTTGGAGGTATTGATGTATTATATGTTGTTGTTTAGTTGCTAAGCTATGCCTGACTCTTGCGACCTCATGCTCCCAGAGCAGCCCGCCAGGTTCCTCTGTCCATGGGATTGTAAAGTAAAAAAAATTAAAAATTAAAAAAAAAAAAATAATAATATAAGAATACTGAAGTGGGTTGCCATTTCCTTGGGCTTCCCTGATAACTCAGTTGGTAATGAATCTGCCTGCAATGCAGGAAACCCTGGTTTGATTCCTGGGTGGGGAAGATCCATTGAAAGGATAGGCTACCTACTCCAGTATTTTTGGGCTTCCCTTGTGGCTCAGCTGGTAAAGAATCCGCCTGCAATGCAGGGGACCTGGGTTCGATCCCATTTCCTTCTCCAGGAGGATCTTCCTGACCCAGAAATCAAATCTGTGTTTCCTGCATTGCAGGAGGATTCTTCAACCCTGAGCCACCCAGGAAGCCACAGATTCATTTTTTTTTTACAAAAAGGGAAAGAAAAAAGTGCTATAAAAAAGAAATCTGGTTCCCATACCACTATTAATTAGTTGCATGATCCCAAGCAAGTTTCTAATCCTCTTCTGGTTATACATCCTATGTTTCAAATCTTTGTCCACTTGGCATACCTGTGAACCTCTGGAGATATGTAAAAAGTAGCTTTCCAAATTTAATCAACTACTACAACCATGAGTTTCACTATATATAAAATTTTGTGAATTTTATTTCACAAAAGAGAATGAGATTACTGAAACTGGAAGAGCAATTGAAAGTATCTTCACATTGAAAGTAAAATAAATTTTAAAAAAGAGAGTAAATGTAACTCCCAGAAAGGTACAATAGAAGACATGAGAATGCAGGCAATTATAAAGTTATCCTCTGGGGAACATGTTGTAATATCCAAAAATGCTTTAGAAGCTTGTGGAAGAAATGAGTAAAAATGAACAAAAGGGTGCATTTACTGTTTAGTGCTACGCAAACATTTTAAGGATATAACTAAAGCATAATCAATAAAGATATTTTTTAAAATGGAAAAAGTATGTTATAAAAATATACATTATCTAGAGTTCTCACTAAGGAGGATAATGCTTTAAAACCAAAGTTTTAGGGAACATTTTAATTACAGTTTTGATTAAAATGGCAAGGGTCTCGTAATATATAGAACCACATTAAATTTTTCTACTACACATTAGTCAGATGCCTTCCTTCTGCTTCTGCTAACAGTACTAGAACACTAAGTCATACCTGAATATTTTAAACTTCAAGTGTTTTGGAACCTTAGTTTTAATCTCTGACTTAAAGGAAGAGGACTATCCAAACAGGTACCAGAGTCATCTTTATCCTTATGGTATCGTAGAAAACTAGGAGGCTCTTTTGGGGCATCTGGGAGACAGGCTTCTTCATTTCTAGCTGTTTTATAAGCCTGGACACACTGCTCAATTTCTTTAATATATGCCTTAGGGTTACTCAATTTGTTGGCATCATTTTTCTTGAGCTGGGTTGGGCTATGCTTCTGAGAACTCTGCTTCACTTTTTGAGTTGTGGATTTAGCTTTCCCAAACTTTGGGATACTTTCTTCATCAGAGGAAAGTCTGTCAAGGCAAACACTCTTCTTCATTACAGTTTTCCGAGCGATTTGAACGCCAGCTTTTGTACTATGATATAAAGCAGCATTTGGTGGCCCAGTTCTAACATTGGAGGTTTTCGTTCCTGGGTTATTGACAGACAACGGTACAGATGTATTTGATTTCTCATTTTCTTGAAATAGTTGGTCTCCTTTTAGAACTTTACAGTTTCTAGATTCATTTTGCAAATGAATTCCTAGAAGATCCTTGGAAAGATATGGTGGACAATGAGAAGTACTATTAGCAACACACTGTTCTTTTACAGTAAGTAGTGAGAAAGTTTTTAGGTCAACATCTGGTTCTACAGTATTCTGAGGATATGATTTTATAAGTATTCGTTCCTTTAAGGGTAAATCCTGAAGATGTAAATCACTAATGCCAGAAAGTAGGTGCTCCTCAGGATTAGTCTTCTGAAGATCCCAACAGGACAGTTTATTAACACTGGTGTTGTGCCGTTCTGATTCACAATACAACTGCTCTGGATTATTTTTTAAACTGTCAAGAATAGCTGTTTCAAGTTCCGATTTTAAACCATGAGTAAATGTGTTCCTGGGGATGGCAGGCGAATTACTAGAAGAAGTACTAAAAGAAGTACCTTCCCAGTCGATGGTGCTCAAGTGTAGATCAGCAACTGCGGATATATTATGGGATGAGGTACTAGGTTGACTAGATTCTGCAATTAGAGACTTACTGATATCTTTAATTTGCTGCACAGCCAAAGATCTTGGAGAAGATATTGACTGTTCTTGTGCAGTCAAACAGACAGCATCTTCAGGTAAGAGCAAGACATTCAATGGTGTGGAAATAGATTCCTCGGGTGATGCAGAATCAGGGGAAATTTCCAAGCTTAACTTGGAATTCTGCTTAGGAAAGATTTCCCATGTGGGTTTTAAAGTCATATGTGACTGAACTTTCATCATCTCATCTGATTCTTGCAAACTGTTTCCGTTAGACTTAATTTTCATGCCTGAAAAGAAACAAATATATAATACAATTAAAATCTATTTTATTTATTTTTTACACAGGCATCTGTTGGATTTATTGTTACATGTAATAAAGGTAATTTTTGCAAAGTATTTTTTAAAATAGTGAATAATATCTTAAAGGACAGTGGGAAATCTATTTTAAATCTATTTTATTTTCTTTAATGTGGGTAAATAAGAGTTCAGATCAGAAATCTATATGATCAATTTTTGCCTCTTTTGTCTCAGGGCATTCCTGAAAACTGTTTTATACCTAATTATAACAAAATAATTACTAATAAAATATTATAAAATATTTTCTTTCAGAAATAGTATTAATGTCATGTTATAAAAAGGTTAAAATTTCTTCACTGAGTTCTGGGAAATAAAATATATTTATAATCCTAAATATGTTATACATACTAATTGCTCAATAAATGGTTAGTGTAATTACTATTATTAACACTCAGTTAAGTTAGCAGACCCAGAGCAGAATAGTTTTTTCCAGGTTTTCATATTTTAAAACAAAGTATGTCAAGACAAAGGAGCAAGAGTATAATCCTTACTATTGATTTTACAGAATCAGCAAAATGTGGACAAGGTAGATCCAAATAGAACAATTCCTTTATGTGCGGAGCATAAATAGTTATCAAATGTGATACTTACTTTTTTGTTTCTTCCCTTTATTTTCTGACTTTTGTTTTTGGTAAATAGCAACAATCTCAGGATAAGCTGCTTCAAACAATGACTCTTCTTCTATTGTTTGTAGAGCCAATTCTCCATGTTTATCTTCCGTAGCATAATGTTCTAACGGATTAAAAATACAATAAAACAACCTTAATAACAGATCTGAAATACTCCATTTTCCCAGGTAACTCATTTTACCAGGTCAACTAAGTTATTAACAAATGGATAACTCATGCATTACAGGCAGACGCTTTAACCTCTGAGCCACCAGGGAAGTCCCTGAAAATCTTACTGTACAACATCTCTATTCTAATAATCTGTTGATACAGAAGTGATCTTTTTCCACCTGGCAAGAGCTGGAAAGAAATTCTATTTAAATTAGAACTTTAAATTTCTCTTATTTTAGAGATGGTAGGAACAGCTTAGAGAAAGGTTCAGTTCAGTTCAGTCCAGTCGCTCAGTCATGTCCGACTCTTTGCGACCCCATGAATCGCAGCACGCCAGGCCTCCCTGTCCATCACCAACTCCCGGAGTTTACTCAAACTCGTGTCCATCAAGTTGGTCGTGCTATGCAGCCATCTCATCCTCTATCGTCCCCTTCTCCTCTGCTCCCAATCCCTCCCAGCATCAGAGTCTTTTCCAATGAGTCAACTCTTTGCATGAGGTGGCCAAAGTATTGGAGTTTCAGCATCAGTCCTTCCAAAGAACACCCAGGACTGATCTCCTTTAGAATGGACTGGTTGGATCTCCTTGCAGTGGCCAAGAGGGGCTGTCCCTCACCCAAGGTCAGGGGTGGTGGCCGAGAGGTCAAGAGAAAGGTTAGTCAGTTTTAATTCAGTATAATAAGTGTAAAACTCCAGATAAAGCATGAAAACAGACAACTTACTAAAACTTTAACATTGGTTTTCTTTAGTAGTAGCTTCTGAAAAGGACAGAATTGAAAGGTCATCAAAACTATTACCATTTTCCAGATTGCGATTCAAAGATTATCAGTCTCTCAAGGAAATACCCAGGCTTGCTTGGACTCACAAGAACTCAATAAACAAAAATGAGAATGCTAATGTGTGCATTTACAATGAGATACATAAATAGTACACTAGATTCTTATGTTTATCCTATATGAGAGCAAAACTACATAAGAAATGTAAGTTAATGTGTCCGAAGAAGAAACAATGGAAACAAGTGAACTTAAGAGTATTTCTTAAAGCAACCTGGGGTACATTTTCTCCTTAAGGCATAACTCCAACAAGGATAAATGAAAGTGGGCACCTAACCCTGAGTTCTAGACAGAAGAGATGCATGGCGAAACTGGGTTAATGGCATTGTCTTTCCTGAAAATACACTGTAGTAGGTGAAATTGTTTCTATATGGTTTTCAAAATTCTTTAGCTACTTTTCTACTATTCCCTTGAACAGCTTACGTAATTCTTTATCGTTCATCAACTAGAACTTATTGACAAATCTGTTTTCTCACTCAGTCACATGTAATTATACAATCTAATTTCAAAGCCAAACAGAAATGAATTTGGGATTATTTTCCATTTTAAGTGCTCAGTTCTTCCCCTGCCTTCAGTTTTGGAGCTAATTCAGAGTTCACTGTATTTCTGTCTACAGAAAATAAGAGTCATTTGATACTATAAATTCCCATGAAAACTAAACACAGTAAAGAAAGAAAAGGAAGGAAAGGAAGAAAGGAAAGGAAGCACCACAGGTGCTTCATTCTATCAGCAACCTTCATTTCTTGAGAACTGATTATACAGTGAAATCCAATGACCAGACTATTTGTAGTAGTATTTTCTTTAGAGATAGACATCAAAACCATTTCCATATTGTTTTTGTAAACATTAACTACAAAAGGAATATCAATTTCAGACATTTAAAATTTACTATGAGTTACATATAGTACAGGTACACTGATGTATGTGATTCATTTCTTTTTTATATACACACATATGTTTTACATATGATATCTACTAAACGTACATGACTAAATGTTATAAATTTTCCTTAAAGTATGTACATACCAGGCTTTTCCCATTCTATTTCAAAACAATGAACTCCATTTCTGATTCGGTTTTTAACGATTCTGAAAAAAAAAACCACATCTAATGGGGTCTAATTGCATGAGTCATTTGGAAATCTTCAATTTGTTGATTGAATAACTCAATGCCCGCTAATTTTTATTGTTTTAATAATATTCTAAAGATTCTGTAAGGAACTACTGTATAGTTATTTCTGATTTGCTTATTTAAAAGATAGTGTTTATAATTGTTAGATCTTATCAGATAATCTTCATATGTCTGCAAGTGTCTTGCCAACCAGTGAATAATTTTAATGAAGTCTCAGTTGCCAATTATTTTTACTCAAAGCTTTGAAATATTACTCCATCATTCTGACGTCTACTATTGTCATCAAAGATGTACGTTAATGGATTGTGACTCCTTTGGAACTTATCTTTTTTAATACTTTCCCAAAACTTTTTATTTTGAAAATTTTCAAACATTAAGAAAAGTTTCAAGAATAGTAAAATGAATAATCATATACCCTTCACTGAGAGTCACCAATTCTCAGTTTCAGCCCCTCCACTTACTTTACATTTCTGTTCCCTTTCTGGTCCACTGACACTGAGATAATTACCTAGTTAAGCCTAGCTACAACTTTTTATAGGGGCCTCCCAGGTGGCACTAGTGGAAAGAACCCACCTGCCATTGCATGTTAGACATAAGAAACACAGGTCCTTGGGTCGGGAAGATCCCATGGAGGGCACAGTAACCTATTCCAGTATTCGAGAATCCCATGAACAGAGGAGCCTGGCGGGCTGAAGTCCATAGGCTCACACAGAGTCAGAGACAACTGAAGCAACTTAGCACAGCACAACTTTTTATATTTCTTTAACAGTCTATTATTACTACATGTTTGAGGCTGAAAAGTATCAAAGCATCAACTTACTATGTTATCTTGACACTAACCCCTGAACAAGCTTTTAATATTCCAGCAGACCTTTCCTCCATTCTTCTAAAACAGAGATATATTGATATATCCTGCTATTAAAGATATTAAGAAGAATACTTTAGATCATAAGACGTTCCCATGAAAACATAGGGAGTTGTCCACACAATTCTTTATATTACCGAATCGGCTGCAGTTGATTAGAGTTCCTTCGACCGAGCTTCCTTTCTGTCATGTCATAGTGGGTCAACAGTGTCAACAATTTCTCACATGCATAGTGATTGGGCCACTCCATTTTTTCAAGAGTAAATCTCTGTAAATGTAATAAAAAATATAATAAGACTTCATTATCTCTTGGTGAACAAACAGCACTCTCAGGTGATCTTATCTTTTCCGTAAGAGCTAACTAATATTAAAAGTTGTGTCAACAGGAAGATTCCCATAAGCAGTGAGCCTCCTAAGGAGGCAATACTACACAATGATTTCAGTGTGAGGGTTCTGGGTCTGAATGCCAGCATATTTCCTAGATGATGGGTAAATTACTTAAACTCTTTCAGCCTCAGGTTTTCTCTCTGTAAAATACAATCCAGTACATGGATTATGAAGTTAGGGAAGATTACACGCAATGTGTTAAATATAATATCAAATTTTAAATGTTCAATAAATGTTGGTTGCCATTATTATTACTGTGGTTGGTAGAGCTAAGCAACAAGCAGTTACAATTTATCGAGTGACTGTTTTTCTACTTACTGTACTAGGGGTTAATACAAATAGTCTCATTTAATCCTCAAAGTGACTTCACAAGATAGGTAATCTTGTTTCTATTTTTGAGGAAAACACATATCTAGGGTTACATGGTAAGTGACAGACTGTCCAAATTTAAATTTAGGTCAATGTGCTTGTAAACTATACTGTCTTCCGAAACAATATGCTTGATCTTTACATTCTCCAGTTATTAGCATCTCTCCCTCAACACAGTCCTGAATACAACACATCTGCACATGGCCTTTAAAGTGTCTTGTAAAGAACAGCATAACTGTGATTTGTCTTACGGTCTGCAATATATAGCTACTGTGTGACAAAGGAATGAAAAGTAGATATAAATGCCTGCAAAATACACATGCACTCAACAGCTATCTACTTCAAACCTCCTCTCAGAGCAATCAAAGTGATTACCCCTTCTTTTCTTTCTAGTATCCAACTTTACACTGTAAAGTAAGAGTTTATTTCCAGATACCTGAAACAATAATAAATCAGGTCTTTGGTACCTGACTGCCTTCACCAATTTATCCTTGTTCAGAAGGAATTCTTGAGTAACCTAGCAAGAGAAGAGAAAGTAAGAATGGAGACTTCAAACTTTTATAAAAACCTTCTGAGATAAATACATAGTTGAATTAATATTCATTACCTCATGGAATGGGAATCCCTCACAACTGCAAGCTTTTCTGAAAATAAGTTATATACAGGTTATTAATCAGGCAATTTTAGATAGACTCTAAAATCATGTATGGATGTGAGAGTTGGACTATAAAGAAAGCTGAGTGCTGAAAAATTGATGCTTTTGAACTGTGGTGTTGGAGAAGACTCTTGAGAGTCCCTTGGACTGCAAGGAGATCCAACCAGTCCAACCTAAAGGAAATCAGTCCTGGGTGTTCACTGCAAGGACTGATGCTGAAGCTAAAACTCCAATACTTTGGCCACCTGATGCGAAGAGCTGTCTCATTTGAAAAGACCCTGATGCTGGGAAAGATAGAGGGCAGGAGGAGAAGGGGACGACAGAGGATGAGATGGCTGGATGGCATCACCGACTCAATGGACATGGGCTTGGGTAGACTCCGGGGAGTTGGTGATGGACAGGGAGGCCTGGCGTGCTGCGGTTCATGGGGTTGCAAAGAGTCGGACACGACTGAGTGACTGAACTGAACTGAAAATCATCACCTCTAATCTCATCTCCTTTACTGAAAAGTGTCCTTGCACAGTATACCAGTTATCAACCTTCTCACTGAAATATTATTCAATTACTACCTTATAAAATGGCCGAACTTTTGAATAGAATCTAGAAAGGGATTTTGTGAAACATTATTAATCTACACATGAGGGGAAGTTATGTGGAAATAATTCAACCAAAGGTATATAAATAGGTCACACAGCAGAAAACACTGAGTGCAAAAATATAACCTTACTTCTTAATGTTGTTTTCTATTGTACTCAGTTGCCTTTCATGTTCTGCACGGTGCCATTCACAAGGACAACAGTATTCATAATCATGTGGTTCACAGTATCGATCAGTTTGACATAATTTGCATCCAATATGTTCATGATCCTTAGATGAACCTTTACGGAGACACAAAAAGTATAATTTTCACTGCCTTTTAGAATTATCTTCTATATACTTTTTTTTTTTTGCCTTACCTAAATTTTCAAAAACAAACACTGCCTAGCATAACACCTAGCATATAGAAGGGTTTCAATACATTTAGGTTGAATAGAGTAATAAACACAACAGTAATTCTTAGGATAAACTAAGTCCTTAGCTGTTACGATCACTGACACTATTTTATTTTTTCGTAAATTACTCTTCTATCTGAAAGTGTTAATTTGTAATATGAAACTGTACATTTAGAGTAATCAATGGAAGACTGTGGAGTACGAGGTAGTTACATACAAGAAGGATATTGTTGGTAAAAATTATTTAGTCAATAGAATAATTCTTTAAAGAATATGAAAGGAATACAGCAGTTATTATCTCTGCTAGTGGCTAGCTCTCAGTTACCTATATAGCTATTTTTAAACTAAGCTTGGAATATAAACAAATTCTGGTTGTGGCCTGGATGTTGGGCCCTAGTGACCATTAAAAGGAAAGCATGACTACCTTCAGCACTGTCTTGAGAATACATGAGAGCTTACATAAGTGATATAACCTAAAACCACCATTCATAAGGCATCAAAAAAACAAAACAAAAAAAAAACCACCCTGCAGAATGGCATCTTATCTATAAAAACATTTATTTCTTCCATGCTATCATCTATAATTCTTAAATGCCAATGAAAATATATTAAGAAAAATAGATAGAGCAGAATTTCTTTTAAAAGATGAGCTAACATCATCTCCTAATCTCTCCTGAGAGCAAAAGGCTTTTTTGACCCAGTACATGTCAGAAACATCTTTTTTTTAAAAGATAATTCTTATATTGCAAAAAGAGAGATGGGCTTTTTTTAGTCTATTTATTAGTTCCCTGATCAGGGACTGAACTCAGGCCTTTGGCAGTGAAAGCATGGAGCACTAGCAACTGGACTGCCAGAGAATTTCCAGGGACATCATTTTTTAAATCAAGACTAATGAAGAGAATCGAAGCTATTTTCAGTAACAGTGAACATGTATTAGAAATTAATGTTAAGTCACTATCTTCACACACAATAAAAATACACCATATAAAGATAAACAAAACACTGATATAAAAACACTTCCATTTTCCCCTAAGATTTATCAGTACAATTTTTTCTTAAAATGGATTTCTACATTGAAAACATAATTTTAACACTGAAATAATTTGATAATGCAGTTTGAAGCTACGGTTATCCTATATCTATCACTGATATGACATTACTTCATTCAGTAAGTATTTACTGAGTGTCTACTGTGTCTATGTGACACAACTCCTGACTCTGCGGGTTCCTAATCTGGTAAGGAAGGTAGGTAAGTAAAAAGTACCAAAGGAATAGAGATGAAACATAGGTATATACTAAACATAGGTAGCTTGACAGCAGTGTTCTAGAGATATCATTCCTTATGTCTGCTTACCTGGATGGGAACACACAGAGCAATGAGCCAGTTTGTTAATGAGTACTGGTTGTGAATTAGAGTAACAAGATTTTTCATTCCACTGATTAAACCTTTAAAAGAAAATGGTTTTAAAAAAACAACAAACAAATACTAAGGTTACCAAACTGCCATGTTCTCAAAGGTCACGCTATTCTGATCCTTTCCACTTGCCTACTTATTTTCCCTTTGGCAGTAAAGTTGCTGTCCTAGCCTGGGAACATAAAAACATAAAAAAATTTAAAACTCAGGGGAAGGTTAGTCTAAACTAATAAAAATCAGAATGACAGATTATTATAAGAAAATATAATCTCATTATTTTCAACTGTGAAGACAAACATAAAATATTGCCAAAAGTTCACCTTTGCTGAAACTGTCTCAATAAGAATGATTTATAGTTAGGCAACATTCAGAAAACAAAGATCATGGCATCTGGTCCCATCACTTCATGGGAAATAGATGGGGAAACAGTGGAAACAGTATCAGACTTTATTTTTTGGGCTCCAAAATCACTGCAGATGGTGACTGCAGCCATGAAATTAAAAGACACTTACTCCTTGGAAGAAAAGTTATGACCAACCTAGATAGCGTATTCAAAAGCAGAGACATTACTTTGCCGACTAAGGTCCGTCTAGTCAAGGCTATGGTTTTCCTAGTGGTCATGTATGGATATGAGAGTTGGACTGTTAAGAAGGCTGAGCGCCGAAGAATTGATGCTTTTGAACTGTGGTGTTGGAGAAGACTCTAGAGTCCCTTGCACTGCAAGGAGATCCAACCAGTCCACTCTGAAGGAGATCAGCCCTGGGGTTTCTTTGGAAGGAATGATGCTAAAGCTGAAACTCCAGTACTTTGGCCACGTCATGCGAAGAGTTGACTCATTGGAAAAGACTCTGATGCTGGGAGGGATTGGGGGCAGGAGGAGAAGGGGACGACAGAGGATGAGATGGCTAGATGGCATCACTGACTCGATGGATGTGAGTCTGAGTGAACTCCGGGAGTTGGTGATGGACAGGGAGGCCTGGCATGCTGCGATTCATGGGGTCGGAAAGAGTCGGACACAACTGAGCAACTGAACTGAACTGAACTGAGGAGTCATATTTGCTTGCTTTTTCTTTTTTATTCTTCACAATTCCCAAATCATTCCTTAATTCATCCCCATGCCAAAGTACACCTTTGCTTTCCTGCTTTGGAAAACGGTAATTGCTGATATTAATAATGAGTTTATTAAAGTCTTAGATCTATCATTAGCCTTACAGTGGAAAGAGAGGCATGTTAGGAAAGAGCATGAATATCTGAAATCTTTCTCATGGTCATTCCAATCTTCATTTCTACCACTTGATGCTTCTTTTCATTTACTATCGTATACCTACTGGAGGCCAAGATTATTTTAACTGTCTCAGTGTCCTGGTTCCTTTCCTTCTATTCATTCTATGCTTTATTATCATCAATATTCATTTTTTATAAAACACTGCCCTCATCAAGCAAATATAATTGATAGATTCGTTTTGAAAGCTCAAAACAAAACAGCAGAGTTTGCAAACTTCAATATACTCTTAATTTTCCTGAATCCTCAAATGAAGTGTTAGTTGCTCAGTCAT
Source organism: Capricornis sumatraensis (assembly GCF_032405125.1). Taxonomy (NCBI): domain Eukaryota; kingdom Metazoa; phylum Chordata; class Mammalia; order Artiodactyla; family Bovidae; genus Capricornis; species Capricornis sumatraensis. Next base: position 25,806,599 of record NC_091069.1, on the reverse strand, counting down.
GTCCGACTCTTTGCAACCCCATTGACTGTAGCCTGCCAGGCTCCTCTGTCCATAGGATTCTCCAGGCAAGAATACTGCAGTGGGTTGCCATTTCCTTCTCCAGGAGAATCTTCCAGACCCAGGGATCAGATCTTGCTCTACCGCATCAGAGGTAGATTCTTTACCTTTTGAACTACCAGAGAAGCCTGAATCCTCAAATCATATAGGCTACATTCATTATAATGTGTGGATATAGAACAAAGGGTAGTGAAGTAAAACTTTTCATCAAGTGTTACTAATTAAACATTTGCAACATGTCAGACATTTATAGAAAAATACAATATTGAAGTATTTATATAAAAATAATTTTAAATATAAAATTATGTTGGTTTATCTTTACTTGCTAATAAAATAGTCTAAGATAGCTTATGGCAAATGTCCATGGTTATAAATAAACCCATTTGACATCTTCCTACTTGTGTTTGTAGTGAGCTAATGATATTGACGATACAAAGCATGGCTTAGGACATGTTCTTTTCAGCTTTCTTTGGAAAACATCAGAATAAATAAGTGATTGTCAATGAAAATATAGATCAGCTTAAAAATACAAAACCCTCTTTTGGAAAGCCCAATACTTATTGTATACACTATTAAATTCAACAAGTCTAGAAGACTAATGTCATAAGCAAAAATAATTTTTAGTTACCTCTGAAGTAAACTTTGCCCTTTCAAAATCTTTATCAGTTTTAATGCTTGCTCTTTTCCAACTCCAGGGACTCCCTTTCAGAAAGTGGGAAAATAAATTCAAATGTTAATCACTAGAGAACAGATTGAAGGATGATGCATTCATTCAATGTAGGACTGTGCAGCTCAGAGAAGAAGGTAACTCTGTGTGCAAGACGCATTGTTAGGTGTAAACGAAAACTGCAGAAGAGAATATGGTGTGGCTTATATTTGTAGGTTAAATAGCAATTATAGTATTAACTTATGTAATCAAAAAAGTCAGAGAGTTACATACAAAAGCACTTACAGTTTATTTTAGGAGAGGGAGGAACAGCATTTTAGATGAACAGCATTTCATTTTCTATGTTCATTATTTTGATAATATTTTAACTTAAGAAAATTAAAACAAACATTTAATTTCTAATACTATATATATATACACACATCTATCTATCTGTATAAATAAGTATATTCACATGATAATTTCTGGTTTAGATTGAGTCTTCTAGTTCCTATAAAAGTTATTAATATTTTTTTGTAAGCAATGCTGCTCTTTAGCCAATATGTAACAGGACAGACATATCAGTGTTAAAATACTTCCAAAGTGGTTAGTAAACAGTCACTGCCCACATATCCTGAGTGCCTGCTGGCAAAGGAATCTTCTCCCTAATGTGAGTTCCCTTCCCAACCCACCTACACCGAGGATTAGGGTTACACATGGCACAACAGAGGGTACCAGAAGCTCGTTCCATTTCTACAGCCTATGTCTTTAGTAAACCAGTTACTAGATATTTTGCATATGACCCTTCTTGTATTAGCATTTAGTTACATATTAGATTTTTTCCAAAAATTTTTTCAGCAAATTATGTTATTATAGTAGCATCTTAAAGATCATTAAGTACAATGATATAAATAGATAGCAGTTTTGGTTGCAAAGATATAAAAAATCAAATAGGCAAGGCTAGTCTATAATGTAATAAATACCACTATAGCTGAAACTGGTTTTTGTCAGTTCAAGTTTGCAAATTTTTTCTTATGATATTCAACACTGGGTTGTTTCCAGACTTTAATTATGATGCAATTACATATAGGAAATAGTAATTTTCTATTTCAGAATGAGAACTACAATAATTATTTTTTTGTGTTATTTAACAGCTTTTTTTCCTCCTGTTTTCTTTTCTTGTTAAAAAAATGATTGATTTCTCTATTTGGTCACTGGTGACACAGATTAGAAATCAGAATTAATAATTTTACTATCCTATTATTTTTTCCCTCTTCTATGCCCCAGTGAAAAAAAATACATGTCATCCCTCTTTAGACTTCTCTTAGGTATACAGTCTATAGTATAATGAAGGATTTTAAAAGGATACAAAGATGATCAGCAGGGACATAATAATGGGACTATATAAAAATAGCAGGAGTTACAATATAAAACATTTTGTATTTTTAAATATCATATTTATGAATGGGGTTCTGATTTTAATTCTTAATTCATCCCTCACCTATTATACCTGTCACTGAGTATGTATTGTTATCTTAAGATATAAAATAAAAAGGCTTTCATGAGCAAAGCTCAATGCAGTGCTAAGAGGCATAGAGGGATGAATGACTTAGCTCAATAATCATGTTGCCTAGCAACAGTAACAATAACATGGAGCATGTGTACAGTTAAAAAGTTACTATGGAGATTCAAAACCAGAACACAGACAAACAGTGATAGAAACTAATATTGGCTGAGACAAGAAAAGAGTAGCTCCTATTTTTCTAAAAGGACAGTTGAATGTGAATATGAATCTCTTAGAGTAATAGTATACTGAGATTCAGGCTGTAGTACCAGTTATGATTCTATTCTCATTTAGAACATTCAGTGTCACAGTGAGCGAGCATTTTAATGTCACTTGAAATATTGATTATTTTAGTTACTGAATAGTTTATTACACCCATATCTAAATTAGATCCTTAACTATATAATACCATATTATATTCATATTTATGTACCATGTAAGGTATGAGAAAAAGCCACTATGAATACTAAATAAATACAATTTCAGCATACCTTTGGAAGATAATCACAGCCAAGTAGTATTGCCAGCCCAACCAGAGCATCTCTATTCAAACCTAGTTTACTCTTGATGGATGACATTGTATAACAGTCAACATGTGGGTCCTAGAAGAAGGTACAGATTTTGTTTCATCTTCAGAAAACTAAACAAAATCAACATTGTAAAACATAATTTGTCAAAGTGAAGTGAAAGTGAAGTGGCTCAGTAGTGTCCGACTCTTTGCGACCCCGTGAAGCCACCAGGCTCCTCCGTCCATGGGATTCTCCAGGCAAGAATACTGGAGTAGGTTGCCATTTCCTTCTCCAATTTGTCAAAGCTGCCTCTAAATATTTATCCTAAAAGTTTAAAATTATCTTGATCACCAGAATCTTCATATAACCTAACATTTTAACATCTGAAAATAAAATCAAGTTTCAAAAATAGCTTTAAAAAAACTATAGTAGTAATTTTTTTCTTGTTTTTTGGTGTCTACAAAAGTAGATTTTCATCTTACATAATTAAACATAAAATGTATATTATAGAAAGTAAACATTCCCTGTAAACGCATCATCTGAAGTAACTATTATTGATAGCTACGCATATTCCTTTAAGAAACTTTAACACATATATGCAAATGCTTATTTATAGTAAAAATAGGCTTATATAAAAATACTATTTTGCAATATTTCTTGCTCACTAATACATTTGGATATCTTAGTTGCTTCAGTCGTGTTCGACTCTTTGCAACCCTATGGACTGCAGCCCTCCAGGCTCCTCGCTCCATGGGATTCTCCAGACAAGAATACTGGAGTGGGTTGCCATGCCTTCCTCCCTGGGTATCTTACTGACCCAGGGATTGAACCCGCATCTCTCATGTCTCCTGCATTGCAGGTGAGTTCTTTACTACCAGAGCTACCTAGGCCTTAATGACTGCTTACTATTATACTAGATGGACTCCAAGACAGTTTTTCTCAATGGGGACACTGGGAGCATTTTCAGAAAGATAACAGAATTCTCTGGCAAATGGCTTAGTTTTCCTGGCTTCGATACATCAAATGTCCATAGTCTCCCTTGCTCAACCCTGAACAGTTACAATGAATATGTCTCATGTATAGTACCTGCCTCCATGAAAACCATGGCTGTATTTAGCCATTCCCTATCAATGGGCATTTGGGTTGTTTGCCAAGTTTTTACAAGTATTGACAATGCTGCAACTACTAATAACATCCTTGTAGATCTCTCTTTGCATACTTGGAGGTGTTTTGAGGGTTACTAACAGTGGAAATTCTGGTTCAAGGCAATACATATCACATGATATTTTATAACACATAACTGAAACTGATTCAGAAGTATACCATGTGAAACAAATCAAGTTCTTAGAGAAATCCACATTTAAAAGAGAATGAACCATGCAGTAGTGATATTTTTAATATGAGTAAACATTTTATTTAGCAATTGCTGTGTACCAAGCATTATGGTAAAGAATCCCCCTTGCAATGCAGGAGATCCTGGTCCTGTCCCTGGGTTGGGAAGATCCCCTGGAGAAGAAAATGGCAACCCACTCCAGTGTTCTTGCAAGGAGAATCCCATGGACAGAGGAGCCTGGCGGGCTGTAGAGAGTCAGACAAGACTTCACGATCATGTGCACACACACAAAAAAACACAAGCATTACAGTAAGCATTTTATACATTTTAGTTTATCTAATCTTCTAATAATCCCCTTTAAAAACTTAGTTTTTAAAACAAATGCTGAAAAAGAGAAAGAAAAAATACCTTGGTGTTCATAGTGAAATTCCTATAAACAGTCTGGGCCCCATAAAGGAAAGTGTCTCCATCATTGGTGAGGCAGCCATCCACATAACCACTGGCATTGAGGTAGGCACACATGGCTTCAGCTTCACCAGCAGCTTGGACCCAGGGAATTCCTAAGCATTCCAGCATATCAAGACACTGAAAAGAAAAAGTAGGTGCAACAAATCTAGGAACATTTGCATTGCTGCTTTTTATGGTGTTTAACTTACTGTTATATTACAAATACTAATAGCTTTTTAGTTATGTTTTAAATTATGATATTTAAGAAATAATTGGAAATGTGAACACAATACTTTCGAGCATTAAGGAATGAATGATTGCTGAACTTTTATGTACATTAATAAATACTGTATTGAGTCATGACTGACCCATTAAGAGAAACAATACTATGTGTGGGATTTGCTTCAAAATAATGTGGAAGTAGGGAAGCAGGTGGGAGTATAGGTGAAACAAAATTGCTCAAGTTGATAATTTTTAAAGATTGGTGATGGGTTACTTTTGTATTATTTAAAATTTTCTGTAATGAAAAGCTAAAAATTTTGATGTCAATTAAAAAGTAATCTATATCCAATTAAATATTAACTTAAAATTATTTTTTTAAAGTAACGAATATTCAGTTTTCACCGTTCAGTGTTATCTCAATAATTTAGAAATATCTTTAAATTATAATAATTAATCACATTAACATTTACATTTGTAAAACTATAGCAATCCTTTTCACATGATGACCATCCCAATATGAGCTCTTCTGAAGAAGTTGCAAGTACACAATTTTGGCTTGAGAACTTAAAAGTTCACTTTTTATCACCTCCCCTGTACAATGAAACTCTTATTGTGGGAAACCACACAGGGGCCGGTTGTTGGAGTGCTCCAGGGAAGTCACAAGTCTGTGCAGGATGTTTGTTATCAACCTCCTGATGTATAAATAATCTGCTATAGCTTTCTTTGGGTTATGAATTTAACTCTGTTGGGTAGCTTCAGCTTTACAGCTTCGTGCATTCTTTTTTATTGTATGTCACACTCTCATTCTATCATTGGGGAATACTGGGTATGGTGAGGAAAAGTGGCTATTTACTTGCTTCTAGAGGGACAGAATAAATATCTCTTGTTTTAATTGGTTGTTTACATGTTATATTATGTAATAAAAAACCTCTGCCAGATGTTGCCCAAGGTGGACAAGGTTCAGAAAGACAAAGTACCAAGTCAAAAAAAAGGTACTTTTCAGGACTCTAGCTAGGGGACCTTAGGGAGACAGACTTGTTATAGGTGCTGCTCAACTGAAACATAGTTGTTTCTTCCTTACCCCTAGATAAGAAGTATCCTTTCATAAAAAACAACAAGAGATTCCAGATTCTTGTGCTGCTGGTCGCTTCAGTCGTGTCTGACTCTGTGTGACCCCATAGACGGCAGCCCACCAGGCTCCCTGGGATTCTCCAGGCAAGAACACTGGAGTGGGTTGCCATTTCCTTCTCCAAAGCATGAAAGTGAAAAGTGAAAGTGAAGTCGCTCAGTCATGTCCAACTCTTAGCAACCCCATGGACTGCAGCCTACCAGGCTCCTCCGTCCATGGGATTTTCCAGGCAAGAGTACTGGAGTGAGGTACCATTGCCTTCTCCAAGATTCTTGTGCATGTCCTCCTAACTCTTTTCAAAAGCTAGCACAGAATTTGTGATGAGGTTGGCTGGAATTTTCCCTGCCCTAAGTCTCTATGATGTGGGGTAGAAGTTGTTTTGGAGGACTAATTTGTGCTTTTCATGCTTGCAACTAAAAATGGCACTAGATTAGGAGAACGTAAGGCCTAGCAACAGACTGTAGAGAAATATGATAATGATTAATGGGCAGGCAACACTGAATCAACATAAAATGTCTAAGTACACCACAACTGGTGAAATAAAGAAATAAGAATATAAGCATTTTCTCAAAAAGACAAACACCTTTTTGCTTTATACTGGGTGTTTAATGCCTTCATATGTGAACCATAGATATTTCTAGGAACTGATATATAATAATTAGAATACATACAGATATTTTCTTCAATTATTGATAGTCATTAAGATGGAATAATCACTAATTGGAAGTTACTTTTTTTAATCACATGAAAATAAAAAATAGAAAAAAAAATGGACAAAACTTCTGGAGAAAAAAGCTTATTAATTTGTGCAATGTCTTTTAAAAGAAATTAAAATTTTAATCAACATTTAAGAAGAAAAACAGGGATGTGAACTCAAAACAAATATCATAAAAGGTTTATATCCTTAGCCTATAAAGAAATTGAACAAAACAATAGTAAAATCTCAAAAAGGTTAAGTGGGAAAAGGATATGATGGTCCTTACTTACAGAAGAACTAAAACTAACTTAATGTTTAACTTCACCACTGAAAGAATATGACATATAACTATGTATTATATGTATTTATATGTACTATATAAACCAATAAATAAATGTCTTTGACTTTGCACATAATAGTACAAAGATAGAATTCTTAATATCCAAAGATTTTGTGGATGCACTGAAATTGCTTATCTCATATCTGTACTGGTAGGAAGTAGTTGGCAAGAGTTATATAAAATCCTTCCTAAACTTAGGTCTATCAAGCCCACTTTGGGTAATTTATTTTCAAATCACAAGAAAAAGCTATGTTCACAAAAAAAATGTTTCTCACGATTTCATGTATAATAGAGAAGAACTGAAAAGCAAACAATATACAATATACAACCATGGGGAATGATTTCAAGTACAACCACATTACAAGTAATAATTCTGAATAGAATATGGTAACAGGGAAATACGGGTATGCTACATTAAGTGAAAAGTCCAAGATAAAAATTACTTGTGCATGATTATGACAACTTTAAAAATTAAACACATTTAAAAAGATACAAAATAGTTATAGCTTCCTATTGTTTTACTTATATACTTTATCTTATTATAGATTTATCTTTTTTAAGATATATATTTTGTAACAGATAAACATATTAAAATAATAACTTTTTATAATTACAAAGCCCTGAGGGAAGCCAAATCAAATTCTATTAACTATTATTAATCCTGAATGAGTAAAGTATGAATTAATGAGACTGCTATTCTAGGAATTTGTTAAGTGCTGAAGGTTTCATGAAACTTAACATATTAAGTCCCAATTATGTACCAGTTGCTTTAGATATATTTTCTCTGATTTTCACTATAACCTTGTAAAGTACTATTACCCTCATTTTACAGAGTAGGAAATGAGGTAAAGATAGGTTAAAAATCTTGCCCCTAGACTTTCTAGATGCCAGAATCGGAACTTGAACATGGGTGTTTCACTCCAAAGCATAAACTCTCTTCTCTATTCACATTGGCCTTTTAGTGAAGACAGTAAGTATTAAAGATATTGACCAACAAAGTTTATTACAGTAAAATACACTCTTTAATTCAAATCAGAATTATTGAATCAGGCCCGAATGCTTACCTCCTTCAAGACTGACTTAAAATGTGATCTCCCTGTTTTCTGAGACCATGTTTTTCCAGAAGGTCCATATCGGACCTGATTCCTCTTACTGATGACATCAGCTTTCAGGTGGGGGGGTTCCCCTTCCATAACGAACACCAGCTTTACATCCATTAGCGTTAAATATGAGATACGAAAAAATAGATTCCTGAAATAGAAAAAGTTAATGATACTTTAATCATCATATATGAATAGCAGAAGTCAACACTGCAGAATGACATAATGGCAAAGACACTAGTATCAAAAATGCTACATGCAATAACGTCTTATTTATTATGATTTTCAGTAGACTGAACTGGGAAACCACTGCTTATTTTTTAGCAAAGGAGATTTATGATTATTCTAATTGCAATGTGGGAAATGGTTTGGAGGAGGAGGAAGCCAAGAGAAGAGGGAGGGAAGCTAGTGAAAACTTCATCTCAACAGGGCATATAAGAGATGTTGTCATACACGGAGGTAGTGCTTCTGGAGAGAAGTTTGTGAATGCAACATATGTTCTGGAAGGGGAACTGGCCAGACTTCAGATGGACTGGATACGGGGAGAGGTAAAGCAGGGGAAGAATGGCTCCCAAATTCCTGGCTTTTAGTCACTGAAATATCCTAGGGGATATGTTAAATAGGCAGTCAGGTCTACGAGTCTGGAGCTTCAAGGGTATGAAGTACAAATTTGTGAGTCACCAGTATGAGATGGCTCAGTGATAAAGAATCTGCCTGTTAATGCAGGAGACATGTGTTCAATTCCTGGGTCAGGAAGATCTCCTGAAGGAGGAAATGGCCATCTACTGCAGTATTCTTGCCAGGAAAATCCCATGGACAGAGGAGCCTGATGGGCTATAGTCCACAGGGTTGCAAAGAGTTGGACACAACTGACTGAGCACACACACACACAATATGGAGATGGCAGATATGGGCATGTGAATACATTTTAAAATCTCAAAATGCAAAATGGCAACAACAAAACAAATGAAGTGGAAACAAAACCAAGAAGTCCACCTACCTATATTCTGAGAATGTTTACTTTACCTGAGGTGGGGCTTCATGACTGTCCCAATCATTTTTTTGACTGACTGTGCTTCACACACCCAGAGACTCAGATCAACCGCAATGGTTTTCCCACTGAGACTGTGCAAGTGGACGTGTTGTTTAACAGGCTCCAAAATTTGCCACAAGTCATTTACTCCCATCCTGGTGGTTATCTGTTATTTGAAACAAACTTTTCAAAAGATTGTTAAAAGACATAGAAGCTCAGAACAAAAATTTAGACAGTGTATTTTGAGCTAGTTGGGGGTGATTCATAAATAGTATTCTCATTTTCTTTTACTAGTCAGCTCTTCAGGATGAATCAAGAATACCTGAAACATTAAAAATGGTGGTAATACACTTAGTGGCTACAAAAATACTGATGCAGCAGCTGAAAAGTTATCAGCAGAATACAGCATGCTGAATTTGCCCTTAAAATCCACTCATGTCACCCAATATGTTTCTCTGTATTACTGAAAAATAAAGTTACTTTAAAATTTAAAGTCACCAAATGTCAATGGTTGTCTCTCTTCATTCTTTCTTCTTTTCCACGCTGCCTGTAGCAGTGGCTGACAATAAATTTTTCACATGGTCACATTAATACTGAATGAAATCTGGAAAATAAAAGGAAAAATTACCCTCATCCCAAAGGGTGGTAATTGGCTTTGCTCCAGTGAATAATAAGAGCTAACAAATGCAGAGAAAGATCGAAGGAACTGGTAATGTGTATTTGTCTTGTTGAGAATTCACTCCTTGATCTACATACCTAAAGAGAGAATAGGACTAGTCCTCTATCATAATCAGGAAAAAACAAATAGACAAAAACAAGGAAGAATGCAAACACACGAACAAAAGACAAAAACACAGGATTAATGAAGGAAAACTCTGATGGATAAGTGGAGGGGAGATAGAAAATGAAGACTTGAAGAATAGGTAATTATTTTTTTAAAAAAGAGCATTGGCTTTTTAAACTACAACGTCACACATGTTCATTGTGGGGAAATAAAACAACTTTTTAAAGAAAAATATTTTAAAATGACCTATAGTCCCATTTGGGCTTTACTGGTGCCTTAGCAGTAAAGAATCTGTCTGCAACGCAAAAGAGATGCAGGTTTGATTCCTGGGTCAGGATAATCCCCTGGAGGAGGGCAGCAACCACTCCAGTATTTTTGCCTGGGAAATCCCATGGACAGAGGAGCCTGTAGGGAGGGCTGCAGTCCACGGGGTTGCAAAGAGTTGGACATGACTAAAGCGACTGAGTACAGGAGCACAGTTTCACTATTCAAAAAAAAAACTGTTAAAACTGTTTTCTATGTACATGATATTTAAAAAAAAAAAAATTAGCTTAAGCTCTGCTATCGTAACCTGCTTTGGTATTTTCTATATGCAAGTTTTCCTTTATTAAACATCTATAGCTGTTTTGAACCGTGGTGTTGGAGAAGACTCTTGAGAGTCCCTTGGACTGCAAGGAGATCCAACCAGTCAATTCTGAAGGAGATCAGCCCTGGGATTTCTTTGGAAGGAATGATGCTGAAGCTGAAACTCCAGTACTTTGGCCACCTCATGTGAAGAGTTGACTCATTGGAAAAGACTCTGATGTTGGGAGGGATTGGAGGCAGGAGGAGAAGGGGACGACAGAGGATGAGATGGCTGGATGGCATCACTGACTCGATGGACGTGAGTGTGAGTGAACTCCGGGAGCTGGTGATGGACAGGGAGGCTTGGCGTGCTGCGATTCATGGGGTCGCAGAGTCAGACACGACTGAGCAACTGAACTGAACTGATAGCTGTTTTTCTTTTCCTTTATTATTTGATAAAACTATTATGTAGCATTTGAAGATTCAGTCTGACTATATAACAGATCAGTTCAGTTCAATCGCTCAGTCGTGTTCAACTCTTTGCGACCCCATGGACTGCAGCACACCCAGCTTCCCTGTCCATCACCAACTCCCAGAGCTCACTCAAACTCATGTCCATTGAGTCAGTGATGCCATCCAACCATCTCATCCTCTGTCATCCCCTTCTCCTCCTTCTTCCAATCTTTCCCAGCATCATCAGGGTCTTTTCCAATGAGTCAGTTCTTCGCATCAGGTGGCCAAAGTATAGGAGCTTCAGCTTCAGCCTCAGTCCTTCTAATGAATATTCAGGACCAATTTCCTTTAGGATTGACTGGTTGGATCTCTTTGCAATCCAAGGGACTCTCAGGAGTCTTCTCGAACACCACAGTTCAACAGCATCAATTCTTCGGCAATTAGCTTTCTTTATGGTCCAACTCTCACACTCATACATGACTACTGGAAAAATCATAGCTTGGACTAGACAGATATATTACAGATATCCTCTGAGTAATGACCTTATTTCCTTCTAAAAACACAAGGATATAAAAACATATTAAGACAAAAAACTATCATCATAATGTAAAACAATTCTAAATAAAATGCAACCGTATTGTCTGCTCCTTTAAGAGAGTCCATAGTAAAAGTAAATGCTCTCAAGTTGTACATGACTGCAAAGAAAATAAATGCTGGAAGCATGGTTGTCCTTCTGTGAGTTTTTCTGAATCTTAATTTTAAATGTGGCCAGTGTTACCACAAGCAGTAGTTTGTGCACTCATTTTTAAGAAGAGCTGCACAAACTTTTGCTCATATGTCACTTTAGAAGGAGTATTATAGATTTAAAAAGAGAAGAAAGCATCAGCTAATGGTGGTTCCAGTGCTTGTACTATCTATTTCACAAGAAGGCCCACAGATTGAATGTGGGTGACATTGCAGCAGATGCAGAATCAAGGTCTTGCCTAAATATTAAGTAACGGAATATGGATATAGTCATATTTCAATTAAATATGTGGTCAATAAAAAGCAATGTTCTATAACTTTATGAGTGCATGAGTATCAAACATGACTTCAGTATGGCTTTTTTAGGGATGAGAGTCACACCTTCTGGTTTATTGCAGAACACCTAAGAGTGAGTCACCTGGTCTCAGGCAAGGTAGATCTTTTCCCCAACCCTTCCAGATCTAAAGCTCACTCCTTCCAACCACAGCTCTAATATAGACAGTGATGAATAAGGGTGTTGGGTGTCACATAGTGCAGTGTTGTTTGTCATGGCACACACAAACACACATTTATGTATAGGACTGAAATGTAAACTGTACTCCTTCTTTGGTTAGGCTGCACAGGGATCTTAGTTCCCCAACACAAGCCCCTTGCAATAGAAGCTCACAGTCCTAACCACTGGACTGTCAGGGAATTCCCTTCTCCAAGTTATTGATAAAGAAAATCTAACCTCCTACTTTATCTTTACATGGATACACAATATGGACATGAGATTGAGCAGGCTCCAAGAGTTGGTGATGGACAGGGAAGCCTGGCATGCTGTAGTCCATGGGGTCACAAAGAGGCAGACACGACTGAGTGACTGAACTGAACTGACAATGGGCATCTAATTCTTGATTCCACCATCTCTCCTCAAAACTGTCTACCCTTAGTCATTCCCAAATACTCAGTTGCTTAGGCAAAAAACCTAGCAGTCATTCTTGATTGTTCTCTTTACTAACAGCAACTTGATCAGCAAGTCCCTTGTCTCTAAAACACACCCTAAATCCCAATTTCTGAAGAAAATTCCCTTAGTTCTTTCTGCAGTCTCCTATCTGGCCTCCCTGCTTCCACTTTTTATTACCTCCTGCTGCCGCCGCCAAGTCGCTTCAGTCAGTCATGTCCAACTCTGTGCGACCCCATAGATGGCAGCCCACCAGATTCCCCCGTCCCTGGGATTCTCCAGGCAAGAACACTGGAGTGGGTTGCCATTTCCTTCTCCAATGCATGAAAGTGAAAAGTCAAAGTGAAGTCGCTCAGTCGTGTCTGTCTGACTCTGTGACCCCATGGACTGCAGCCTACCAGTCTCCTCCGTCCATGGGATTTTCCAGGCAAGAGTACTGGAGTGGGGTGCCATTGCCTTACCTCCTACTCCTACACAATCATTAGAAGCTACACACAGAAGCCATTTCATTCTTTGTTCCTTTCTTGGCACCAGCTCTGCCTCTGAAGTGATATTAAGTAGCAATGGTAAGACTGTAAAGCATATAAAGTTCCAAAAAGGGACAGAATGTAACAATTTTTAAGATATCCAGGTACAACTAGATTTAAATATAGAACTGATGGTTCTTGCATGAGGTCATGATCAACCTGAAAAGGTTACTTGAAAATAGCTCAGCATTGGGTAAAATTTAAAAACACTGCACATAGCAAACTCACCCTAAACTGTATAATTTTATGTTCCGTTTTTATTTCAATAGGGTGCAATTTGAAATTTTTTGTGGTGTAGGATTTGATGAGTCTCTACTCATATTTTATAACATAATGACTTCACTGACATCAATCTGCTCATGCAATGTATATTATTTATATAAAAAAATCTCCTAAAATATTCTTAATTCTATAGAATTCATATGATGCAAGAACACTTATGTGAATAAGAAAGTCAGAGAAACCTATAGCAAATAATTTTATAGCCTTACTAGTGGTTTCAATTTATTTGCTTTAGTGAAAAAGCATTGGACTTGGGATAGAAAACCTAGAATTTTGATCTTGGATACATTAACTGTGTGTGTAACCTTGGGAAGACATTTAACCCATCTACAAAATGAGAGGTGTTAAAAAAGATGAATTACAAGATTCTGACATTCTTTGAATCTCATCATCAATTTTGATAGCCTGGTATTTAAACTCTATTTCAGATTATTATCACTTGGTAGAAAAAAACATGGATTTCTAGTTTAAAGAAAGAGCTTAAGAATCCCCTTCAGATTAAAACAAAACCAAATCCTTTGATGTAACCATATGGTGCCCATAAATCAGTTTATGCTCCTAAAACTTCCTTAAAAGCTAATAAGCTTTTATTGGTTAATTATAAAACTGAATGAGGTGAGAAAAGCACAGAACCTTGCTAATTCCACTAATGAATCAAATTTAAAGAACACAAAGAGGTCAATGGTCTTATTTATGTAAAAATATACATTTTATTAAACAGTTTTCCAGTTTTTAGGCATAAACATTAGAAATCTTTTTTAATGATAAAGAAGGAAATACTTTTAATTTCCCAATTCTCATGTAGATAACTGTATTTTCATATAAAGTTTGGTAAACTATAAAATTTATTTCAGTACAGGATTATACTGTATAGGATATACCACATAATTTCACTAACTAATGCTATGTTTATTGTTTGTTTTATTTTCATCTGAATTTAGCCTAAACTTTGAAGCACAATATAACCCAGGCTTAACATGCTAATAGTAAACACTTATTAAATGCTTATAATTTACCAGAACTCATCTTGCTACTGGAAATACAGTAGTGAAAAAGATCAAGCCCTGCATTTAAGGACTGTGGTTAGGTGAGCTTAGAGATAAAAAGGGAATTTCAACAAGGAGACAAGTACAGGCACAGAAGTAAGGTTAAATAGAGGAAGCGGAGTATATAGATCTGAAGAAGGCAGCTTACCTAGTGTAGGGCATCAAGGAAGGCTTCCTAAAGGAAGTGACAGCTAAGCACAGACCTCCCAACCGTGTTTCCCATCTCTTACCAACAAGGACCACTTCGGCCAGAGGCTGTAGAGTTTTCATCTATTTTGACTATGTCGTATGTGTGTCATGGCAAGGGCTAGGATCGGGGCATATATTTGATTATCTTTAGAAGTAAAGGGGTAGGAATTGTTTTTATTGGAGACCTTAAGTTTGACATCAGTTTCTTTGGGGGTGTTCTGGGTTAGCGGTAAAGATCTTTTTTCCATCTAGAAAGGAAGTGTTGGTGTACAGAAAGTGGATTACATAGCTAGATTAGCATGTCACGGGAAGAGTTGTGTAAAGACTGAAGTGGTAAGCAAAGCACTGAAAGCTAAGCCAAGGAATTTACACTTTCTTTAGTTCCGATGTTTACTGAGAGGGTTTACAATGTAAACCAGGTACGAGCTGGTGGGGGTGGGGGCGGGAAAGAAAGACTGTATATATAAACAACCACAAAGCCTTAAGGTAGTTGCTACGGGGGAAGTTATTTTCAAACACAGAGTTAACACCGAACAGGAGGAACACCCAAGTGTGCCCACGGGGTGATCGAGAAAGGCTCGCCCAGGATGGCCTAGCACCTGGCGTGGGACTTTGCCCCACGGGGCCCTGGCGAGACCATCTGGGACCCAGGGCCTCGGCTCTGCGCTTAGCGGCGGCGGATATCTCCCCCGCGGGGGCGAGCCGCGGGGTGGGGAGACCCCGGGCTCGGAGAGCCAGGGCCAGGCCGGGAGTTCCGGGCCGCGGTCCTACTCGACCCAGAGAGAACGGCGGGAGGTGTCCTGGGAAGAGGGGAGGGCAAGATAAGGACGCGAACATAGAGCTCGCCTCCAACCAGCTTGCAACCGCCCCTAGACTGCAAAGGAGCGGGTAGAGGGGCCTGGGCGGGGCCGTCTCTCCACAGATCCGCGCGGGACTTACCCGGACAACCCTGCTTCCTTGGTTTTTGGAAAGACGCCCTTCTGTCATTTACCAGTTTGGTCTGAATTCTAACTACTGCTGCCTCCAAGTTTCTAAATGTCCCTCTACTCAAAAAAAAAAAAAACAGAAAATGAAAACTTTCCTTTTGCCTTCCCAAGCAAAGCCTAGAGTTCTGAGGCTAAGCACTCAGGCCCGGAAACCTCCCCGGAAACCACTTGAATCCGGCGCCTCAGCCACGCGGCTCCGCCTCTTCCGGGAAGTGACTTCCGCCTTTCCGCAACCGCGGCCTTACACGCCGCGGCGGCGCCCAGCCAGTCGCTGTACGCATGCGCGGAAC